>NW_004524590.1:22452644-22459648 GCF_000260255.1 Octodon degus
CTTCTTCTTCTTTCTTCTTCTTTCTTCTTCTTCTTTCTTCTTCTTTCTTCTTCTTCTTCTTCTGCCGAAAACATTTTATTGGCCTTCTGAACAGAAACGGGAATTTATTTGCCAGGAGGGAAGATCACATCGTACTTCGGCTGGAGCCAGCGCATGGCCTCCTCTTTGCTGCTTCTGTGTTTGGCCTCAGTACAGCCGGTCCTGCTCTTCTTGTCTGCCATGCTGACACCTGGCCTACCCAGGACCACATAGAAGTCCAGGCCATAGATACCGATGCTTGGGTCATATTTGATGCCCTGATCGATATGTTCCTGGATTCCAAAACCAAAGTTTCCAGTATCGGAGAAGTTATTTTTCCTTAATTCATTCTCTTGCATTTTTAGGCCTTTCTTCAGGATTTCTTCTGCCTTCGCCCCTCAGACTGTGCAGTGGACAGCGATCTTCTCGCTTCTCCTGATGCCAAAGGACTTGACAGTGTACCTAGATTATTTATTTATTTATTTATTTATTTATTTATTTATTTATTTGGCGGACCCAGCGATTGAACTCAGGTCCTTGCGCTTGCCAGGCCAGTGCTTATTCCACCGAGCCATCTCCCCGGGCCCTGTATCTAGTTTTAGAAGGCACAGGAGTCTGGCCCCGAGCTGCTCCAGTACCTTGGCTGCCTAGGTCAATCTGTCTCCACTTTCCCCGACGCAAATGTTAAGGCAGAGTTTGCGAATTCGAAGTTTCCGCATGGGGTTCTCCTTCTCACATGCTCCTGCGCCATGGTGGAGAACCGGAAGAGCCCCCCTTCCTTCTTGTCTCTTTTCCCTCATCCCAGCTATTCGTTGCTTTTGAGCAGTTTCTTTCCCTTTCACTATTTCTGTAGTACCTTTGTTTTTTGAAGGCAATGACTTCCTTTACAAGGGCTCTGACCTCATGGCCTAGTAACTTCCCAGAGGACCTGTGTCTTAGAACACGATTGGGATTAGGTGTCAACATACAGCTTTTGCAGGAACACAAAATAATTTCAGACCATAGCTCAAGCTTCATCTTCTGTTGAAATTCTTATTTACTTATTTATTTAGCTACCAAGAGTCTTTTCCTTTCCCTTTTGTGGACATGATTCCTCTCTCTCATATTATTATTATTATTATTATTATTATTATTATTATTATTTTCTCTGTACTGGGGATTGAACTCAGGATCTTGTGCTTGACAGGTAAGTGCTTATTCTACTGAGCTATCTCCCTGGCCCTCATTTTATACTTTTGACAGGTTGTTTTCATTTAAAAAACCCAAGTTCTTCAATCCTAAAAATACTTTAATTTTTTTCCCCTTCCACACTAGAGTTCCTGTTTGTGCTGAATTGGATCTCTTGCTTTGAACTTCCTAATTTTTTTCCCCAAACTGGAATTTTCCTCCCCCTTCCCAAACTTAATAACGGGAACCTTTTTCTCCCCCCTTTATTCCAGCCCTTCTGTGTAAACATTAGATGCTCTTGTCAGAGTCATTATGCCATGGATTTGGGCCATATCATATTTGCCTCCTCGTCTGCTTGGCATAGTGCTTGACTGGACTGAGAAGTGGAAACAAGCAAATCTTTTCCATCTGGTTTTGAGTTACAAAACAATGACAAATTATTTAAATTCTCTATTTTTCAGTTTTCTTGCTCAGAATTGAGCATAAGCCTCTGCTTGGAGAGAGGATCTGGAATGTGTAAGGGTGGTCCATCAGGTTGAGCTAAAGGACAATTCCTCTTGTTCTCCCAGTCTCTCCTCAGCCTGCATCCCAAACAACGCATTTTAATCTTAGAATTGTAAGCTTCCATGAGAGATTACATTGCATTTTACGGTACCCAGTGACACAGTTAAATAATTCTATCTTGCTTACAAATAACATTGTATAAGTAAGATTATTGCTTTTCAACAATGAACTTAAACTTTTCCCAACTACTTTCCACATCTGATCTCCCTTGAGAAAATTAATAATAACAATAATAACTAAGATTATTGACATTTACCATGGGCAAGACCCTGGACTAAGTACTTAACAAGTATTACTTCACTTAATCCTTAAAAACTCAATGAAATGGGCAATATTAATATTCTCAGTTACAGTTGGACAAATGAAAAAAGAGAGGTCTGGAGTTACACAGCTAGGAAATTTAATGTTGGGACTCAAATATTTAAATAATCATGGATTGTCCACTATTGTGAAGTTTTAACTGAAGGGCTTCTGTATATGGATCCTTCGTTTGAGGGAAGCGTGAGGCCCAGGGAAATTTGCTCAGTAGGGTGACTAAGCAAGCATTTCAGGACTCAGGTCTGAAGCTGGAAGATTATGTAAAACAAATAGGCCCTAGCATGTGCCCCACTTCATGAAGGAGGAGGTTCCTTGGGACTGCACAACCTTTACAGCTGTTCCCAAGAGCAGCCCAGCTAGGGCTGGCCAACAGTGGGGACTCTGGTGCCAGCAACTTCAGCCACTAACATGCAGTTTCGCCTCGGTGGCCATGCTCAACTCCCGGCAGGCCTTGTTTAAACAGGCAGCTCATAACAGCTGGGCTTGGCTCAGCAGAGCGTGTAGGCAGCCAAGGATGCTCTGATGCAGGTGCCTGTCTCTGAATGTGCAATCATGCAAATCTGAGGACCCAGACTGATGTGAATTGAAAGCCTGGTGTTCACTTCCAATAAACTCAACTGTCTATTGCCAGAGCAACCCTGACTGGCGGTCCTCAACTCATAAATTCAAATGAGCATTTCTGGTGATAGAGGAAAGAAATGTGGGGTGAATCCCAATCAGAACTGGCTGCCTTTTGAGCATGCAGCATCTGGGAAAAGCTTTGGAAAAGCATCCACCTTTCTAGGGAGTAATTCTCCTAGGACCTGGCCAGGACACAGGAGATATTGTGGGAGGAAGGGGGGAGGGAAACCATACCATCTGGCCACAGCATTTTGGAGATTTGATCCTCCCTCTTTTTATAGAGGAGTGATTGCAAGCTGGAGAGGTTAAGGGACTTGCCCGAGGGATCCAGATCATCAGCTGGATGTTCCTCCCAGCCCTGAGTCCCAGTTTCCTTTTAGTTGTCTTTCTAGTTTGCTGCTTTGAGTATCAAGTCACATGTGATCCGTTTGAATAATAGCTCAGTGCCGAAGCCACGATGCCGCAGAGGGAGGTTAGTAATAGCAAAATGGTATAGTGCTGGAGGCCTACTTGAGGCACAGAAAAGAGGAAGCTTGGACAGGTTTTCATGAAAATCTCTGGGCATTGATACCACGACAGATCCGGTCACGTGTGCGACTCGCCAGCCTGTCTTCTGATCTACATGACCTTTGGAGGGCGTGTGACCTGCTTTGGAGAGTGAAGGAGCTTGTACCAAGCTGAGCATACACCTAAGGGAAGTCTTCTCTTGTTGCCTAGTTGAATATTCAGGTTAAAAGGCCTTTCAGAGGCCAGATAGTCTAAGTTTAGGGTCCATTAGCCAGTTTCTCCCAGGCAGAACTAGCTTTGCATTCTATAGGGGAATCCGGGCCCCGAGAATAAATAGAGGGAGGAATATTCTTGAAGCCATCACTTACAATGTAGACTTGGAGGCTTTGATATAATCCCTTCACTTTACAGATGAAAAAATTGAGGTTCAGAGAAGAGATATGACCTAATCAAGGTCAGTTCATTTGTCGCAGGCCCTTCCTAAAGTGGGGAGGCTGGAAAAATCACCTTGTTAAATCCTTCACTGCCCACCAGCTCAAGATGGAAATGCTGATGAATAAATACTGTAGCCCTATGGCAAGATTTGTGGCTCTCAATGGCCTTCCTATAACAGTGCTTAAGGAGGTTTTAATGATCTGCCTACTGGGCATTCCTGCAGCATTCATTTTAGAGAAGGCCAAGGTGCTCAGGCTATAATTCTGAAGCCTGATTTTTCCCTGGCTTCTCCTGCTCTAGCAGCAAGAAAGTGAACAAGGGGAATGACCAGGATATGACTAGGATTATGCTAGCCATTTTTGTCCTCTTGACATTGTGACTTCAGAAAGAAGATGGGTTTTTGCACCCACTTCACAGTGTTGTTACAGAGAACATTGAAAGAGGGATGGAGGAGCTTCCCATAGCTCAGGGATTCTGCCTGAAAAATATCTTCCTGCAGTTCCTATGCTCTTTATTGTGAGATCAGACTACTGCCCAGTGGGTGTCATGTTGAGCTAGGATGGAGGTGAAAGGAGGCTGATGAGAAGAGGGGGCGCTGTCCCAGCCCTGAGCTCTCTGAATGATGGTGAGGAAGCTGAAGGATTAGGGAGGAGAAGATGAAAGGCAAGCCAGGTGAAATAGGGAAAAGAAGCAGTTGTTAAAATAAAAAGCGAAATTCATGGGAAGTGAATCAATTGTTTTGTTCATGTTCATTTGGATTAGGAACACATGAGGAAAGCAAATAGATTTAGTGGGGTGGAGATGATTAATACTGTCTTGCAGTACATCAGGAAATGATTGGGTTCCAGAGGGGTGGAGGGCTACAAGAGGAAATTGAACTTATTTCTTATCTCTTTATGATATTTTAGTTGCTTAACTTTTTAGTATATACCTGGAAAGCCAGAAAGAGAAGCCTGAAGTTTAATATGTTGTTTACAAAGTAGCTCAAGATATGGATGTCTTGGGTCTCTAATGCAGCTTGATCAAGCACCTAACTTTTTTTTTTCCTAATGACTTATTGTAATAAGTGGCTGAACCAGTGGTACTGTAACTCTAGGTAAGCCACTTTCAGCCACTTTCAGTGAAAGTACAGCGTGTCTCCATTTACTCAGTCCAGTAATTGTTGGCTTGCCAGGCCTCAGGTGAATTTCTATTTCAAACTTCCAGGAAATCCTGCCTGCTTGGAGCTCCAGAATTGTTCATTTGCATTACTCGTCTTTGTATTTCACTGCGAATGGTTGTGTATTGGTGTTGTACTGTAGTGAGATTTGAATTTTCAGATTGGCCCAATGTAGGTACTTTTGAAAAAAAAATAAAGAAAATTGGTCCCATCTAACTTTTAATAAGGTACCTTGCAGAACGTACATGGTCACCCAGCTAGTCTAAATGTCTCTTGCAGCTGTTTGTGGCTGATGATAGAAGTCTTGTGAAGAGAATTGTTTCTCAAAAGGAAATTTCCTCCCTTCTCTTTTTCTCTGTTTCTTTTTTACCTAGAATCTAACCTGGCATATACCAGTGGGAGATTGGAAGAAGAGATGGTGCTTGATTGGCTTTGTCGACAGTAATCTCCTACTTGTTCTGGACAGCTCATCTCTCTGTTCATGGTAAGAAGAATGAAATTCATGTTTTGCTTTATCCTTTATCCTGTGTAATTTTGGTTTCACCATAGCAGTTCATTCTAGACTTATACTAACAAGTGAGTGAAATGCTTCATGCTTTTTTCCTTTTCTTGCTAGTATAAATGTTACCCCTAATCTCCAGGGAGAGTCTGGAAGTGCTGTTTTTCTTGCTTCTCAGGAGATAAAGGGAGAGAAGTGCCTCTGCGGAAAGAAGGGTTTCATTATCCTTTCATCCAGAGAAGTCACGGAGATGGATTCAGAAAGGGGGAAGAAAGGCAGTAGAGGGCAGCCCCAGGAATGGGGATATGAGCTGGAAAGTTGTTAAGGAAGGAGAGAAACTTGCTCATGGGCAGAGCTATGAGAACAAAGCTGGCAAAAGATCAGCAAGAAGAATATTATACAAACACACAGTTGAACTGAGTCGCTGCACATTAGACAACTCCAGGCTCCTGTCACCAGAACTTGTGATTGCTGTCTGGTGAAGTCTGACTGGAATCCATGTTTAAGTCAGTTCAGTTCCCACTGATTACCATGTGCAGTTAGTTGTTCTAGAACACTACTAACTTCAAGACAAAACCAGTGGTTGTGCAAATTTCCCCAGAAATATGGATTTGGAGATGGAGTTGCTAGATTTAGGAGAAAATATAGGGTGATTGTCTGGATTTAAATTTCAATAAACAGTATGGCTTTTGGGTGAATATGCTCCATGAATTAATGCTTATGTTTTGCATTGCAATCCTACTTGGGGCAGGGGGAAGGTTGCTAGAAGTCTTTTGATCAAGACCAGTTCAGTAACTGTCCAATTATATTACTCTTTCTTGAATTTAGATGAGTTAGGTCTTAGTTTATTCATGTTTCTGTAATAAACTATCTCAGATTAGACAGTTTACAAATAACACAAATTTATTTCTCTGGGTGCCAGTTGATTCAGTGTCTGGTAGGGGCTGGCTCCTGCCTCATAGATGATGCTTTCTTTCTTTTTTTTTTTGGCTGAACCGGGGATTGAACTCAGGCCCTTGGGCTTGCCAGGGAAGTGCTTATTCCATTGAGCCATCTCCCCGACCCCAGATGATGCTTTCTTGCTGTGTCCTTCCATGTTGGGATGAACAAACCCCCTGGGGCCTCTTTTTTCAGGACAGAAATCCTACCCATGATCTAATCATTCCCAATAGCCACACCTCTTCCTACCATCACATTGGTATTAAGTTTTAACATGAGTTTGGGGAAAACATTAACATTCAGACCATAGCAATAGTATAAATCTGAAGTAAGCAGATGACTACCCAGTGCCACCCAGAGTGGAAGGATGAATGTGGGGGTCTCCTTACCTCATCTTCCTAACCTGACTCTGGACTTCTTGAGTGGGGATATTTTTATGTGCCACTCTGTAGCAGAGGGTTGGGGAGGAACATGGGTGCTCAGCAAAGACATGCAGTTAAGTAGACCTCCAAGGCATGTCCTTTGTTGAACTGGGGGATCACCAGGTGGAAAGGTAATGGTGCTGCTCTTGGTACAGCTTTTGACTTGACTTGTGCTCTTGAATAATTTTCTTTGTGCTCTGGTTATCTTAGCTATAAAATAAAGGGGTTGGATTAGAGTTTCTGGTTTTCAAGTTGGGCTCCTGAAGAAAGTAGAAGAAGAAAGAGGGTCCTAAGAGGTAGAATGCCAGATCTATGCTGTCTGCTTAAAACAGATCTTCTGTAGAAGCACCTTCTG
>NW_004524590.1:22459893-22479769 GCF_000260255.1 Octodon degus
TGAGTATACACACAGGGAAGCCTGTTTTCTGTGGTTCTTCTTCCAAGGTGTTGGCAAATGTTGTCTACTAAAAGCTGACTGTCTTCTGGCTGTGTCCACATATGACAGAGTGGTGTGTCTTTGCTTTGTGTTGTTATAAAAAATATCCAAGTCTGGGTAATTAATGAGAAAAAGAGGTTCATCTAGCTCATAGTTCTAGAGGTCACATAGCATGGTGCTAGCATCTGTCAAGCTTCTGGTGAGGGTCTCATGCTGTGTCCACTGATGGCTGAGAAGTGGAATGGAAGTGGGTACACATGGATGTAACATGTATGAGAGGTAGGCAGAAGGGGTGCTGACTTGTTAGTAGCAGTCCACTTTTATGGTAACTAATCCAGTACTGTGAGGTCTGTTATAATACATTAATCCCTTCATGAGGGTAGAGACTCATAAGGTGATAATTTCTTGAAGGTCTCACCTCCTCTCAACACTACGTGAAGGATCAAGCCTCAACATGAATTTTGGTGAGGGCAAATCACAGCAGGGTGAGTGAGCTTTCTGGGGCTTCTTTTGTAAGGGAACTAGTCCCAGTTTTGAGCACTCTACCCACATGACCTAGTCACTTTTCAAAGCCTAGGTATCCCAGTACCATCATAGTAGGGAGTAAGATCTCAGAATGTGCATTTTAGGGTGAATATATTTAGTTCATAACCAGTGGAGAGGGCAGAGGTGACAGTTGAGCACATAGTGCTGTTTAGAAAAAGAGGATGTGCTTTTAGGGGAGTTGCCTTGTACAGGAGATCCTTTTCTCTGTCTTTTTGTGTACATATTTGTAAATATAAGCAGACCTCATCATTTTCTCCAGGGATGATGGGTGGGGACTTGTCTTTCACTGATGACCTATGAGCTTCTAGAAACCCAGACTGAAGTTACTCCCAAATATCATTTCTCTCTTTGGAACTAGAAACAAACACATTCTTTCTTAAACAGGAATACTACCATATATCCAGTGTTCTGTGTTGTGTTTCTTTTGAATACGATTTAAGTTTAAAAGCTTTTAGAAGCCTAAAGTTGAGTAGAAGAAGAAAGAGAAATAAAGAAACAGAATTAGAGGTCACAAGACTGAGATCCCTTGAGCAGTTTTAGAAGCCACCCCTGGGAGATGGGAGGAGGGGGAGACCAGATGAGGAGGTTGAAGCATCCTGGAGGCTTTTGGAGAGGAATAAAATTGGAGGTAAATCTGAAAGGATGACTTTGATGTAAAAAAGTAGGAAGGATGAACATTTGAGTACAAAGGTCCAACATGTGATATCCAGGGGGTGTGAGCAAACACTTTGTGTTTGTGGGAAGAAGTTGAGATCTGGACAGCAGTACCAGACATCCTCATGCTCATTAACAGGGATAGAAAGAGACTTCAACTCATGAGGCAACTCTGAGAAGTGGGAGTGGCTGCAGTACTCTGCTGAGTACTAAGGGCATAGTACACAGCGGGGAAGAGTGACATTATCACTTAGTGATGCCACCCATGGGAGCATGAGGGCCGAAGAGTGGCATGTGAGCGAAGAAAATGCCAGTTTTGTCCTGGAAATGGTTGGACCGCATGTTCCAAAGAATGTTTAGTGTGAGGAAGCTCCTTTTTCATTTCAAACATTAAAGTTAGTAAGTGCTCAGAATGAAGGCCTTGATTTTTTTTTTTTTTGGAGCAGAATATATTTATTGGGGGAAAGAAAGCTCCTGTCCGAGACAGGGACAGCAGGGGGCCTGAGTGGGTTGTTCCCCAGGAAGTTGTCTCTTCCAGGGACTTAGAGGAAAACCGTGCAGTGAGGCGGGTTTAAGGAGTTGGAAAAGACAAGGGAACTTGCCTAGGTGGGCATGAAGTGGGATAAAACTATAGACAACCAATGAGATTACAAGCACCACTGTTCAAGTAAAATTAATTAAATCCAGTACCAAATGAGGAAGTGAATTACGTAGCAAGTGGGCTTGAATAGGGTCTCTTTCTGTTGGGGGTTGCATGAGTGACTCATTTGAAGCCCTTGATTTTGAATGTTGTCTCATTGCATCTCTCGTTAAGGAATCAGCCCTAACCACACCAATTCCCCTCTGTTGATTTTCAGGTTGGTCATAAAACTAAGGGTCACTGTCTTTGCTTCTCAGTTGTGGAGGTGCAGTCTTTTCAGCGGGATACAAATAACTGTTTCAAGAAAATACTCTGCAGGCACTAAACAGGGGAAGAGAGGAAGGGTAATTCCGCCTGTGGACACTTGCTAATGCTCATGTGAGTGTGTTATTACATAACACGTGGCACCAGGCTTGCATTGCTTCACGCCTTATCTCCTTATCAAGGTTGTGTGTTCCTTCAATTCAGTAATGTGCTTCCTCTTGTCTCAGGAGTTGCTATTTGTGACTCTACAGTGCTTAGAATTTAGTGGACAGTGAATTTGTCAGAGTGACAGATACTATAAGGCATCTTTCTATACTGGGTTGCTCTGAGAGTCCTGCTAATGGCTTACCTGCTTTAAAGTAAAAATAGACTGTGGAGTGGGTTGGAAACATTGTGAAACTAACCTGTGGTCCTTTGCTCAGAGCAACTGGCAGAATATACAATGTGCCATTCACACTATCCTGTTGCCCAGAGTGGAGCTTCCTTTCAATTCACAGGACCCTCCCTTGAGTGTGGAGGAGGTGTGTGTCAACAAAGGCTGAATGGGCACCTTAGTACTGCATGTGCTTTCTATGGAGCCCACAGAGTGGTGGTTTTTTTTTTGTTTTCAGAGAAGTTGCCCAACTGGTATTTTCAAAGGGATGGATTTCTGGAAAATTGGAGCATGAAGGGTAACTTTTCAAGAAATAGGCTCTGATCTTTGATCCACTGCAAATGCTGCATGTTAGTAGAAGATTGCTTCACTACAGTAACGAAGCCATTAGGAGTGTTTGATAGAAGTGGTGGGGTGAGTCTACTTTGTGGCATACCTGATGAAATAATGTGGTACAGTTAAAGAAAGGGACAGGGAAGTGCCAAGGTCCCCATCGGGTCACAGAGAACAAATCAGATGCATAGACTATAAAATGGAAGGCCAGGATAGCCCAGGTGCAAATGCTTTGCCTAATAATTATAAAATTATAGAGCACCTTGAAATCAGATGGGAAGCGACATCTACAAAATGTTTCTAGACATCATTATGTAAGACTTTGACTTTGCAACTTCTTAAATAGTCAATATTTAAATGTTTAGTGAAAAAACATGACAGCCAATGAGATTAGGAATTCTCTCTTTACTTTCAGACTTTGCATTGTAGCTGTTTTCCCAGGAGGTTGAGAAATGATGAGGAGGATTAAGCAGGTCGTCCAGCTATAGGGATTTAGAACTTAAAGGGAGAATTTGGGAGTGAGATAATTCCACCAGCTTTGGGCTGGAGATGAAAACAAGGACTTCTAAGTGGTTTTTGGAAGTGGCCAGACTTGGCTCAGAATCTGAGGCCTTTGGATTCTACCTCTGAGCCCTGCCCATCTCACCTAACTTCCTGGTGGATGGAAGCCCTCTCTGGCTTTAGCTCCTATGAAATCTAGGGGAGTTTTATTTTTTGTAAAAGGCAAAAGATTTGTATGATCTGAAGAGAAACCAGAGTATTCCTATGAAATCTAGAAGAGTCCTTGCTACTTCTCTGCTCTGCAATGTAAACCCCTCTGAAATCTAGTTCCCATGCTATCTATAGGATGAGGACAGCACTAAGCATCTTGCTCATTTTGGAGGAGAATTAAATATGTTAAAAAAAAGAGAACACATCCAAAACCACAGTTGTGGCTCCCTGTAGGAAGGAAGCAAACATTATGGAGCTGGATTAGTGTTAGTGGCAATGTACAGGTTAAACTGACCTCTTGGCATGTGACTTAACCTTTTGTGTCTCAGTTTCCTTATCTACAAAATGGCATTACCAGTAGTACTTATCTTGGGTGCTTGTACGGATAACACACACACACACACACACACACACACACACACACACACACTCCACATTTCTAATCCTTAGAAGAGTACCCAGTACATATTAAACACTCATAAAGACCTTTGCTAATATTCACGTGAGTGCTATTACAGGACACGAGACACCCGTCTTGTATTGCTTCATGTGCTCAAGCCTTATTTCCCTATCAAGGTTGCGCGTCTTCTGAGGTCAGCAACTGTTCACTTTACCTCTGACAGTTGAAGATATAGGAACTAGTTTAGCAGTTATCATATTAGTTCTGTCTTTCCAAGTGGTTTTGGTTGTTATTGCTATGATTATGATAGTGATAGATTAATGAGCAGCTCACTTGGGATACGGAACAGCTCATTTAACATCTCTGCTGTCCAATGAAATAGGTGTCATTATTCCCCCATGGCAGATGTTGTGCTTCATTCACTGAGCCTGCGTGATCCGTTCAGCCCTTGTGAAAACTCCACACTTCCTGTGCTTCCTGAGCCTCCGAGCCTCCTTCTTTAGGGTTTCCGTCTAAGCTGTGGAAGTTCGCTTAGCCTGGAAATGCACAAGAACCACTTCTTTCTGGATCAAAGAAAGTCTCCTTTCCAAGGCTCAGCACTGAGGTGCATTCTGTACCGGGCCACCTCAAGTGTGAGTAGGTACAAGAATTACATGGATTTCATTAAAATGCAAATAATAGATCAGGACAGCTGGGCTGGAGATTGGAGTCTCCATGTGCTCATCTGCTCTCAGGGGATGCCAGTGCTGCTCACCCATCCATCACTCTTTCCAAAGAAAGTTTCTATAAGATGACTTTAGAAGTCTCCCAGGGGTTCAAATGAGAGTTACGCCCAGTGGGAGTTAGCCTACAGCAAGTTATCAATCTCCCTTCCTTTCCTATCATACCACCTCGCTTTGGCTTCCTAACACTGTCTTGTCCCACCCATACTGTTGCTCAGATTCAGCTTTTGGGAACAGCCGCAGTAAGACATCCCTTTTCTAGACGAGACTCACAGAGAAACAGGGATCCAGCCTGTGTCTGATCTCCAAGCTCTTTGTGCTCTACCTGCCTGACTGCTTTGAGATTTGAGACCAGCTGCAGATTTAAAAACACGAGTAACAATCACTTAAATGCAATAGGAACTCAGTTTTGTGACACTGATTTGGTGGTTTAGAGATTTTTCAGGAGAGAACTGTGATTCTGGGAATTTCCCTCATGATTGCAAAAGTGCTGCCAAAGCTCTAGTCACCATGTCTGTGTCTCAGGAAGGAGAATAGATGAAGATTTCAGGGCACAAGAGTGCATACCAGCTGGGACTGCTTTCCTGCTCCTTACTTTGAAGGCTGCCTGTAAACTTCCAAGGATATTTCAAAGGCTAGAACGTTCCCGCAGGGCTACTGCAATCTACTAGATCTTTGGAAGATATAAGCTGCTCTGAGTGACTGTTATGTGTCAAATGATACAATTGGCTCTAGCCAGGCCTATGGACTTATGGAGGAGTTAGGAAGGTTTTTTTTTTTTTTGTTGGTACTAGGGATCGAACTCAGGACCTTATGCTTGCCAGGCAAGTACTTATTCCACTGAGCTATCTCCCTGGCCCCTGGAAGTTACATTTTTTTTTGCAGGGAGTTAATATGATTTTCCTCCCAAATTTCTTTGGTCAAGGAGAAGGGGAAGGCTGGAAGGGAAATGAGGTGACAGAGGAGGTAGAGCCTGATCTGGGCATTCCATTACCTGGCACCACCAAGAGTGAGATATAGTCCAGACGGTTTTAAGGGATGAAGAAGGAGGGCACACACAGTAGGGTTTTAATTCCAGGCTGGATTAGCTTTCTCCCACAGTACGAGAACTCAAGTACAGTTTACGGCGATTGGGGCTAATCTCTTTCCAAAGACCCCCATCTGGTCAACAGGGGAAATTAATATTCTTCCTATTAAGGTAACCTTAACCCTATTTCCAGCAGAGTAATAACCCTGGCCTTATTATGCCTAGGGGGCATTCGCTTTCCTCTTGCCTGGTTATGCTTCAGAGCTTCTTAACACTGACACACTGTGGAGGAAGCCTGGCCCTGACTGGTGTGCCTTGGTCTGAGGTTTCTCGCTGCCCCACCTTCTGTCCTGCGGGTGTACTCCCCACCTCACCCATGCAGCTGTCAGGTTGTTTGGGTGGTTGTCATTTCCATTGGTCTGTGAGCACCTGAAGTATCATGCCTTTCTTCTTATTCTTCTAAATGCAAATTGACTGGGGATAGAGCAGTGATATAACCCAGGCCCCCTTTCTCCTGGAACTTGGGGTTCTTTGCTCAAAGTAGGGACTTAACAATGTTTGCTGAATTAGTAAGCCAAAGAAAGGTAAAAATTTGAATGTAGGAGATTCTTGAAGATGTTTTTTTCTCTGTGCTCTAGGATCAGGCAGCTCAGGTCTACCACTTCAATTCGTTATGTAAATTTAGTTAAATTAATTTTATAGCGTTTACAATACACATCTATAAAATGGAACTACTACTACTACTATGTTTATGTTCACTACTTATATGCTGGGCCCTAATTTATAGTAATAATAATAATAATTTTTTTTATTGTTTCCCAGACGGATCCAGGAACTAATTTAAAAACTATGTGTGTATTACCTAATTTCTTACAATACAAATACTTAGCATGCTGTTTGTTGTCTGACAAGCATTCATATGTATTAGTCATTGTTATTATAATCAGTGCTCAATTCTTGCTCAGAATTGACACTGAATTTTTTTGCAGCATCTATTTTCTTGTTAGGTTGGAATCCAGGGCAAAACTCAGTTTCCTTGAGGGTTCTTGAACCTGTGCTCATCTGTGTTTCAACCATCTATAGCAATCTTCTGAGTTTTGTGCTTCAAATTGTCCTTTATTTCTCTTCTTGTGAAATTTTCTCTTTCCTCCCCTCCCCTCCCTTCCCCTCCCCTCTCCTCTCCTCTCCTTTCCTGTCCTCTGTTTTCTCCTCTCCTCTCCTCTCCTCTCCCCTCCTCTTCCCTCCTCCCCTCCTCTTCCCTCCTTTTCCCTCCTCTCCCCTCCCCTCTCCTTTTTTCTTTTCTTTGTGGTCATGGAGGTAAAAAAAGTGAGTATTCCAGGCTTTCTAATGTTCTCCAAATCTCAAAATCTCCACAGCCTTGCTGACAATGAATCTTTTCTTTTTCTATCATGACCTCTACCCTCCCCCACTTAAGCGCTGAGCTGGATAAGAGGGGGCCATTATTACACTATATTACATTATCAAGATGCTTCAAGGTTTATAAAGACCTGTCACCTATATCTTTACACTTAATCCTTCCCAGTAGCTTCAGGTGGTTTTTGTTGGAATTTTCCAGCCAGAATTTGCTACTATGATTACTAATGTTCCAATTCTCAACTTGAGGGACTTAAGAGACTCCTAAAGAAGTTATTGAATCATTCTGGTGCTATACTTATTGGTGGATGAATCCACTGGTGGCCAGGGGTGAATGTACTGATGGGGGTGGGGCCTAGTTGGAGGTGGCTGCTGGGAGAGTCCTTTGCAGGGTAGATCTCCTGCTACCACCCTTCCCTGTGAGCTGCTTCCCAGCAGCCATGAAGTGAAGCTAATCGTGGCCTGAAATCTCTGGAACTGTGAACCAAATAAACCACCTACTTTTTAAATTGTACAAGTCAGGCATTTTGGTCACAATGATGAAAACTGACCAATAAAGCTCGTAAATCTCAAAGCTGGTTTTGAAGGGTAGGACATCTGGTGAATTCTTAATTTAGACCTTACAATAAGCATGAACATGGCCTCTGTGTGTAGGGAAGGTAGACTGTCCAGAATAATGGACTTCCAGAGGGAAAGAAAGCACGATGTTTTTCTGAGTTTATTTTGAGCCTCAGGGCTCAAATAAATGCTTGTTCAGTGAGAAAGCAAATAAATGAAAGGAATGAATTTCAACAATTCATTATTTGAACTACAGCAACTAAAATTATTCAAATTCTAAAAGTTTAAGCTCATTTTGTTCTCAATTGTGGTAATCACTTGATTGAAGTCTTGGGGACTCCCCAATCTCTCCCTTTAGGAGAGTGATGTGTTTATGTTGGTCTGGGAAGAGATGGTTTCATGTGAAGGAAATCCTTGGATGAGGTCTTTGGAAATTGGAAGGATTTCAATTCTTCAAACTGTTCATAGGAAGGATTTAGAAAGTTCCTGAATACTAGACATGGAATGAGTGGTAGAGCAATAAAGGAGATACGTGACGCCCAAGCCAAGAATCTCTGCTCACTGTGCCTGAAGGCAAGGGACAGGCCTCCTGGTTGTCCAATTTGACAGTTCTCTCTTTGTGCATTGTGTCACACTCAACCTAGCTCCTGGGCATTCTCCTAAAGGGCTCCCCCACCCCCAGAGATGTTGGTATTGTGGGAGGGAAGTTTTAAGCTCAGTTTGAGATTCCAACGACAGTTATTTACGCCCTCCAGAAAAATGCCCATATAGACAACGCTCAACAGCCCTGCATAATCAGAAGGCCCAGTTAAACAGCTCCTGTCTCTCACTGCATTTCCCAGAAAGAGAGACAATTGTTCTTGTTTATAAGTGTTTTCAAAGTGTCCCATTGTTCTCAGGTTTGTCTTTTTTCTGAGAACACTATCCACTGCACTCTGCCGATCACTTTTTGTGCTGTGGGATGTCTTCAGTTCTCACTTTGATAGGGAACTCTGACAGGCCCTGGAAAATGGACAGATTTTCCTATCTGCAGTTGCTCCATTATCTTGAAGCCACTAGAAACCACCTCTGATCCTTGGTTCTTCCAAACAGCATATTCCTTGGCTTTGGCTACATCTCTGTGGACTTAAGAAAAGAGCATGAGATCGATCCCAGTAGGTTTTACCGTGAGAATTAAGAAAGCCTGCTGTGATATTTTGGAGAATGGGGCCACAAAGGCTGGCAAAGAAGCAAGTTACGCAAGAGTGGTGGCTGATGACATCACTGCATTCTCTTTCACTGTGTAGGAGGCGATTAATCAAAGGTACTTGAGTTCCACCAAACTATTCTCTCTTTTGACCCTCATTTTTATTCTGCTACAGTGACCTAACAGGTCATTTTGCTGATATTATTCACCAAAGATGAGTATTAGGGGCCTGTAGAGCTGTGGCGTGAAGCAAATCTTATTCTTTCCTTTCTGTTGAGTCTACTAGCTTGGTTTTCCCAGATTGGCCTTTTCTTTCTTGAGCTGTAGATAGCTTGCCTTAGCTACAGGTTCAGTGATTTGGGGTTTCCTGCCACAAAAACAAACAAGCAAAAACCAAAAAGCTGTTGTTTGGAGCCTTCTTCCAAAGGAGTCACTCTCTGAGTTGACTGTTCTTCTATTCCAATTTTTTGGTTTACATTTATAAAAACAACATGAAATCATAGAGGGCCCCTCAATAAACCCACCCACACTTACTGTGAAAGCACATTTCTTCTTTTCCTTTTCGTTTTTTTTTTTTCAGTATGGGAGATTGAACTCGAGACCCTGCACTTGGCAGGCAGGCGCTTATTCTACTGAGCTATCTCTCTGGCCCTGAAAGCACATTTCTAGTGAAAATAACCATACTATAAATTCTTTCAAGGGATATTTACTAGGATCTCCCTTTATTTAGCAAGGCATTATACTTAATTTAAGAAAACAAGCTATTGGAAGTTTTCACTGTTAGTTTTTATGTTATTGCCATGTGAAGAACATTTAGAGAGACCTGCAGATGTTTCCATGGGTCTCTCTTCCTGCCCATGTTCCAGAGGCTCTCTCCTGATTTATGTATACCTTCTAAGCTTGAACTATTTCCTTGTGTTAGAGGCTTTAGAATCCATGTTTCTCATTCTTAGGATCTCAGAAGAACTTTTCTTTTTCAGTACGTTCTTTAGTTTACTTTCTTGACTCAAATGGCTCAAAGTCAGCCATTTTGAATTTTACTCTGCCATCACACAGTGGTAGAGAGATGACATTTCTTGTTCTTTTTACGAGGGTTACCTCAGTACCTAAAGTGGCCTCTGAAGTTTATTGAGACACCCAGGGTCAGAAATACGAGCTTGGCTGTTTGTTAGGCCTGACCTATGACCTAGGAGAGCAGCTGGTGTGATTCTTGCAGCTGTCCTCAGCCTGTGGAAGCTTTTACACAGAGGAGCTCCCTTCTTTTAGAGAGGGCCCCGCTGAATGGATTCTCTCTGATACCCTTCTAAGCCTGGCAGAGAAAACAATGATAAGGAGCTGGTGGTAAACAGAAACCTGAAGGATGAGTCACAGAAACAACAACAACAATGCAACAGTGAGGAAAACTGTTTTGAAAGACGTGATCCCCTCAACTTTGTTAGTTATTCTGCCACATTTGGAGTGAAAGATGGAGCATACAGCTCCCTTGCCCGAAGATGAACTCTCAGCAGACACTGCCTCCCTGGTGGTGACTCTGTGGCAGAGGAGCGTTCCCCACCATGAGTCACCCTGTGGGTGTGGCCCATGTTGGCTCAGGTCATGAGTTACCCAGTGAATGCCATTTGTCCAGAACTTAAAATCCTATTCCCCAACCCTTCTCAGTTTTAGTCACATGTCCACTAAAGCACTTATTTGCTGATCGCATTATACTGAGTTAATCTGCTTCCCTTGGCTAAAGAGCTCCTCAAAGATAAGAACTTTTTATTTGTCCCAGAATCCTAAGGGCCTGGTTTAATGTAGGACTCAAATAAATATTGGCTAACTGTTGCCATTATATCCTGTACCCACCACCTCCCAGGGCTGTTTATGTGGTATTAATTTTCCCCCTCCCCTGCTCCATGAAAACCCAGGAGGCTGGGAACTACTCCTTAAAGTCTTTGTGTTCCCAGAATCTAGAGGAGTATCCAGGGCTTTTGCAGAGTACACGTAAGCTATAGACTTTTGGAGTAGCATCCTCAACTTTGAAGAAAATCTTTCCACCCCACCGGGCCTGTGCAGTCACCCTTTCTGCTGTTAAAAATTCTATAAAAAGCCAGAATTAGGCAGCAGTTCTGGATATCCCTGGTGGAGTAAACAGGTGAAATAATGACTAGAAGGCACAGGTTTTTAGCTCCTTACTATGTGCCCTTGGGTAAGGGACAGAATATGGTGAAAATAATTCCTGTCATATTGTCATAGCTACCTAAAATAATTTTTATATTTTATTTTTAGTGACTATTTTAAGTGTAAGATTTTTTTTTTGGTGCATGCTTATGAGAAATAATGTGGGCTCTACAGTGTGGTTTTTCTTATTTAAACTGTTCTGTTGAGGCCATGTCTTCTGCTCCCTGGATTTCCAATTAGGCTTAAGAGTGAGACTATGACCCTGTCTGATATTTTCTTGGGAAGCTCGTCCACTTATACATGCAGACTATCGTCTTCCCTGCTCTTCAGACTAGTCCAGGAAGCCTCCACTTCTTGATGTGTAAAAACATTTCTTTCTCTTCCAGCTGAGCCATGGGGGAGTGTGGCTTTTACCTAGAATTCTGAGGAAGGTAGTTCAGGAAGAGGCAGCTCTGAAGCCCTCAGCATTACCTGGTAGGATGTCAGTGTAGAAAACACTGAGTGTTTGTTTGTTTATTCTTGGTTTCTAGGCTTCAGAGGAGGTTATTATCTTATAGCTTCCTGTTGGCCTCCCTTGGTCTCACATCAATTCTGCCTGATGCCAACACTCTCTGGGTCTGTTTTGATACACAGTATGTGGCTGGGAGCACCACAATTTCCTGAACACATTTGCTTGGCCTGGCAAGGCCATCCTGCTCTGTTTTAGTGAAACACAACTTGCCAGGACAGCAGGGCTAGAGGTCTCTGGACCTCAGAGACCTCAGAGTTGGGGTACAGAATGTCAGTCTCGCTGAGACTTCTTCTCTGACTTCTTTTTCTTGAGTGTCTGTGCTGTTTGGTTGGGAGCTAGGAGCTGGCTGGTTCTTTGCCTTCCCAGTTATGCATAGAAATTTGAAATCAGGTGTGAAGTGTGCTCCTGGGGTGGGAAGACTCCAAAACCGAAGGTTATAGCCACCATGGCTTGTGGTGAAATGCTGAGGGTGGGTTGGAGAGGGACTGGGGAGCATCCTGAACTCAGCTTGGAGAAGGCCTGTTTATTATATTAATCTGTATTTCCTGTTCTGGAATGCCAAAAACAGAAGGCTTAGAACGCAACCTGTGTTTGGATTTAAATCCCAAACAGATGCTGACACCTCAGCTGCCCTGAGACAACATCCCAAACAGTAAACACTAAGGGAGGTGGCAGAGATCATGCGCCCCATCTTTTGGGGCCATAGGCCTCTTTTGGGACGTGGGAGAAGCTCTGGCCAAGGTTCCAAAGAACACCAACTAAGATGCTCAACACTTAGTGCTGGACACTTATTTCCATGTCTGCCACTGAACCTAAGTCTCTAGGGTCATCAGATCTCCCGGGCAAAATGATCACACAGTCGTTTTTCTGCTTTCCTGTTGGCCATGTCTGTGCACTTTCAACAGTCTTGGTAAAACTCCCGGAGCCAAATGCTTATCAGATTCAGGAAGCACCCGGTCACTCTGCACTGAGGAAAATTTAATACGGCTATAAACATTTTACATGGGTCTTTACTACTGTTACTAAGTCTCACATTACTGTGCACTGGGAGATCCGGACTGTGCAGCTGGGTGACAGATGGACAGAACATGAACAGGAAGGGACCATTAGGAGTTCAGTGTGTTCAAAACACCAGCTTTGAAATGAGACTGATCAGATCTTTGCTCTTAGTTCTGCCCGATAAGTGACCTGAATTCTTGGAAAAGTTGGTTTTTTCATCTGCAAAATGGTTTGACACAGTGGAAATTACAGCAAAATGAAGATTTACTAAGTAATGTGTGCAGTACTTCACTGCGTACCCCAACTGGGGTGTCTGTGTGGGGCTGCAACTCGTGTGGTGTGTGCTATGTCCATTTTGGTGTTAGACCTGGCATGTGGTCTTTGTGCAGTCCTTCACCAGTATGCTTTTTCTCACTTGAGTTTTCTAGTTTCATCTTCAAGGCTTGGTAATGCGAAGAAAATGCTGAGCTCTCTTTCCAGACAGGATTTTTTTTTTTTTTGATCCACAGGGGACCTACAAGCTGGGAGACAACAGACATGGGTACACAGCTCCATCCCCTTGGAGGCTGGTGTGATCAAGCCTTTTCTGTCTAGCGGCAGCAGTTGTGCTTAAAGTTTTGATGTGACAGGAACTAGTGAAACCAGCAGACCTGTGTAGCCCTACTGTTCTCATGTTTCTACGAAATGAACTCCAGGTATAAAGGTATAGTTCAGAAAATCCCCATTTCTGAGTACTGATTCCTTCTGCCCTGTGGACTCAGAAAGAAATGTTAAAGGAAATTCAGAAGGAAAAATAAAAAACATGAAATGGACAAAAAATAAATATTTTGATTACTTATCTACTTACCTAGTACAAATAATGATAGAGGTTTCCATGTCATACAGAAGGAGATACATATAATATCTATCTATCTATCTATCTATCTATCTATCTATCTATCTATCATCTATTTCTTTTAAGTTTTTTTTTTAATGTATTTAGTACAGGATCTACAGGATCTCACTACACAGATTGGACTCATATCTGGGAGGCTGTTTTCAGCCTCCCAAGTGCCAGGATTACAGGCACACCCCACCATGCCCAGTCTCAATCGCCATCTCAGCTCACCTCCGGGGTGTGGGGCCAGCACGGCATGCTGGAGATCTAACTCTCAGTCCCCACATCTGCCTAAGCAGGTGCTTTAATCCGTCAAGCTATCTGGCCGGTGCTTATCTATCTCTTATTATGAAGAGAAAACCCACTCAATTTCCCATTTTTTTCTGGTGGTTCTGGGGATTGAGCCCAGGGACTCGTGTGTGCTAGACAAGTGCTGTTTCATTGAGCTCCACCCCCAGTTTCTCCCTTTTAAAGTTCGCACCTCCTTAGCTCATATCCATTTGCTCATCTGCCCATTGCACATCTCCTGGTATGCTTTTACTATAGTCACGGTACTGTGGACTAAAAAGTATTAAGTTCCATAGTTGCCTTTTGCATGGAGCCGGGTTAGGATGTACTTCATTTCTTAAATTTGGGAGTCTGGCAATGTTAGAGTTAAAGTCCTGCTATTCACTTGCCAACTTAGGAGATTCAGTAGGTTGTTTGCCTGCTGAAGCACTAATTTCTTCATCAGAAAAGTGAAGCTAATAATATCCTTCTGAGAGGAACAAATAATATAATACATGTGATTTTTATTTATTTATTTTTTTTGGTACTGGGGATTGAACTCAAGACCTTCTGCTTGCCGAGCAGGCACTTATGCCACTGAGCTCTGTCCTCTATTGCCAGCCTACATGTGAAATTTTTGACTTTTCAAAAAAGCTGTATATTAATTCCCTCCAAAAGTAATTGATGCAATGTGTGATTATTAGATGCTCATTAACTAGAATACAGTTGCATAATTGGTTCAGAATAATTGAAGACAAAGTTCTTCTGAAATATTTCAGTATTATTTAACTTGCAAAAATGCAATGCACTTGCAAGTTTCGGTCATACATGCTGTGAACATCCACATGTGTATTCATGCTCTGTGAGCATATGTGTGCACATGTGTGTGTGCATACATGTGCATATATGAAAATCAGGGTATGCATGTATGACGCTTGATACATTGTGGCAATTTGAGAAGTTTATAAATTTAACTCAGTAGAGGGTTAGGGTCCTTAATTTGTGAATGTCCTGGGCTTGACTTGGAGGACAAGGACATGATGTGAATGCTACACCTGCCCTGAGGGTGGTAGTCTGCTCACAGTAGAAGAGAGGAAAAGGGGCTTGGCCTCCATCATTTTTGCTCTTCTTGCTTTGGCTGCCTTGAAGTGATGCTTCTGCCCCCTGCCGCCCTGCCTTGGAGCCAGAGGAGCACAGACTCTAAGCTTCCACTAGCTGTGAACTAAATAGACCTTTCCTTCCTTAATTTTGTGCATCAGGCATTTTGTCTCAGGTAACCAAGATAGGATGCTTAGTGGAATAAACTTAACCTTTGCGATTTTTGGTGACAAATTCTCTATTTAGATTCCCAGGTAGAGTTTTAGAAGATACCTCTTTCTCCAACACTGTTTTTATAATACAGAAAGAATTTTGGAATACATATTTCATATGGCCTTTAATATTAGTAGATTTCATGTTGTATTTGTTAATGTTATGCTTTGTAAAGAATCTTGTCTTTTGTGCCTAGAATGTCAAAGATATGACTGTTAATAATTTATGGAAATTAATAAAAAATAAGTTATGGCACTTTTATCAGTTGGGTATTTCTTCTCAATATCCTTATTTCTCAAATGCTGTTATTTCTATCATGCATCTTATAAAGTCATTTAAGAACCACTTAGTATTCAGGCAAGTGAGAAAATGGAGGTTTAACTTTTTGAAAGCTTAAGGAAGAATTTAATGTTTCAAGAAAGAAAACTTAGATGAGGTTCTCTCTTCATTTGAAAACCAGTTTGTCCTGGTATGATTGTTGTTGTTGGAGAGTGTGTCCCAACCCTTACAACAAATGTTTTCATTTTTCCTTCCCAGGGTAATTCTGACAGATACTTTTTCCTCAAATATCTTTGCTATAATTCTAAAAGGATGTATATGGAGTTATTTATTAACATCTAGAAGCACAGATGAAGGAGATGACAAAGAAAAGAACCGTGTGAACTGAACAAGTGCAGGACATGGCATTCCTGCCCTTGATTAAGGGTACTATCAGCCTAATTGCAGGCAAAGGGATTAGTAGAGATAAGCCCGGAAACAGACCATGTAGACTGAGCTATTCATCCTTGCTTGACAATGTAAAGTGCAATGAAATCCAATTACTTTCTCAGGAAAGCACAAACGTTTTTGTATGAAGGAACAAATAGTGGGTCAGAAGTGTTGTCCAAGTATAAAGCCCAATGGCCCAGGTTTGATGCTGTACTCAGATTCCTTTGTGATTCACCTTTGTGATTCACCTTTGTGATTCCAGTGTGTAGAGGTGACGTAGAGCTGTTGACCAGGGAACTGGAGTAGGATTTGTTGCAATGTGTCCTTGGGCATGGCTGATCCAAGTAGCTTGGCTATGTCCTTTTAAGTCATGGGTGACATGAAGAGGGTCAGAGTTCAGGCTGAGGCAAATGTAGCTGAGTCCTAGGAGTTTCACTGATATCCTAAAGACTAGCAATTCATCTCATGCTTAATGTCTAGGTGGAACCAAAAAGGATGGTGTGAACATACACAGGAGCATCTCAGGAGAGTGCTCTTGGCCATGCTGCCTGTAATACAGTGACGTTGGAGCTATCTCAAAAGTCCATCAAGAAGAGACTGGGGACTTGGGCGTTGTGGGAGAGTACTTGTCTAGTACGCGTGATGCTCTGGGTTCCTTTCCTTTCCTTTCCTTTCCTTTCCTTTCCTTTCCTTTCCTTTCCTTTCCTTTCCTTTCCTTTCCTTTTCTTCCTTCCTTCCTTCCTTCCTTCCTTCCTTCCTTCCTTCCTTCCTTTCTTTCTTTCTTTCTTTCTTTCTTTCTTTCTTTCTTTCTTTCTTTCTCTTTTTTTTTCTTTTGCATTTTAGTACAGGGTCTATAGAGTCTCACTATGTAGATTGGACTTGCAGTAATCCACCTGTGTTCAGTCTCCCAAGTGCTGGGATTACAGGCATGCACCACTACATCCAGTCTCAGTCACTGTCTCAGTGCACACTGGGGGTGGGGCTGGCATGGCACGGCACACTGGGGATTGAACTCCGGCTGTTGTATCTGCCTAAGCAGGCACTTTAATCAGCTGAGCGATTTGGCCGGCCCTCCTGAGTTCCATTTCTAGCAGTGCAAAAACAAAGACACAAACAAAACACAAAACATGAAACAAAACCAGAAGAGACAAAGAAAAGAGACTGATAAATGGATTGGGATAAATTTATGCACTGGAGTAAATAGTGGTGACAAGGGAATAAATTACCGTTATCAGTATTATCATGGATGATTTTCAATGACACAATGTTAAGCAAAAGAGCAAACTAAAAAAATGTGATACACAACCATATACACAAAATTTAAGAAATTTATATTATGTATTATGTATTTAAGAAATTTATATTATGTATTTATTTGTGTTTGGACATATGTACACCTAGTAAAAGTGTTTTAAAATACATGAGTAATAAAAGCTAATTTTAGTTTAGTGGTTACTTTTATGGAAATGGGAAGAGGGAAATGAACAGGGCTGTGCACATGAGCTGTCACCATCTTGATGTTTTCTCCTCTAAAGCGGGCAGCAGATGCTCTGGTATTTTTGTATTTTACTCTTCATTGGTAGTTTTGAAAGTCTGAAATATTTCATGAGAACTTATCAACTCCATCCTCCTCCTATATAACTGGAAAATACTAAGACTCAATCTCAGGGAAGATTAGCCAGGAAGGAAAATGGCTATTGGAATATTACAAAGAGAGATAAAGTGATGTAGGTGCATTGCAAGAGTGGGTGCTTAATATATGTTTGCTGGAATTAGCGAAGGCTTGGAAAGAAAGCAAACAGACTCAGAAAGTAAGAACAGGTGAAAGGAATCCGGGAGAAGAAAGTTGGGAACCACTGATGTGTGAAAAACAGCAGCCAGGCAGCGAGGTGAAGCAGGAAGTTGAGTGAGTGGGATGGATGCTGAGCGCTGTGTGGAAACTGCCAGGCACCCCACCTCCTAGCTCCAGGGGTTGACTTTTCTTTTTGGAAGTCCTGCAGGTAGAAATATGGTCATCCTTTGAGAGCTGCCAGCACAATGCCTTAGTAGTTTCCTAAAAAATAATTTATACAGAGAGAAATGGAGGACAAATGCATTTGAATATTTCTCCAGTTGAAAGATGGTGATTTGTGTGTGTGTGTGTGTGTGTGTGTGTGTGTGTGTGTGTTTTAGCTAAGAGAAATCCTTTTGTCATCTTCATGAAGTTGTGATATTTTTATTTTATTTTATTTCATATATTTTCTTTTCTGTATTTGTCCTATGATCTAGAAGGTGGCATACAGTTTCCATAAGGTTGTGATTGGTGTTCTGATGAATGGTCAGCTTCCTACTGGTGACTGGGACACTGTAAATTTTTGGGAATCACACTGCATGTCATCATTATCATCATTTCTTTGCTTGGGAGATTTATCCTCCAAGACGCTGAGGATACATTGGGAACACACTTTTAGGGTTAGCAGGCAGGAAAATGTTCATGTTTTGCCCAAACTAAAACTAGCTACTTAAGAGTAACTGTGCCTTATTACCAGTTACTGTGCCTTGAGTTCTTTGATGTTGCTCAGTAGACACTGTTAATGTATCAAAAAATTCCTTTATACTGCTCACTAAGGGCCATATGATCATCATCTAGCGGTTGCTCTAATCGCTTAGCTCAACCTTTACTTAGCGATGTTGGATTAATCAGGTGGAACAGGGTCTAGTTTTCTTCCTTCCTTTTGGCAGGATGGTCTGAGCCCTGATATCACAGCATGTAAAATTCTGGGGCCAGGAGCTTCTTTGCCTGTGCTTTTTTCTGTTATTTTAGTGAACTAAAAAATTGCTTTCAGTTAACCCTCTTCCTCCTAGGCTCAGACTATTAAAGGTAGTTTCAAGGAAGGAAATGCAAAATAGTAAAAGTTGTTCTGCTTGCTGATGGCTGGGGCCCTTTTGCTTTCTAGGTTAAAAGAGTTGTGTGGGGGAAATGAAATTCTGCCTCTTTAATGACATTGTTTACTTTTGGATCTTATTTTATTTGGACAGTGAAATGGACCAGATCTGGCTCTATTCCTGACTCTTTGATTCCAGCTTAGGACATGTTTAGTAAGATTTTATGCCCTACTGAAATGTAAGGCTATTTTAAGAAATCCCTGTTGGATTGAGGAAAAACACGGAGCACCATTATAGTGACCAAACTATGTATCTCAGATTTTCTAGGATGGTCCTTGTTTTCATGTATTTTGTCTTTTCAGCAAAGGCAGTTCATCTTGTGTGTACCCGCACAAAATCTGATAAAAGTTATATATGCCCGTAGGAACTTGGTTCAAGGACAACTGAGGGATAGCAAAGTTTAAGAATATTCAAGTCTCATACATAAATGGTGTAATGTTTGCATAGAACCTATACTTATTTTCCTGTTATCACCTCTAGGTTATAATACCTAGTCAGTGCAAATTCTATGTAAGTAGCTCCTATATGGTACTACTTAGGGATTGCTAACAGGAAAATTCTGTACATTTGTGGTATAGATATAACTTTTCCCTCAAATATTTTTGAACTGGGGTTGGTTGAATCCATGATGTGGAATGTTTCATGTCCCAGAGGCTAGATGAACTCAGTTATCCTGGCTGTGTGAAACTCATGGACAGAAAGGGTGACTATGTATTTATTTTTTGATTCATGGCTTTATTTACACTAAGTCTTTTTTAGGGTCTTACGGCTTTAGAACACGTGGTCCTGTGAATACTGCCGAAGGAACTGAGAGACCTTGAGCAAGTCCCCGTGCATCCATCTCTCAACTCCATTAGTTCCTCACCATCCTAGCTCACAGCAGGTACTCAAGAACTGTGCTGGAGAGCACTGAGTACCAGGCCCTCTGGGAATTTGGTCTTCATGCTTACTTTTCCCTCAGTGTGGAATGCTCTTCTTGCCCTGGGCTTCATATTGAAAGATTCTTTCCTATTACCTTATGTGTCACCCTCAAGGAGGCAAAAATCTTGAAGGACAGGGCTGGGCTTCACATTTGTTTTTATTTTAAAGAGAAAAATATAACAATAAAACAGTTTTGAAACAAGTTAGTAGGAGAGTTACAATAATGAATACATTGCACCTTGTTGTCTTTGTTGTAATTATTCAAAGTACAAGATATAGGCATGATATCTTGTCTAAACAATATTAGAACAGACCATTCTTTTCAGTGAACTAAGAGAAACTAGCTGTATACCTATTTTAACTGTCTTGA
>NW_004524590.1:22479869-22497407 GCF_000260255.1 Octodon degus
CTACCACAGGGTAAAATCACTCTACTAAGTAGAAAATCATTGCATACAAGTTCCTGGTACAAGTTGGATTATATTATATATCTGTGGGCCTTTCTCCTATGATTATAGATATCAGGATAATAGTACCACAGTTTATCAGTAGTCAGTCTGTGCTTGGATCTATTGTTAATGCCAACTAAACTACTTTAACGAGGATGTCATACATGTTATAATAAATTTTCTCCCCCATATGAGGACACGGTGATTGTAAGGGGTCATAACCATTACCATAGTCCAATACCAAAGGAATGGGGCCTAAGTCAAATACATAGCAACTCTTCAGCTGAATACCAAGAGGGAAATCAATCAGACAGAGAAAAATAAAAGTAATGAAATTCTTCTAGTGTCTATAGTTCTATGGTTGGTCCAAATGAGATCCCAGAAGTGTGTACCCTGGCCAAGGTTGCAAGTGGGTTTTTTTCTGGATTTGGGTCTGATCTTTGTCTTGAGTTGGAGGATGGGGCTAGTTTTCTGTGGCTGGAGTTCTCCAGAGTCATTTAGAAAAGAAGAAAAAAAGGAGGGAGAGGGGAGAAAAGGGGTGACCCTATCTGACCACTTCTATTCTTCTTGTCTTTGTCCCCAAGCACAATGCTGGTTCTTCCAACTTATCACCTGTTGGCTCATATTGTTACTGTCTCATGAGACATTTCCATGCCTCTAGTACTGCCTGCCCATTGTGTGTGCCTCAGTCTGGGTCCTACCATGGCAGGTCTCTGGGCTTACCAGTTTCCACAGACCCAGGTTGAAAGGCCAATGATCTCAGCGTGGCTTTTAGAAGAGGGGATGTCCTTTAACTATCCTAGGCACAGATGCTCTGGGCATTGGAATATGATATGAAGATAGGAACATGGGATCAAGGTGATGCTTTTTGGGGTTTAATTTCTAGCTCCAAATATTGCTACCTGTTTGAGATTCAATGTTCTTTTTTTAAATTAAGGATAAGGTCTATAGGGTCTCACTATGTGGATCAGACTCATAGTGATTCTCCTGTTTTCAGCCTCCCAAGTGCTAGGATTACAGGAGTGCACCACCATGCCCAGTGAGATTCAGTGTTCTTATCTGGAAAATGGGGATCATAATAGTCCCTTCTCATAGAATTGTTCTGAGGATAAGGGAGGGAATATGTAGAAAGCATTTAATATTAAATCTGACCCATTGCATCTGGTCAATAAACAGCTGGTGTATATAAATTACATTAATATTTATATCATTAGGATGATAAATATGTAGCAAGTTTTAAAAAGCTAGATATTAAACACAACTGAAAATTATTCCATTTATCCAGAAGCAAACTTTAGAATGCTTGAGGGAAGTCTTTGCTGGAAAGCCCCTTTCTAGTCTCACAACTTGGCTCTATTTATTGTCACTTAGCTTCTGTGAAGCATTTATGTTGGCAGGTATTCAACTATCATTTTTGTTCATTATCACTCTAAGCTTGGTGAGAAAGATTAGTCTGTTTATCTTATATTACAGAAGATACACATAAATATAAACACACTGGCATTTAGTTACAATATCTCTTCCATAAGCGTTTAGCATGGTTATCTGTTAAGCTTCTTGGGTGGAAGGAAGAAGAGTGGGGGACAAAAGGGACCATGAGTCATGATGGTCGTAAAATTCTATACCATGCAGAAGGTGGTGATAGAAAATTTGAAGGGACCAGAGTGATTTCTGCTTAGTCAAATTCAAGAGAGTCCTTGAGGAAGATCAGCAATGACTAGTTGCTAAGACAAGACTGGCAAAGAAAATCAAATATAAAACCTCACCCTTAGAATGTTAGTCCTAATTAAAATGGCCTTTTTGAGGTATAATATTTGAGTGTCAAAATCAGTGAACTTCCAGTCAGATTCCAAGTCAAAACACAACAGCCCCAAATTGGCTGCCACCTGACAGTCTATGTGCCAGATGTATGTGACTCTTCAATTGGTAACAATAGTAAGCTGAACAGTTCCCTGGGGGCTGTGATTCATGGTGAATCAGATGTACATAGAGCCTAAATCCAGCTATTGTTTTTATCAAGAGGTCTTCATTTGCGGTACTCCAGCTGGAAAGGTCAGTAGAACTGAACTGGACATAGTGGAAATCCATTCAGTGACTGTGCTCTTGGGGGGTGCATTGGCTAACCAGTCAGATGGCCATGGCAGCTCTCCACACCCCAAGAAGAGTGGGCTCTGGAGTCAAAGTGAGGGACCTAAAAGAGAGAGGAGGAGTATCGAACCTCCAACCTTGAGAACATTAGGAGTCTCAAGGCACCCAGTCCTTTCTGTCCATGGTGGTAAATCCCATCAAAGACCTGCTCAGCAAGGGTTACTGCTACAGATAGTCCAAAGGCTTTGCTGAGCATCAAGTCTAAGTCCGTGGTTTCTTTTCTATGCCCCTGTAGAGTTTCTTATTCCAACTTGAGAAAAGCACAACTCTCTCTATTTGTAGGAGGAGACATATGGTACTGCTAAGCAGAGCCCTTTACATTTAGCTCAGAAACTGCCTCTGGTATCCCAGCAACCTGCCATTCATCCAGGGACCACAGAAATCTTGAGTGGCAGGAAAGGCAGTATTTTTACCTTTCTAATACCAGTGCTTTTTGCCAATCAGACTTAGAGGAAAGAGTCAGATTTGAAGAACTTTTCTGAACAAAGATTTTTCCAGATAATTTTTTTTTTTTTTGGTTTACATTTTATAACACCAAAAAAGCCTCCAGACAAATATTGATGTTCTGGGTTATGTAGAAAAGATGTTGAAGCCATCTGCTGTAATGGAAAGTCAGGGTGTATTCTGATACTGCTTTCAGGGATCTGAAACCTTTCAGGAGAAATGCTCCTGCTCAAAGCTTCTCATTTCAGAGGTGGAAAGATTCAGACAGACAAGAAGTTTTGCTGTGGTCTCACAGCTAATACAGTGGCAGACTGCTGCCAACATAAATGAAGCAGTCAAGATAGCATGGCCCCTCTGAACACCTCATAAAGAACAGGGGCCAGACCATTTGCTTACTAGATTAGAACTGTTTGCAAATTATAGACTCCTAGTGGTAGCAACAAAAGAAGACATTATTGGTCTCACAGATGCAAGTTCAGTGCTGTGGTCCAGCTCCAGGTGAGGCTGGGCCCAGGAGCTCATAATTGCAGCATGAGGATGGAACTTCCTTGTTTTTTCTCTTTTTTTTTTTTTCCTTCCTTACCTTTTCTTTCCTTCCTCTCTCTATCCAGCTACTTTTCTTTGTATTATTTTTCATTCTTCAGTACATTCTATCTACTTGGATAAGGGTTATCCTACCAAATTAATAATTCCAGTTAACAAAAAGCTTATATTTCCCAACTGTTCCAGCAGAATCCAAGACTCATGTCCACAAGATGAGAGAAAGAGATTTGAACCGGTCTGTGTGGCTGAGAGGAGGGTGGCGTGATTAGCATGGTGAGCCCAACCAACCCAGCTGAAATGGGTCCTGAGAGTGGAGCGAGAGAACTTTCCAGAAACAGTACAGGTCTACTCTGATCTTGAGCAAGGGAGGCTTTAGGGAGGACAGAGCTTTTATAGTAGGAGCAGAATTACAGAGCCTTTGACTTGCAGGTTGCATTTTCATCCCAGCATGCACTATAAGCTCTGACTCTTAGTAGCACAGGTGAGATTTTAAAGGAAAATATCAGTTTGGCCAGCTCGGGGGAACTTGCCTCTGTCAGTACCCTCATCTTGGCTACGCTGCTCCATTTGTAATAAGGCACCTAGCCAAGCATATCTCAGACAAATATCTGTATTGTTTGTGGCATGATTGTGACTTCCTGTCTTCCAATTTAGTTTTTGTTGTTGCTTTTTACTGTCTGGGTCATTTGATATTACATCTGGTGCTTCCTGTTTTTTTTTGTTTTAAACCTCTGACTCTAGTCATCCGTCTGTAGGAACGAGGGGTCAACTTCTTCATAAGTGACGCCAGCTTTAGTCACTTGTTTTGGTATACTAATTAAGATTTGCGTAAGGAAAGCTGTCAGGTGTCTGCTGCTTTTCTCAGCCTCAGACACTTCCTTATTTATATGCTTTTGTTTTTCAGACATTGGGACTTTCTCCCCCTGATGTGGACGTGGTAAGAGTGGGTGGCTACGCTCCCTGCCCCCACTGACAATTCAACAGCGGCTCTGACACCCAGAGTGAGGTTCTGGTACTCACAGGTCTGACTCTCAAGATGAGGCTGCTTCAGACACAACAACTCAGCCACACTGCTGGTACCACAGTCCTTTCCCAGTCCTTGGGGTCCCTGTTCTGCCTTTTTGTCTCTGCTTCAAACTTAACAGCTCCAACTAAACACCACTGGGCAGAGTAGCAGTAAGCAGCTAAATGCAGATTTGCTTTTTCTCACTAAAAAAAGAGGAACATTTTTAATCACTAAACTTTCAGTTCATTTCATCTTCCTTTAAACAGAATAGCATGACTTCAGAGATGGGGACAAAGCCTCATTTATATCCAGGAATAAATAAAACCTGTTTGTGAGGGCACTGACACAGCCTCCTGGCCTCTGGGGAGAGAAGCTTTGCTTGCCCGAGCTGCACCAAGCTAACCTTATTTATTTATTTATTTATTTATTTATTTATTTTGGTCAAAGTGAAGGGAATGGATTCAAGGAATTTTCTGAGATAATAAGGGAGAGAGATTTGTCCTATTTAAAGGCAGTGATAGGTTTGAGGGGGCATCTATAAAAATATCAGGACAATCATGTGCAGCTTGACATTCTGCTCTTTCTCTATGTGAAGGCTTTGCTGAGCAGAGGCAGTGGGTAGACATGGCACTGTGAAGGCTGGAGAGACATAGTGGGCGCACCCCATGGCATGACCCTGAGTTCTCCAGGGGAGGGTTTCCCACTGCTATGTTTCCCGGGGTTGTGAGAGCAGCAGACTGAATTTTTCCTCATTACATTTTCACTCAAGCTGAGGAACCACTGGACTATGAAAATGTCTAGGTCTCTGAAGTTTCTGTGAACACCAGGCCAAGAGTGAGAAAAATCCCTTCTTTTCTCTGAAGTCTCCATCTACTTGTCTTTGGTCTGGGTTTTGGGAGGGAGGCATGTTGAAAGTCTGTCAGGCCCATTGTGTACATCTATATATGTGTGTATGTGTTGCGGTATAATGCTCCATAGTATGCTGAACTCAATTCTTTTGGTACCAGGAAATCGAACTCATGACCCTGCACTTGTCAGGAAGGCACTTGTGCCACTGAGCTATCTCTCTGGTCCTATTCTTTGTATTTTTTTCACCTAAATCAAGGGCATACTGTACATAGCCTTTGACAGAGGCAATGTTGTTTAGAGTCATGACTTACAACAAGAACAAAGAAACCTTTCCAAAAAATCCCAAACTAAAAACCCCCTGTTTCAGTGTGATACCTTGAATGACCTTATTTTTCTCTGAAGCCATCCCATGAAGCTGATTGGACAGGCATCACTGATGGATGGGAGATGACAGACAGACATAGCCGAGGTCAGCAGGCTTTCAAGCTGGGTATGTTTAGAATGATTGTTTCATTCTTTGTTGGCAAAAGAAACCAAACTGAACCAACCAACCAGCCAACAAAACAAAACAAAACAAAACAAAACAAAACAAAACAAAACAAAACAAAACAAAAAAACCCCAAACCCAAAAAACAGAAAACAGCCTTACATCCAAATAGACAAAGTTTCCATGTGGGGCTGAAGGTGCTGGGAAGCCATGCAGAGCACAGGGTCCTGAGGAAGCTATTAATGCTTCTGGAAAGGGACAAGTTCCCTGGAGCATAACATGAGGCTTCTGGAATCTTCCTAATTTCTGCTTCTGCATCCTCCCTGCAGCTCTGTAGGTGTCACCAGGGTCCTAGGTGTCTCTGGGAATGGACTTTGCCTTTGCCCCTCTCTTCCTTCTCACTCTCTCAGTCTGATTCCAGTCTTTCTGAGGACATCACCTGAGAAATACCTCTTGTGTCTGAGGACTCTTATGTTTTGGATGTGATGCTCCTTGATTATAATGGTGGGAATCTACAATATTGGACATAAGGAGTCATGAGTTCAAATTTGGGTCAGGCAATTTCCTTACTCAGTGACTTCAAGCTAGGCATATAATCTTTTTATACTCTTTTGGATACCTGTAGAATGGGTGTTGTGTGGTGTTCTGAGAATGTTTGCATAGTTCCTAACACCAGCAAATGTTCAATATGAGAACATTCTTATTAGCATCCTGCTTGATAAGCTCAATCCTGTTTTCCTAATCCTATGGGAAATGGCAGTGAACTGCCCCTTTTGATTATTATTATTATTTTTGTTTTTCTTTGAGGCAGCACCAGGAATCGAACTCGGGACCTCACACTTGCCAAGTTAGGTGCTGCCACTTTGATTATTATGATAATCACAGATTCCATGATTTGAACAGCTGTCCTTTTCTTGTGTCTATCTTAGTATTACAGCAAAACCTCTGAAATGAGACAGAGGTCGGTAGACGGCAGAACTCTGTCCATTGTAAAGTTAGCAGTTCACAAATGCAAGGTGATAGCTGTGGGGCTTCGAGGTTCAGGGCCTTCTCACACTGTCTGCCTGTCTCCACCTCTGTGTTACCTGGTGTAGATGGGCTGCTGGAGACATTTGGAGACACTGGACACCTATGGATTCTGCTTTCCCTTGAGCACTCAACTAGCAGGGAGACTCAGGCTGAGTGCTGGGCCCCATGTCCCACTCCTGCTCCCATCCTGTGCTCACACTGTGAGAGAGAGACTAAGATACCTGCTTGCCGAGTCTGACCAGTTTTCCTCTCCTCTGTGCCCCTACCTCTGATTACAGGCCACAGGCCCCGGTAAGCTTCCAGAGTGCCCTTAGACATGTAGTCTCTGTCTGTTTCTCTGTCTCCATCTCTCCCTCTTTCCCAGACTGCTGTAGGTCCTTCAGACATCTAACAAATAAAGAACTCATAGTTAGGCATAAGATCCTCCAGTTCTGGATTTACCTCAGACCAGCAAGAGAAGTTCTTTCCAATACAGATACCTGGAGCTCACCTGAGACCTACGAAGAGAGGTAGCCTCTCTAGGACCAAAACTGTAGAAATCTGTAAATTTAAAATGCTCACCAAGGGATTCCAAGATACTGTTGATTTAAGCAGTCCCTGGTCTGTGAAGAAGGCACAGAAACACAGACAGAGAACAATCATGGGGATGGGGAGATGACCTCTCCTGCCTTATCCTTTAGTCTTTGTGTTTGGGCTCAGTGGCCTCTAAAAATCCCACAATCTTTACTCCCAGGAACCTCTGTATGTTAAACTGCCTAGGCAGTTGGCTCCTGGAGGACAGAGATGCATCTCTTTTCTTCACTATTGTATCACTGTTGTCTCCCCAGTGTCATGACAGAGCCTGGCATCTAGTAGGTGACCAGAAAATATTTGCCAACTGAATGCATTTATTCTGTGGTTCTCTTCAGATGTGTGCTGTGGCAGCCCGCTTGTGTTTTGTGGTACTGTGTATGTGTAGGCAGTGCCCATGAAGCCCCTCACTGGGTTTTGTAGTCCAGTGGGATTCCCTCCTGCTTCTGGTCTGAGAGGAAAAACTGGACACAGAAGATGAGTCCAGCAAGAAACCAGGAGAATATGGGGTGGGAAATGTCTAGCCTTTTGGGAAGTGCGGACTGAGCCAAAAGCTGATACTGGCCTGGGCTAAGCTTCTGAGCAAGGGGGAGGCGATTGGCATGGGGTAGTCATTAAAATGGCAGTTGACCTCCTGGGAGCTTGAGTGAGGCCCTCTTCACCTCAGCCCTCCCCCGATGTCCCCTGAGACCCTTTCAGAGAGGCCCATCCATCATGGGAGCCCCTTGAGAAGGCTATGGGCAGTTGTCTGTGAGTCAGTTATGGGTTCTGTTTTCAGCACAGATCTTGTCAGATTCAAGCTGTCAACCGCACAGACCATGAAAGCCTGTCACAGACCTCAGGGGACAAGCATACAGTGGATGACCTTGAGGGGACTCTGCTGAGTGTGGGACTGTGGTGATAAGGGGGACAAGCAAGAAGCCACCTGGGCCTTTCGCCACTGTACCAAGCTATAACGTCGCTTTGTGTTGAACCTTGAGGGACATTTCAGCAGCTGCACTGAATGCTTCCCTCTGTACCTCCTTGGCTGCCTCTCTCACTCTCTGCCATCTCTTATAGGGAATTCAGAAGCCGGTAGTGCATGGAGTGAGTTTAAGGCACACTCTGGCTCTTCCACCTAGAATATGTGTGACCTCGGGCAAATTACTTAATCTTTCTGATTCCGTTTCTTCAGACAGAGTGTGGCTCATTGCAATTGCTCAATGATTATCTGTTATTATTATTATTATTTTTTTTCATGCAGGTGAGGCACAGAACAGTTTGGATTTCTTGCTGGTTTGCACTCATTTCAGCAAAAAACAAGATAAGTTATTTTTCACCTCACGACATCCTAGGGCCTATTTGGAGATGAGCAAATGGGGCTGGGCTGGGAATAGAAGTCAGGTCTACCAGACACTGCTCTTCCTCTTGGTCTTCAGATAGCCTCATGAGTGACACTAACTGCACAGCTCCAACACCCCTGCCTGGGCACAGTGATCCCAGTGCTCTGCAGAGGGCCCAGCAAGGCCCTTGGCGGCCCTTTCTTTTGCCCTGAGGGGAGGGCCAGAGTGAGCCAGTCTCCTTAGGACAGCTCTGGGGAGAGAGTATCTCAGTTGGGACCATGGGGAACTCTAAGTCTTGGTGAAAAGTTAAAAATGACATTAGCTAAAGAAGCCATCTAGGCAGGCTACGAAGTATGAAGGCCAAGGGCAGCTGTAGAATTTTGAGGAATCTGAATGCTGGGGAGGAGCAGCAGAAAAATGGTAAGAGAAGCTGCCCAATAAAATGACCAGGGTATGCATACACAATTAGTGTCTGTGAGAAAGACCTTGTGTACCTTCTGTAGCAGTCTGTTTAAAGGGTCCAGAATATTCCAGAAAGTTCTTCTGAGGGAAGCCTTAGTTCTTTTACTCTTGTGGTGAGTATTGGTTGCTGGTATTGATCTAAAACTTCCTTGCCTTCCTCAGGAGAAAATATTGTTGTTTGGAGAACAGATTCTAGATGAAAATAGTACGCCTTTGAGACCTCAGGCTTGGCCATCAGCATTTATTACCAGCACATTTCTGGGTTAGGGTAAGGTATAAAAAGTTATAGAACAAATACAGTTGTTTTAGCCATTGGCTAAGTAACTTTCAGGAGAACTGTTGCCCCAAAGGACAAAAATCAGAATTCTTTCTCAGATCAAGAAAGTTGTTGTTGGTGGTAGTGGGCAGAGCCAGGCTCTGACTCATGTTGAATAACAGCTATTGCTCACCCATCCCCCAAACAGAACTGCTCGGTGGAGAGGTGAAGGGAGACGTGACTGTGGCCAAGAGTCAGCAGGGAAAGCAGGTGTCAGTGGAGGGCATGACCTGCTCCTACAATTAAGGCACAAGCTGTACTTCCTACTGGCCCTTTAAGAGACACCCCTTCTTGTGAAATGTTAGGGTAGAATGGAAACCCAGACAGTGTGACCAAGGCCACTCCCTCTGTGCTGAGAGTCACGCAATCTCCATTCTAGGCTTCTGAGTGACATAGGAACTTGTTTCTGTGGGGGCCATTTCCTCAGCTAGGTGCCACAGAACCCCTTACCCTAACCCACTCACAGATCCCTGCTGCCTCTGCCTTGGGTCCCATTAGTGACCAGGACCTATCACTTCCATTCTTCCTGGTGTCAGGGGGATTAGACTACATTTTTATTTCCCAAAATGTTGTTTTGCATACTGCTAGCAAAACACAAGCCAAGCCAAGTTATTTTAGGTGGTTATGTTAATGCTTAACTGTTATAGCAAACTTATGACTTCATTATCGCCTAGGAAAAGGCTGTTTATTTAAGTAAGAAAAGGTGATCCAAATGTAAAGAAAGAAAGGGGGGTTAAATATTAGCACCGGTTGGTACTGTCCACTAGAAGTATGATGGGTGACAACAGTAAGAATAACATGTCTATTTCACTTATTCCTTTAAAAAATTATTTATTTATTCATTTATTTGGTACAGGGTATCATTATGCATTTTGGATTCATAGTGATCCTCCTGTCTCAGACACCCCAGCGCTGGGATTATAGGTGTGTGCCACCCTGTCCACTTTTAAAGCCAGGACAGCATACCTGGCATGGCATGTGGTACTGAGAATTGAACTCAAGTCCTTGAGCTTGCCAGGCAGGCACTTAGACTGCCTGTCTCCCCAGCCTACCCACCAGAAATTTTCTGTGTGGGAAATTCATAGTGCATATTCCACTGAACATTTTTCAGGAAATGTATGAGAGTGAAAACCCTTTGGAAATTAGATGAAACTATCTTCTGGGTTACTGCTGCTTCCTGTGTGCAACAGCATGGGTGCATTTCTAGTCACTGAAGGATCTACTTTTTCTAATTAATCTGGCAGGTGGCCTGAGGGCTCTTCATCAAGTTAGTTAATATCACTTGTTAAGAATCTTTTACATTTGTCAGAATCATTTGGGAGAACTTCTTAAAAATGCAAGGTGATTTAGACACTATAGGATAAAACATGATTAAAATTCTGAGAATGTGATTCTGATACCCATGAAAGTTTGAGAAACACTGCCTGAAATCTATTCATGTAGTACCTAGGCTAGTATTGGCTAATGAGAGAGCTCCAAATTGGAATTTAGTAGGCCTCATGACTTCAGATGTTAGCACTATATAAAGAAGCACTGGCTTGTTCCCTCCCATGGTAGTGTGGAAACACTTCTGAATTTGCTACGAAGGGCTGAATATCCATCCAGAATAGCCTCAGAATAAATAGCTACTGATTTCTACCAAAGCCGAGCATACATTCCCTGCACCCTTAGAGACTATTATTTTCAAAAAAAGGTTCTTACCCTGATTCCCAATTGCTGTCTCTGCCATTTATTGCCTGTAATGTTCTCCAGAGACCAATTAATATTATTTGGATGGAAGCAGGAGTCACAGTGTGAGTGAGCTTGTCCTGAGTCAGGTTTCCGTGTGTGTGCATGAGTGATTCCCTTTATGTGTGTGTGTGTGTGTGTGTGTGTGTGTATGTGTGTGTGTTCGTCCATCCGCCTGTCTATCTGTCTGCCCATGCTTGCTCATATAGCATCATATCAAAGGATATAGTGCCTGTACCTAGAATCTCAGGTCTGATCAAGAAGATCATCCTCTAAAGGCTCAGGACTAAAGCTGGTGGAACTTAAGGATTCCAAATGAATGAGAATGCTGAACTTACATGAATGAGAGGAAATGGAAACAAATGCTTAGGATCAAAGGGTATGGGATGAAGACCAGAACCTAAGTGAAAAGATAAGAATCCATTAAGTAAAGGAGGAAATAGCTTAGATTCATTAAGACATTCAGCACCAGGTATTTGACATTTGTTGCCTTCCAGTGACCCCCATAATAGCATAGGTATTTTTAGTTTCAACTATCAAACTAAGATATTGAGGCCGAAGGAGGTAACTTCTTCTTGGTAATTAGTAGGTACATAAAGATGAAGTTCAGTTGTGTGTGTTGGAAACAGATTACTATGTCTGTCCCAACATTAGTTCCTATGGTGCACTTGTGAAGGTGGCTTTTCCAGGTGAGAGCTGTTCATACTTAACTGCATTCACATGTATTTTACTAGTGACCCCATGGGAAGCTAATGGCACACTCAAAGGGGAAAATGGAGGAGAGCTTTAATGAAAGATCATCTTCAGAGACTTGAGTAGGGTTAGGGAGGCAGCAAGGGATAGGAAGCTGGTATCCCTTAGGCCTAAAAAGGCAAGCAGTGGGAGTGTTTTCTCAAGCCTAGAAAAGACCATGGTTCTGGGATAGAAGCCCTAAATAGCTATGGGTGTAGGTAGTAAGTAGCATGTAACCACTGTTTGAATAGCAAGGAACCAGAGGAATCCATATGCTGGCCACTCTCCTGTCACACTCTCTTCAAGGCTAAGAAAGTTCTGGCCATTTACCCTTGGTAACTGCATGCTCTTGGAGGGAGCTCTCTCCTGCTGAAAGCCAGTAGCAAGTTGGTTTTGGGTTATAGAACTTGATACTTGAGCATGTTTTCTTGCCCACATAACTGGATATGGCGTTATTCAAATTACAAGGGAAACCTCTTAGTTGACGTCTGAATCAAGTGATTGCATTAGACTATCTTTCTTGCAAAAACAGGGAAGAGTGACTCTGGATCAGGAGGATTTATGAAGTGTTTGATCAAGAGATTTAGAGAGGATTTGTGTTGCATATGCCTGTGGCAGAGGGATGCAATCATTCAAAGAGGAAGTACTGGGATAGAGAGAGCCACTGATCTGATTGTCTGGCACCCCAGTGCCCGCCAGCCCCTAACACATGCTCTTCCTTCCATATCCATGCTGTCTTCCTTCCATATCCTGCTCTGTGGGGTAAATCCAAGGATTATGTTACCCAGACTTCCATGCTGTATGGCTCCCAGAGGGGTTAACAAACGAGAGAACCCAGAAGGAGCTCCAGGGATGGGAAGAGAAAGGTTTGGGGACTTCATCACCCTGGGTCCAGCAGTAGCTGTGTGCCTACATCACTACAATCCCTACTAAGTAACCATCTTTCAAGTTTTCCAGTTTAACTGAGCACCTGTAATAATATTTGATTCCTATGTCCTTGCAGCCCTAGGTATGCTTATGACTTCCTACATGTGGCAACATACCTTTCTAGGTATCTTGCTGTCCTTGGTACAGTCCTTCAGCCTGGCTCCCACCACTATCAGGGCCCTAACCACTAAACTCTTTTCATATGAACCTTCGGTGATGGTTTGTGAATCGAATACTTAATAATCTGGGCTTACTAATAACCTCTTTTTAACAATTCATAGAAAGTACTCAACCAAAAATCTTGAATGGAATGGTTTGGAGGCCTTTGGATATCCCAGAGGTGTGAATGAATAAGCTCTGAAATTTACTTCAAAGACTGAGGTATTCTATTATAAATTTCAAAGCTGTGAGGAATTTGAAATGATCAATAGTGTTATGCATGGCCTTGCCATTCAAAAGCATTAAATCTAGTATATTTTGGTCATTTTTAATTTTAGAATGGTCAGAATAGTGAGGATTGACCTCAACAATTTGAGTTTACAGAAAAATTCCAGATACTTGTTCACATTTTGAACCAAAGGCTTCATCTCATTTCATACTTGTAGAGTACTAAATAAGGAAAATGATCCTAGGGTCCTGAATGATTAGCCCCTCAGGACACCACTGAGCAGCCATGCCACACTTTCACACTTGTTCTTTGTAGATTCTCTTGGTTGTTGTCCTTAGTATTTGGCCATAATTGAAGCAAAGTGAGCTCAAAGGAAAGTTGTCTTTGAAACTGTGGACCTATTGAGGTTAGAGTGGTTTCCTGTCCCCATTAAGAAGAATCACATCTGTCACATACTTTGACAGATGACTCTGCTTCTCAGAGGTTTGCTTGGTAAAAGAGCATGGAGATACATGGGATTCCCATACCCTCTACTGCCCCCCAAGGAAATGAGTTATTCCCAGAAAGCTCTAGTGTCTTTAATATGGGAGGCATATTTTAGTACACACGTCTTGAAGTCACTCCATCAATCTGGCTTTGTTTAACTTCCCTGAGAAGCAGTGCTGTGGGAAGGATTGTTAAATGTTTCCAAAACATGTTTTGAAAAGAAGCCACCAGGAGAAACAATTTGCCAAAAATAAGTCACTTCTCCATTGCAGGGCTTTGCCCATCATTTACTCTAAAGAAATGAGAGCCTCAACCCTCAGACCAAAGAGTGGCCCATATTTTACGGTCTGTTGACCTGACAGGTTTGGCTTGGAAAGACACATGCAGAGTTAGTGAGGGCTCTCGGGCTCCGCAATGGAAAGCAATGGTGGCCAATGGGACCATGGCAGAAGGCTGACTTTCTGGGATCATGGTACTTGTTCTCCCTTCCTTTCCGTCTTGCTGCCCCAACCCTAATCTTGTCCTCTCTCCAGCTGCCATCTGTAAGCACTGCCTTTGTTTTGAGGAAATAATTTGGACCCTTCCCCATTCACTTCAATGGGTTTTTCACCTATCTACCTTCTAATTTCAGAGTGGTGACTCGCCAGGCTGCTCCTGTATCTGATTCAGTTCACGTCTCTTACAATTCCTTGGTCCCCTTTAGAACCCAGCCTTCAATTCTGACTCCAAATGGCACTTGACCCTGAGGTGCAAAATCCTCAATATAAGCCTGGGATTTAGAATCTCATCATATGGGCTAATCTCTAGTCCCCACATTTTTTCTGCCTTCGTGGTGTGTGTGTGCGTGTATGTGTGTGTGCGTGTGCGTGCGTGCGTGTGTGTGTGTGATGCAGAGGATCAGACTCTTTTCTTGGCCTCAGAATCTATAACTGGTTTCTAATGATAAGGAAAATGCAAATAGAAACAATGAAATACCATTCATGTTTACCAGACAAATAAAAATTAATTAAATCTGATGACAATAGGGATGGTGAGATGTGGGCACAAAGGAACTCTCTGGTGGGAGTGTAAATTAGTACAGTCACACTGGAAAACAATTTGGCAATATCTATTGAAGTTCAAGATGCATTCCTGCTAGTGAGAAAGCAATTCTACCCTACCTAGCAATTCTAGTTTGGGAAAACCATTCTGTAGAGGTACAGATTTGTGTGTTTAAATAAATACACATATGTACAGAATACAGGAATATACATGTACACACATGCAAATATGCATGAACACAACAGTCTATGACTGTGGTTTATGGAATGTGTAAAAATTGAATACTGGAAGTTCGTATAAATGTATTGAGCCAACTAGGTATGGATATCTATAAATTTTAAGACATTTGCATGAAAAAGCAACTGTAAAATAATGTGACATATATATGCATACTTACCTATAGATGTAATTAAACTGCAAATAATATTATTTTCATATCTATTAAAAACAAAACATACATGACAGTGATATAGATTTAGTGGTTTTATCTTTGAAAAAAGAGAGGGAGAGGGTAAAGAAATGCAGATTTCTTGGAAACAGAGGGGTGATAAAATGTTGGTCAGAAAGGAAAGAAAGGAGGGAAGGAAAGGGGAGGGAAGAAGAGGAAGAGAGGGAAGGGGAGAGAGACAGTATTATCAGAAGCCAGTATGACAAAGTACATAATGTTTAATCTGGCTGATTCACTTATAGAGATCTAGCATATTATTTTCTCTATTTGTCAGTATGATTAATTTTTTAATTTTTTATGTATTTGGTACAGGATCTCACTACGTGGCTTGGAGTCATAGTGATCTTCTTGTTTTCAGCCTCCCCAGGACTGGGATTATAGGTGCACGCCACCACACCTGGACTGGGTGACCTGCTCAGCATACCCAGGGGTGGCTCTGGTTTGGCATTGAAATGTTCCCTATTTATAAATTTAAAACAGGAAGAAAAGTACTTGTCAGACCTACTTTTGTGTTGAATACCTGATGCTAATGTGAAGATTCATAGACAGGTACTTTCAGGTAGGGACTTCTGAGAACAGTTGGTCAACCTTGTGCTGGTTCCAGGACCTCTTTTGTGACTCGCCTATAGCTTTGTACAAGCAACTGTTTTGTTGGGGACTCTAACCACGGAGACTCCTTATATGGAACTCTGGGGGAAGTTACTGCTTACTTTGAGCTGGAATTAAGTCTCTCTCTGGTTTTTAAACCAGCTCTGATGTCCATCCTCAATATGTGCACCACAAGCAGTGCATCCTAGAGCCAACAGAGAGACAGTCTCACAGGGAAGGAAAGAGGAAGCTGAGAGGCAGGAGCAAACACCAGACATTCATCTTGGGAAAGGCTGGCTTGTGACTAGCCGGGAAAGAGTTGCCAGGACCAGCATGGTCAGAGAGGGGGAAGCTGGGTTCTTGGTGCACAATTCCGTTGATGTGGGCTGAAATGTGCCCGGGTGCCACTGCTTTCCCAGGCCTCACTTCCCCAAAAGGGAGCATGTGCACAGCTGTGGCGTCTGGTGGCAGCACCCTGGGATCGTAGTGGCCAGGCCAGCAGAAGAGGATCATCTGAGCCAGTGACTCATGGGGACCCTCCAGGGTGCCCTCCTCTTTCAGTTCTGTGAAATCAGCTTGAACAGAAGGTCACATGCTTGTTCCATCTTCCCCAGTCACCTTGTAAAAGCAAGCCCCACATCAGAAATAAACCCTGAACAACAAAACAAAACAAAAAAGCTTTTTCTTCTGATTCTTTTGTGTCCAATAAAATGTAGCTAAACTCAAGGCCTAGCTAATAGGTAGAAAAATATTTTATAGGCACAAACAGTTCATCAATCCACCTTGAAAGTAACTCTGTGATTTCCTTAATTCTTGGGATGGTCATGGGTTCTTTTGGTGAGCTGAGTCCTCCTTATCCCTTAAGCTGCTCTTTTAGGTGGAAAAAAAGAATCATCTGCCTGGGTAAGGTTTGATTGAAGTTAATTCAGCTCTAGTCTAATGTTTTCATTTCAATGCTTTGGATATGCAAAGGCCTGAGCTCCCCTGGGATGGGACCTGCAGCTGTAGTCTTTTTCTCTGTGTGGTCTCAGTGACGTAGGGAGATGTCATGTAAGCTTGTTTACTTGGCAGTCCTCGACTTGTCTGTTTTCCGGTTACCAGTTCAATAGTATAGAACAATGATTTTCAAGCTTTTCTTCCTATAGTGTCCCTTGGGAGATTTGTGAGATGGAAGAGAGCTCCCAGGTGGGCCCCCAAACAACAGAACCAGAGTCTTTGGGAGCACTGAGACACCCTGGCTAATGCTGAACAAACCGAGTGGGAGAACCAGTGCAATACCTGGGAACTCCAGGATGGTCTTAGGGCTGTTTGAAGAAAAAAACCAAAAAAACCCCAACAACAGCAAATATCAGAGATTTCATTATGTTATCCTGACCTCAGACCTCTTAGGGGTTTATTCTTGGCCAGGTGCTGAGCCAAATGCTTTCTGTGGATTACCTAATTTAAAATTCAAAACAACACAATGAGATAGGTTATTTATTTTGTAGAAGAGGAAACTGACCTTCAAATAAGTTAAGGAACTTGCTCAAGGGATGTAGCAGGAATATGATTTGAAGGCATTCTGACTTTTGAGGGTGAACTTGGCACTGAGGATGTTTATATATGCACACGCAAGCACACATGCACACACACACACACACATATACACATCCCCCTGACATACACCTGCACATGCACACACTCACACATGCACACATATACACCCATGCACACAAACATGCACAATACATCTGTGTACACACACACACACACACACACACACACACACGTACCCTCGTGTGCACACACACATATGCAGACATGCACACACGCAATACATATACATAATTAGGAATTTTTTAGTAATAGATATTTCTTTTTAAAAAATCTTGATAAATCCTGAGGGCATTTCACTGACCTTATCAGACCCAAAAGCTACAACTCTTGTTGCATAGGTCCTGCTTTACCTTGGTCTTAACCATCCAGAAGGAAAGTGTGAAGACGAA
>NW_004524590.1:22498107-22510619 GCF_000260255.1 Octodon degus
CTCTTTCTTTCTTTCTTTCTTTCTTTCTTTCTTTCTTTCTTTCTTTCTTTCTTTCTTTCTTTCTTTCTTTCTTTCTTTCTCTCTCTCTCTCTCTCTCTCTCTCTCTCTCTCTCTCTCTCTCTCTCTTTCTCTTTCTTTCTTGACAGTCTCTCTATGTAGTTCAGGCTGGTCTTGAACTCGTGGTGATTCTCCTGCCTTATTCTCCTGCAGCAATGGGAAGGACAGCACAACTCCTGCACTTTCTGACTTTCAGCTTTTTGCTGAGCCTCACACTGAGGCAGGTGGGCTTCAGCACTTGGTGTTTAGATACAAAGGGTCAGGGTTGTTTTCAACTGAGGGGTGATGTGGAAACTCACTACAATTTTGGGAGACCTGAAAAATTGGTAAAACTCACTTTTCATGACAATATGACAATATAACGGAAAACTTGAATGAGATCAGGGTTTATCTGGTCTTCTGTTTCTAAGCTGTGTAACTTTGAGCTATTCATTTCCTTTCTCTGGGCTTCAGCTTCCTCAATCTGAGTAATAGGAAATCAAGTCAAGTGTTTTGTTAAAAGACCTTTGAACTCTAATTCTGATCCAAAGGCTAAACATGACCCTTAGAATACCCAGTTCTGAAGTCTCAGTAGGCTGGCTCAGGGCCATTGGTCCATTTACTCATGTGTGAGTATTGTATTTACGAGGCTGATTTCAAGCTTACCGTTAATGAGGAACTGGAAGTTAATGCCACACAATCAGTCACTCAGGTAGCTGCAAATGGTTCTGAAGGGATTGGAAAAGTTTCACTCATTATGTAATGAATTTGCATACAGAAATTAACTTTGTATGGATTAAATTTGAAATACAAAGAAAACATGCAAAGAAAGTCAACCTCACACCAGATGCCTGGGTTCCAACCTGGCTGTCTAGGCCCAGACACTGCTGTGGCTGACAGAGTTATGCTGCTCGGTAGGCTTGTGGGAGAGACCAGCTCTCCCTCCGAGCCTATCACTCACCTATGTGGGTCCTAACAGTTGACTCCTGAGATTGGCCTGATGATAAACACTATGATAAACAATTGATAATCTGGTTAACTTGCAAAAGAAGAATGAAAGGGTTACCTGTGCCCTTGCAGGAGAGCCTTCTGCCTTAGTCCAGGGCAGGTGGATTGGAAGTGAAAGTATGTCCTACTGGTGCCAAGACAGATGAACAGCCTGAAAGACATGATCTTGGACTGTGTTGTGGACATTCACATTTCAGTGAGTATTCCCACTTTTCAACAGCACCTCGTTTTGCCGTTGCAAAACTTTTATCTCTCCCCTATCATCTTCAGGGTTTTGGACTTGTTGGACCATACCTACTCTCCTGTATTATAAGTAAAAGGCTTCTTCTAAAGGAACCTTTCCTCATGGTGGGCATGTGACCTTCACTTGATCCTCTCTTTCCCAGACTAATGTCTTGAATGGACATTATTCTCTCTCCCAGACTAATGTCTTGAATGGACCGTGTGTGGAGTATACTTGTGCTGGGGAGGATACCAAGAAAGGCTATATAGTATCTTTGCTGGCCTAGACTTTTACGTTCTCATCTATACTGACCCACTTCCCAGACCCCATTGAGCATCTGTGCCTCTGTGTGGTGGTCTCTCCAGTGGAGGACACTTTACTCCGCACCCCCATCCAGAATCCATTGTTGTGTGTGCAATCAGAAACCTCAAGAGATACAAATCCTGGCCGGAGTTGATGGAGCCTTCTTTGCCTTGCACCAGTTTCATTCTCTAATGATGTGGCACCTGTCCATCTACCAGTAATTGTCTTTTTCACCCATACAAGTGAACACTGATGCCCTGACCTTGCAGTTGCCCTTTCTCTGCATGTTCCCCTTTTTTTCTGTTTCTATGGAACTTCTCCAGGTGATATACAAAACCACTGATCAGTTCCATTTGTCACTGATCCATTTGTCAAATCCAATTTTATTTCAAGTCTGTCATTTTATGTGCTCCCAAAATCTTTAAGCATATATTTGCAGAAACTCATTCAGGTGATTTTTCCCTTCATTTAAATAATAGCTAACCTTACCCATTGTGCATACATTTTACCAACTTAACTTTTGAAGGCAATTGCATTTCCAAGTTTCTGGAAATCACCTGACTTCTATTCCTCATGTACCACTTAGATGTTGAAATTCATCATGAAATGATTAAAAGCCCTTTGAAAATTCTGTTATCCATGCTTTCTCACTGTGCACAGCATCCTTTGCTCAAGCTTATGCATTAATTCTTCATTGTTCCTGAGCCTCAGAATGATGATGGGGTGGGGGGGGAGTAGGGGCAGGGGTGATACAAACATATAGCACAAAGGATTCTGGCTTTAGTGTAAGTGAACATACTGAAGAACATGAAATAATCATAGAATAATCCATGCTTTCTCCCCCAAGCGCTCTACAGTGACCTCTGACAAGGATTTTCAAATCATTTGAATGCTTTAGTTTTTGTGTGACACCCTCAGGAGCTGCCTAAGAAGTGGGACAATGAGGAGAGGCCTGCCTATGCTCTTCTGCTGAATTTCCTTAGAATAGAGCTCCATGACTAAGGAGGGTTTGATGACCATAGCATTCAATCTTTTTCAAGGTTGTATGAAGCTTCTCAAGGACTATGGATCTAACACCAAACCTATGGATGCTTCCTGACTGTGCTGGGGCCTTCCTGACACCCTGGCCTTTAACAAGGGACTCTCTGCTTTGTATACATCACTGACATCCACTTCCAGCAATGGCCCACTGTGGTTATAAACTTCTTGAAGATACATATTTATGGAAGTGAGGACTGGATTTTGCAGGACATCTGTTAAGTGTTGTCAGAATTCAGAGATGAAGAAGATCATTACTGGTAGGGGTGGTCTGAGAAGACTTCCTCAAGAAATGATGTCATGTATTACACTTTTTAGAAATATGGCATTTAGATTCACAAAAGAAAGAAAGACGATGTTTCAGCCATGGAAATTCAGTTGAACAAAGTCTTGGAGTGGAGTTTATGACTATTCCATGGAGTAGTGAGGAGCAATAGGGAAGAATCCAAGACTTCCACACAGACCAAATGAATGAGACTCTCTGGACTGGACCTGGAGCTCAGTACTTCAAAAACTTCCCAGTTGAATCTAGTGTGCCATTAGGGTTGAGGACAGTCTTGAGGCTCAAGTCATACAGGAGATGTCAAAACAAAGCCTGGCTTTGAAGAATGAATATTACTAATGGAATCTTTATCTTTGGCGAGGGGCTTTTTACTTAAACTATAGAATATTGTAGGGATTTCACCCTACAGTGATTTTCATATTCACAAACAAGGTTTATAGGAAATTAACTGATTCAGATTCAAGCTGAAGGAAAAGGTAGGAAAAAGCAGCTATTAGAATGGTACAAAGTTCTAGGAGAGAGGTTTTCTCTCAGGTGCTGAGCACAAGAGGGAAGATAAACTTAAGAGACAAGGAACAGGAAGAATTAAAGAACTTGGTAGGATAAAGAAGTAAGTATATGTTTCTAATCAAGCACAGCATTAATGATAGAAAGTTCTCTTTACAGAAACAGTTTTCTTTCTACCATTAAGATACTCCTTTTCAGGCTGGTGTTTTTCCTTCCACCTGCCCTAGGCTCACTCAGGACTGTCCATGGCCCCATCTTTTTTTTCATTTCTTAATGACTCTGCACTCCAGGTTCTACTTTTTCATTTCCACCAGGCAGTTGCATATTCACCCCTCATTTGGTCTAGGGACACCTCACACTCACCATCATTACATCACCATGTTTGCAGAGCCCTTTCTTGTTTAGTGTTTTATCTCATTTGAGTTTCATTTTCTGTCTTCATCTTGCTTCTTTCCCTCTGCTCATCTCTGAGTTTGATTCTTTTTTTTTAAAGTTTGAAATATTACTTTTTTGCCATAATTTTATTGATAAACAAATAACAATGAGACAGTTTCGAATCAAATCGGTAGGACAGCTTCAATAATTAACACACTGCATACATTCTTCTTAGTGGTTAATTGCTGTACAAGATGCGGATATGATATCCTATTTACAAACACCATTAGAACAAACCATTCTATTCATTAACAGAATGTAACTATATATCTATCCCAACCACTTTGAATACACAGATACAAAATGGACATTCATCTGTATACCCTTTTTTTTTGTTAAGTTCCGTTATTTGAATATTATAGGTGTGTAAACTCAGCAGAATATTCTAAAAGAGTCCAGTAGCCCATAATAATATTGGGTCTTCCACTTAACTGGCAATGTCAGAAATTGTTGACCTGAGTCCCCTACAGCTCAACATAACAGCATGACTTTATTTCTTATATTTCATTTTTATACTTTCCTTCTGGATGGTTAAGACTAAGGTAAAGCAGGACCTATGCAACAAGAGTTGTAGCTTTTGGGTCTGATAAGGTCAGTGAAATCCCCTCAGGATTTATCCTGAGATCCTGTACCTCAGATTGTAGAACCTTTGTCAGGGTCAGCCATGTGGATGAGTCACGGCCATTGCTTGGCCAATGTGCTCTCTGTGAAAGCCTGAGAGAATGTTTTCTCTCCATGTGACTCTCCTTAGGCACACTCTACATCATCGATCACTTTCCTCTTTGGCCCCATAATCTCCTTGATCAGAAATTTTGGGACACTACTTAGTTATATAACGTTACAGTACAAGTTCTCTGAGTTTGATTCTTAGCTCTGTTGCTTACCAGCTAAAGCTTTAGTTTTCCAATCTTTAAAATGGAGACAATAATCCCTGTATCATGGAGTGTTGTATTAAATACTAAAGAAACTTCCACAAAAACAGCAAACTTGGGGCCAGGGAGATGGCTCAGTGGAATACGTGCTTCCCTGGCAAGCGTAAGGGCCTGAGTTCAATCCCCAGTCCCACAAAAACAAACAAACAAAAAAACAGCAAACTCACTGTCACAACCTTATTTGAAGGCAGGACTGATTTTTCTTTGCTTTACCTTTTAACTTTCTAAGGAGATGCTCCTTAATTAATAGAAATGAAAAAGTTCCAAACAGTAGAAAGAGAAATTGCCCAGGCAGTGAGTTTAGTAAATTTTGAGGAAGTGGTAAATTTCAACTGAACTAAGGTCTGAACTTACTTTTCCTCCCCTGTATCTTCGCAAGAGGCCAAAGAAGTTGCTGGTGTTTTGGGCATGATGTCACTGGGAAGGTCTGATTTTTGACAAAGCTAGCTCAGCCTGATGTGCAAATATGGTGACATATGTGATTTTGTTGCTCATTGCTTTGAGTAGCAACAATGTTCTGCCTTACCAAGTTTCTTTCAGCCTGAATTGGAAGATTTGATGGCAAGTTTTTTAAGCCATATAAGACAGTTGGCTCTTACTTGTCAATCTTGATTCATGAATTGTTTCAGATTTGTGAACTGCTGAGCAACCTGATCTATGACCTACTACTTGGATTACTTCCTGCAAGTCTTTGGGAGACTGTAAAGTGGTAAAGTCCTAGAAAATATGGTCAGTAATTAGTCAGTCCCCATGGCAGGACTTCAGGTGACTTGTGTGTAATATGGTGTTCTAGGATAACTGTAAAACATTACTTATTCTTGAGACCTGAGACCTATATGGTGTTCAGAAACCAGCTGGTTTTTCTCTTTCTACTTATTTATTTATTTACCGGTATTGAGGATTGAACTCAGGACCTTGCACTTGCCAGGCAGGTGCTTATGCACCTATGCCCTTGAGTTATTTCCCCAGCCCCCAGCTGGTCTTTCTTAGTATATTGTTCTTAACTTACCTTTCTCTATAGCCAACAACGTTTTGGAATACTAGAATCAAAATTTATGGACTTTTGGGCCCGAGGAGATAGCTTGGTGGCTTAAGCACCTGCCTCGCAAGTGCAAGGTGCTGAATTTGATCCCTGGTACCACAAAAAACAAGCAAACAAACAAACAAAAAACTTATGCCAGGGAGATACTTCAGCAGCATAATCGCCTGCCTGGTACCAAAAACAACAACAACAACAACAAAAAAAAAAAAACAAACCCAATAAACAAACCTTATGGATTTTAGTTTTAAACTTACAAAAAGTGCCTGTTTTCTTTGAAATATTTTAGTTGAAACAGTGAAAATATGGGGTCAAATATGATACAGATATAGATATGGGTATGAATCTATCTATCTATCTATCTATCTATCTATCTATCTATCTATCTATTTATCTATCTATCTAGTTTTCATGTACAGGAATCAAGGTACTTTTCCAAAAACTTCTTTACTATGCTTAATCATATTCTGTAATTGTAGTTAAGAAGGATTTTTTTTGGGGGGTTGCTGGCTCAGGCTGCCTTAAGGGTGGGTCTGGTAAGGCAGGTAGAGGTGTGAATTGAACTTCTGTATCCTGCACCTGACTGTGTTTGCATGAGCAGGCCCTTAAACAACTGAGCTAACCTGCAGGCCCCCTCCCCCACAAATAACTTGTGGGTTTTTTTTTTTTTTTTTTTTTTTTTTTGTATTTTTTAGGGAAGGGTCTACAGGATGTTCAAGGTCTCACTACTAGATTGAACTCATAGTGATTTGTCTATTTACAGCTTCCCAAGAGCTGGGATTACAGGTGTGCGCCACCACGCCCAGTCTCAATTGCCCACTACAGGCCTGGGGATTGAGCTCCTGGCCCCTGTGCCTGCTTGCAGAAGCTTTTAATTTGCTGAGCTATCTGGCCAGCCCTTCGTAATTGTAGTTAAAATGTGTTGTTTTCACTATAAGTGGATTTTCAATGAAACAGGAATATCTTGGTGTTGGTGACCAGTGGTTTGTGGAGAAAACTCACAGATTATGCCAGAATAAGCTGCAAATGATTTAAGTTCAGCTTCAGTGGTCTCTGTTACTTTTTGAATGAAGAGATAAAATCTTACCCTTTGTGCAGACCTTATCCCTGCGCAGACCTTGGGATTTGCCTTTATTCATAGAATGCAGTGTAAATTGCACAACTTTGGAACTGAACTCTTCAGAGACCTTGTAGAGCCCACCACTGCCTTTTGGAATGCACCCCAGCCTGCCATGTAAAGAAGCCTAATATTACTTAGCAGATGAGGTGAAGCCACATGGACCAAGGAAGGGCCAAGCCAGCTGAGATTCTGCACCCTTGGGACTACCAATGCCAGCCAGCATCCACCTGCAGTCATGGAAAGGAGGTTATTTTGAGTATTTTAGGTTGTCTAGTCCTAGTCATGCCTCCAGATGGCTGCAGCTACATGAATAACCTGGGGTGAAACCAGAGGAGGAGCTTAGGCTGCTGAGCTAGAACATCACAGAAAAGTGAGAAAAATTTAAAAAGTTGTTTTAAGCCACTCAATTTTGAGATTTTTTTTTTTTTGGTGCATAATGATACATAGCTGATGTGAAAGGAAAACTTAGCAAGGAGTTGGCTTGGCTGCTGGGTGGGAGGAGGCAGTTAGCTGTGACTACATGTGGGTACCTCCCTGGAAAAATAACTAGAAGCTCTTAGTGCTATACCTGGATTCATGGAATCAAGATCAAATGCATCATTTTAAGTCTTTGCTCCCTAAAAGGAACAAAGAAGAATGGAGAAAACATAACCACAGCAAAGATCTGGGAGGTCCCAAGAATCCCTGGCCAAGATCACTGGCAAAGGTCTCTCTCTTCCAAAACCAGCAGTAAAGATGGGAGGAGGTGACTGTGTTGCAAATTCGAAAGCAGCACAGGAAGAATTGAAGACATACAATACTATCAATGAAACCAAATACAGCTCTGAAAGAAGGCTGACCGTAAAGAGATGAAGATCTACAAGTCACCAGACAAAAATTTAAAATAACTACATTAAAGTATCTTAGTGAGCTACAAGAGAACATAGATTTATTTCTTCAAGGAGCTTTCTGTCCCTTTGTCAGACAATTTTTTAGAACGTTCATAAAGAAGAAAATCCAAGGGCTGGCCAGATAGCTCAGCAGATTAAAGCGCCTGCTTAGGCAGAGCACAGCGGTTGGTGTTTGATCCCCAGTGTGCCTGGCTGGCCCTGACACCAGGATGTGCTCAGATGGCAATTGAGACTGGGTGTGGTGGTGTGTGCCTGCAATCCCAGCACTTGGGAGGTTGAAGACAGGAGAAGTACTATGAGTCTGATCTATGTAGTGAGGGGGCTTGTGGGTTAGCTCAGTTGTTTAAAGCCTGCTTGGGCAAACCTAGTCAGGTGCAGGGGACCACGGTTCAGTCCCCAGTTCTATATGCTTTACCAGACCCGCCCTTAAGGCAGCCTGAGTCCCCCTGCTGCCCCCTAAAAAAATCCTTTGTGGGCTTGCTGAATAGCTCAGTAGTTTAAAGTGCTGCTTGGGCAAACACAGTCAGGCATATAGGACCACAGTTAGATCCCACACCAGACCTGCCCTTAAGGTAGCCTGAACTAGATCCCCCCCCCCAAAAAAAAGTTCTTCTCCACCAAAATCCATAAACAAACCAATGTATTGGGTCATCTGATGATGCCCTATAAGTCTTATAAGCTTTAGTCACCTGTTTTTGAACTTTTTCTTTTTGCTTCTCTGACAGGATAATTTTAAATTATCTGTTTAAGAGTTCACTGAGTCTTAATTCTGCCTGATTGAATACATTATCTAAGCTCTTTGCTGGATTTTTCAGTTCAGATATTCTACTATTCACCCAGATTTTCTGGTTGTATTTTTATGGCTTTCTATCTCTTCAATGGAACACATGGAACATTCTCCCAGATATGTCATATATTAGCTCAAAAAATGAGTCTTGACAAACTTAATCACATTGAAATTATATAAAATATCTTTTCTGATCACAGTAGTGTAAAGCCAAAAATTAGTAATAGGAGGAAAACTAGAAAACTCACAAATATATGGAAATCAAACAACATATGCTCCCGACAAATAAATATATCCAAGAAATTAAAAAAAAATTGAGCTAAATAAATGGAAACAGCATGCCAATATTCATGGGGTGCAGCAAAACAGTTTTAATTGGGAAGTTTATAGTAACAAACGTTTATACTAAAAAAAGGAAGACTTCAAATAAACAATCTGATTTTATATCTCAAGAACTAGAAAAAAAGGAGAACAAATCAAGTCCAAAGTTAGAAAAATGAAGTAAACAATAAATATCAGAGATGAAGAAACTAAAGAAACAAGAGTTGGTTTTCTGAGAACATGAAAAATGGTCAAACTTTAGCTAGACAGAGAGAGAGAGAGAGAGAGAGAGAGAGAGAGAGAGAGAGAGAGAGAGAAAGAGAGAGAGAGAGACAGACAGACAGACAGACAGAGACACAGAGACACAGAGACAGAGAATAAATTATAAATGAGAAAACATTAAAGTCTTATCACAAATATAAAGATCTATAAGAGACTACTAAAAGGAAATATATGCTCTCAAAGTGGATAACCCAGATATAATTTCTAGAAATATACAATCTACCAAGACTGAATCATAAAGAGATAGAGAATTTGAATAGAACAATAAAGAGAAATGAGAACATAGGTTCAATCAGTAGTCAAAAAAAAAAAAAATCTCCCAATAAAGAAAACTCCAGTACCAGACGGTTTTGCTGGTAAATGCTACCAAATCTTTAAGAAATTATTGCCAATCCTTCTCAAATTCTTCCAAAACACTGAAAAAATGGGAGAACTTCCAAGCTCATTCTACAAAGCTAGGATTTTCCTGATACCAAACACAGACAATGGCATAAGAAGAAAAAAAATTACAGGTCAATGATCCTGATTAATAATGATGTTAGAATCTCTCTTACACACACACACACACACACACACACACACACACAAAATTCAGTAGCCTATTGAAAGGCTCATTTGTATATCATAAACAAATGGGGTTTATCCTTAGGTTCAATATATGTAAACCAAAATGTGAAATATCACTTTAATAGCAAGTGATATAAAATCCTATGGTCATCTCAATAGACACAGAAGTCACTGAATAAAAGTTAATATTCTTCCATGGTACAACCTTCAAAAACTCAGGTATAGAATATATGTACCTCAACATAATGAAGACCATACATGATAAGACTATAGCTAACACATACAAAGATGAACAAACTGTTTATTCTTAGCATTGTTATTTAATGTAGGACTAGAAGTCCTAGCTGGAGTAATTAGGCAAGACAAACAAATAAAAGGAATCCAAATTGAAAAAGAAGTTAAATTGTTTGCAAATAAACTGATCTTCTTCACTCTAACATTCTCCCAGCTGAGCTATTTCAGCCAATTTGATCTTCTAAAATATAGAAAACCCTAAAAATTCCACCAAAACCTGTTATAACTAGTAAACAAATTTAATCAAATAATAGAACACAAAATAAACACACAAATAAGTTGTATTTTTATATGTTAACAATGAGCTGAAACAGAAAATAGGAAAATAATCCCACTCTCAGTAATATAAAAAAAGATGAATTAGGTGTAAATTTAACCAAGGAGGTGGAAGGTCTGTATTCTGGGTTTTTTTTTTTTTTTTTTTAGGGAAGGGTCTACAGGGTATTCAGGTTCTCACTACTAGATCAGACTCGTAGTGATCCACCTGTTTACAGCCTCCCAAGAGCTAGTATTACAGATGTGCGCCACCATGCCCAGTCTTAATTGCCATCTCAGTGTACCCCGGGGCCAGGGCCGGCATAACAGGCCCGGGGATCGAACCCCTGGCCCCTGCACCTGCTTGCAGGAGCTTTAATCTGCTGAGCTATTTGGCAGGTCCAAGGTCTGTATTCTGAAAGCTATAAAGCAGTGATGAATGAAATTAAAGTAGACACAAATAGAAATATGTCCTCTGTTCATATGCAAAGAATTAAATTTTTTTTAGTGTTTTCAGTAGAGGGTCTACAGGGTCTCACTACACAGATTGCACTTGTAGGGATCCTCCTGTTTTTGGCCTCTCAAGCTTTGGGATTACAGGGGTGCACCACCACATCTACTCTCAGTTGCTGTCTCAGTGAGCCTTGGGGGTGGGGCTGGAACAGCATGTCAGGGATTGAACCCTGGCCTCTGAGTCTACCTAAGCAGGTGCTTTAATCTGCTGAGCTATCTGGCTGGCCCAAGAATTAATATTTTTAAGGTATTCATAGTACCCAAAATGATTTAAAGATTTAATATAATTCCTAACAAAAATCAATGACTTTTTCATAAAAAATTTTAAAGACTCTTAAAATTTATAAGGAACTACAAAAGATACTGAATAGTCAATCTTGAGGAAGAACAAAACTAAACTGGACATGATGACATGTGTGTATTCCACCACTTGGGAGGCTGAGGCAGGAGGATTACTCTGAGTTTGAGGCCAGGATGGGCTACACAGTGAATTCAAGACCAGGCTGAATTATATAGTGAGACCGTGTCTCAGGAGAAAAAACAAAACAAAACTGAAAGTATATTTCAGATTATGTTATAAAACTATAGTAATCCAAATAATGTTATGGTCATAAAAATAAAAATATAGGACAATGGATCAGAATAAAACACTGAGAAATAAATTCATGCATATATAGCCAACTAATTTCAACAAAGGTGCCAGAGAAAGAATCCGTCTTTATAGATGAGTTGGTGGGCTAGGAATGCAGCCTAGTAGTGGAGCACTTGGCTAGCATGTATGAGGGCCTGGACTCAATTCTCACTGCTGAACAAACCAACCAACAACCAACCAACCAACCAACCAACCAGATGTTCACACATGAAAGAATGACAGCAGAACATTGGCTAACACCGTACATTAAAATCAACTAAAAATGGGCTAAAGATTTAAGCATCAGACCTGAAACTGTAGAAATCCTAGATGAAATCATCTGGAAAAACTCTTTGATGCCAGGCTTGATGACTTTTTTGGATGCAATCCCCAAAGCATAGGCTTTTGGTTTCACATAAAGTAAAAATAAACAAGCAGTACTAGATAAAAGGCAAAACAGAGTAAAAACTTCTGCATTGCCAAAGAAAGAAAGAACATAATTTATAAATAACCTGTAGAATGGGAAAAAAGCATTTGAAAACTATATATCTGATAAAAGGTTAATATTGAAAATATATTTTTAAAATGGGCAAAAGAGCTGAATAGACATTTCTTTAAATAACTAAATTAGTGAATGGCTAATAGGTACAGTATATGACAATGTACTATTCACCAGGGAAGTGCAGCTCAAAACCACCTCACATTTTAGGATGGCTATTACACAAAAATGAGAGGCATATATCCAAAGACATTCAAACAAAGGTCTAGAAGAGATTTCTGCATTCTTATGGTCATTGCAGGCTTATTTGTAATAGACAAGACCTGGAAGTAATCTAAATGTCCATGAGAGGATGAATGGATAATGAAATTGTAGTATATACACACAGTGGCAGAGTATTCAGTCTTCAAAAAAAAAAGAAAATACTGCCATTTACAATAATATAGGTGAGAGACCCAGTCCTAGCCCAGGTCCGGTGAGCGTGTGGAGAGCTTCCTGCTACCCTGCGCCGGCGGGATCAGTCCCAGCCCAGGCGCAGCGTGGGCCGGA
>NW_004524590.1:22518275-22541009 GCF_000260255.1 Octodon degus
CTGCTTATCAACAAAATTTTGAAAAATAAATAAAAAGAAGAATATATGCAGTGTATTATTTGTTGAAACTGTACTTCCGATTTGATTTGAAACTGTCTCATTGCTATCTGCTTATCAATAAAACTGTAGAAAAACAAAAACAAACAAAAAAAATAATATAGGTGAATCCTGTGTACAGTGAAATAAGCCAGACACAGAAAGACAAATATACTACTGTGTGATCTCACCAGATATGAAACCTAAAATAGTCAAGCTCGTAGACACAGAGTCAAATGCTGATTGTTAGCAGTTGGGGGACGTGATGGTTGGAGGATATGCTTCAGTTATGCAAGACATGCATGATATGTGGCTTCTGTATGTACCACAGTACTTTTGGTTAACGATATTGTATTGTGTACTCAAAGTTCTAAGAGGGTAGATTTTATATTAAGTGTTTATGCAAAGAAAAATCTCCCTCACAACTCAATTTTAGTAAAAAGGAAGAGGGAAGAAAGTTTGGGAGATGAAAGGCATGTGAAGAGCATTGATGGCTTTTTAGGGGTGCATCTTTACCCTTTAGCTCAGCCAGGTACTGTACAGTGTTACCTTGGGTCACAAACTTAATTTGTTTTATGATTTTGGGGGAACATAGGCCACATTTGTGTTTGTCACCTGCTGTGGAGTTTGTGAAAAGAAGTAAAATTTTGTCAAATGTTTTTGCTTGAGAACTAAATTGTCCATGAACAGAAGCATTTGTGAGCTGAGGTAATACTGTACATATCACAGGTGTAGTTTATTGCGTGTCAGTCATACATCAATAAAGTCATTGAAAGTTAAAATTACCACTAAAGGTATTCATAGACTTATGTGAAGTGCTTCTAACTCTCCTGAAAAGTTTCACAGATGTTGATTTTCATCACTGAGCTGGTGAAAAGAAGGGGCTGTGGTCTGTATTTTTGAAGGTGAGGAAATGGAGAAGCAAGTGTCCATACTGGGATCAATTGTTAAGCCTTCCAGCTGTTGCTTCAGGGTTTGTTCTCCTAGACCAGCCCACCTCAGTGACCTTTAGATGGTAGCTCAGGACCTGCGATGCTGTTACTTGCCCGGCAAGTCCTGTTACACGGTGCCTCTGTGTTTGTGTGTGCCTGTGGGATGCAGGAGGTACACTGTGCAGACAGAGGCTTGGCCTCACCTGGTGAGGGCTGTCTCACCTTGGGCCAAACCCATCCTAGGGACAATCTGTCAGAAGATCAAGAAAGGTAGGTTATAAAAAAAAAATCTAGCCATTTTTGGCCTGACTTGGGGCAGCTCTGACAGTATTTCACATAGAATTTTCTGTCAGGTTGGTGGAAGCTTTGTCAAGCCTGTGTCACCACTTACTGGCTTGCTCTGGCCAGCCCTGTGCCTGCCTTGATCCTCACATAGGAATGGGGGGGTCTAGTGAACACTCTACCTCTCACTGTCCCAGGATCTGCCTCCAGCATCCCCAGCCCATGACAGTGCCACCTGTTTCCTCTATTTGATAGAGATCATTATCAGGACAGAAAGACAAAAAGCTAGGGTGGACAGCCTACTGTCATGTTGTGATTGGCTGGTGGTGTGTTTCCAAAGTTAAGTCAAGGGGCTGGGGAGATAACTCAGTAGAATAAGTGTTTGCCTGGCAAGTGCAGGGTTCTGAGTTCAATCTTCAGTACCAGAAAACAAACTAACGAACAAAAACACAAAGTTAAATCAATATAAAAAATATAAAATCTGAATTTCAGGGCTGGCCATCTAGCTCAGCAGATTAAAGTGCCTGCTTAGGCAGGCGTAGGGACCAGGGTTTGATCCCTGAAGTGCCGTACTGGCCCCACCCATGGTGCACTCTGAAACTTGGATTGAGACTAGGCATGGTGGCATGTGCCTGTAGTCCCAGCGCTTAGGAGGCTGAGAACAAGAGGATCATTATGAATCTGATCTGTGTAGTGAGACCCTGTAGATCCTGTATTAATATATAAAAAAATCCGGATTTCTTCTAACTTCTAGTGAGTAGTTAGATGATCTTGCAACATTGGTCTTTTATTCTTGCAAAAGGGACTCTTGGCTGGGGCTGAACAATGACTGGCCCATGGCTCTAGAAAGAGGGCTTCTTCAGTTTGTCATATTCCTGGAACCTCTACTAACCTGGACTTGACCAACACTCTCACTCATGTTACCTGCTCAGCCTCTGTGGTCAGCTGCATTTTTCTCCTTACAAAATTAAATGTTTTAATGGATGGAAAGAGCAGTCTTCTCTGAACCACTGTATCCCAGTAATCCTATGTGAGTCTTCAAGAATTAAATTTCTCCTTGAGAGATTATGGGGCCACAGAGGAAAGTGATTGATGATGTAGAGTGTGCCTAAGGAGAGTCACCTGGAGAGAATACATTTTCTCAGGCTTTCACAGACAGAAAATTGGTCAAGTAATGGCAGTGACTCGTCTACATGGCTGACACTGACAAAAGATCTGAAAACTGCTGTACAGGGTTTTAGGGTAAATCCTGAGGGGATTTGACTGACCTTGTCAGATACAAAAGTTACATTTTTTGTTATATACACCAGCAGAAAAGTATGAAAACGAGGTATAAAAAGTAAAGCCATATTAATATGCTGAGCTATAAAGGGCTCACGTCAACAACTTCTGACATTGCCAGTCATACAGATAACCCACTACTATTATGGATTACTGGACTATATTGGATTACTTTGCTGAATTCATGCACCTGCAATATGTGAATGGCAATGGAATACCCATCTCTGACAAAAATAAACAAAAAAGGGGGATATAAATGAAGGACCATTTTGTAGTAATATATATATATATTATATATAATATATATTACATATATATTACATATATATGCTAACTATTATATATATATATATATATATAAATGGCAGTGACTCATCTACATGGCTGACACTGACAAAAGATCTGAAAACTGCTGTACAGGGTTTTAGGGTAAATCCTGAGGGGATTTGACTGACCTTGTCAGATACAAAAGTTACATTTTTTGTTATATACACCAGCAGAAAAGTATGAAAACGAGGTATAAAAAGTAAAGCCATATTAATGTATGAAAACGAGGTATAAAAAGTAAAGCCATATTAATATGCTGAGCTGTAAAGGGCTCACATCAACTAACTAACTAACTAACAATATATATATATATATATATATATATAATAGTTAGCATAGATATGCAGCTACTTTCTCTTAGTTCAATGAGAAGAAAGTTTGAACTAATAGTGTTTAGAAAAGATGTCATGTCTGTATCTTGTACTACAAATAACTACTATAAAGACAACAATATGCAATGTATTAATTATTGAAACTGTCCTATTAACCTGTATTGAAACTATCTCACTGCTACTTCTTTCTCAATAAAATTAATATAAAAATGAGTAAATTCCTCCTTGTTCCATGTGTTGTAATTATCATTTATGGTAATCATTTCACAACATATTTATTTCAAGACATGATGTTAAAGAGACATGATATTGTATAACTTAAATATACATGATTAATTTTGTAATCACATTGAAAAAAGAATTGGGTTTAAATACACAAAGCCTTTTCATGGGTGCTGGGGTCCAGCTAAGCAATCAAGACTACTTCTGTTGGCCCAGCCTGGTTTTGTTCTGTTCCACCACCTGCAGGAAAAAGGGATTTTTTCAGCAAGGTTCATCTCACATGTTCTGTCAAGACAACACTCTTATTTCTCTTTCAAAAGACTGTAATTTTTTCCACCATAAAAGAGATTCTTGTTACTGAATATTTGGAAGGGACAGTCCTCAAATGCTAACATTTTCCCCAAAATAACTATCTCTCTCAATATGCACTTAGATTAGCAATGTGCTCTTCAAGCCAATGAGATAGAATAGGCAAGCTAGCCAATAACTCCTCAAAAAGAGCCACTGCCTCTCCCCTCATCACCAGTTCTGGCTCCCACCAGGTATCCAGGGCAACTAAATGTTCCTTTGTTAACCAAGTCTGATACCCCCACCCCCTCAAAAATGGCTTCTGCATCTTCAGAGAAGGTCGTAATTATGTAAGACTCAATCATTATGTAACAAATTGCTTTGAAGTGATTATTTAAATTGTGCATTGGCAGGAAGAGAGTATCCAGATATAATGAGTTGCATTGATGCTATAAGTGCCTTCTTTGAGCTGATACAATAGCTGCCTTTATTGTTGTTTGAAATATGGGCCAGCTGGACGACTTCAAAAACTTACATTGCTTGAATTGAATTCAGAGTATCTTGTCTTACTTTATAGAGTTTGCTCCCGAGAGGTAAGTGTCCCTAAAATAGACCTGTAGCTCCAACACAGGGAGCTGGCCAGACTTCCAGCCAGGGCCGTCGATGTCAGTGCCCAGGCTGTACAGCGCAGGCCTGGGGACCTGCAGTATTTCAGCTGGGTCCTCTCAACAAGAGGTGGCAGGTGACCTATACTGGCAGGCACCAGATCCCCTTCATCTCTCCATCTGCTGAACTCATCTCAGGCAGGAGGTATGAGTTTCGTGAGCAGCTTGCTATGTCAACTCCTTCTGGAAGGTCTGATCTTAGGGGTGCTGGAATGTTGCAAATCATTTTGTTGGGGATCTCCAACACAGACTGGCATGCAGAGGAGAATTAGGAGAAACCGTTGGGCCAGAAACTAGCCATTCTCACATCCAGAGCACCTGTAGCAGCCAGGAAAGGAACTATAAGTAACTTAACCCCTAGAAACCAGGGGCAAAGACTTCCCAAGAGGGCTCCAAGGAATTTTTATTTTATTTATTTTATTATTTTAAAGAGAACAAAAAAACCCCAATAAAAACAATACAGAGTCTCAGAACAAGATGATAGGAAATTAACAATGGTTATTATATTGCATCATAGTTGCTCAGCTTACCAGATATAGATATGTAAAGTTGACCAAACAACACACTTTGTTTTTCAATAAGGGAATAGAAATTGGTAGTATAATTATCTTAGCTACCATGTATATCTTCCTTTTTTCTCTTTCCCCCATCCCAGTTGCTCTTTTCTTTCAGGCAGTTGCTTTCCCTTTCGCAACACTTCTTGTACCTTCTGGATTTTATTTACTCTTTCATTTCTTAAACCAGGGAGACAATACGATGTTTACATACATAAGTTGGATCTATTTCACTTAGGTGTGTGCTCTGTAGTTGCATCCATTTACTTATGAAAACTTTGAGTTTATCGTTCTTTATAGCTGAGGAATACTCTGTTGTATAAAAATATGTCTTTTTTTAAAATCCAATCCTCAGTTGATGGGCATTGGGTATTTTCTAAGCTTTAGTTATGACAAATTGTGCTGTTATAAACATGGGTCCACATATAGCCCCAAGAGATGATATTTTTAATTCTTCTAAGAAGATATCCAAAAGAGGGATAACTGGGGTGAATGGACCCTCTAAGCCTAGTTTTTTGAGAAATCTCCACACTGTTTTCCACAGTGGATGCACCAGTTTATACTGCCACCAACAGTGGAGAAGGGTTCCTTTTATCCACAGCCCCACCATCATTTGTTATTGGTTGACTGAGGAATTCTTGATGGACAATAAAGGTCATACTTCTTGCCACAGCTGACCTCCTAATCCAAGCACTGGCAAACTTGTTTTTGTAAAGGGCCAAATGGTAAACATTTTAGGCTTTGCTTCTCTGCTCCATGTTCTTTTTTGTGGTGGTTTAAACAGCCCAGTAAAAATGTAAAAACTATTCGTAGCTTGTGGGCAGTAAAAACATAAGCTTTAGATGGGGTTTGACCTGGGGGCCTTAACTGCCTACCGTGCCATTCCATGACAATGCACTGAATTGTTTTGCTATACACACTGATGCCACTGGGCTCTGACAGTGGGAACTCAGCAGTGAGCCTTAGATCTAAGCAGCCCCTTTGGAAAAGGTGGATGATGTCTGAGGAGCTACGTGACTTCCTTGGATCCTCCTTTGATCCTGCAGCCCATAGCCACTCTGGCCTCTCAGTGTTCAAAGTGTGTATCAGGGATGTTTTCCTGTTCTCTTTCCTGCCAGCACCCACCCTCCCATTCTTCAAGCTCCTCAAGTGCAGGAGGAACAATCTTTCAGCCATTTTACCCAGAACCATAGGTCACCAGCAGCAGAAGATGTGCTGACTTGAATGGATGCCTCATAGACCCCACTGGGTCCCCATCTTTCTTGCTGGTGAACCCCAGAAAGTGGAGACATTTAAAGTATTCTGTGCATTGTAGAGTTCTTGGAAATCTGTGGTTGTGTGTCTACGTGGGTCACTGTCTTGGTGCAGCATGTTTCTCTGACCAAAGCTCGTAGTAATCTTTGTGATCTGCTCACAAAGGGTGGAGTGGGTCTGCCCTTGGTTGAAAAGAAGCCAGAATCCTGAGTCAGGAAGAGTCTCTAGGCCAGGCATGGATTTCTCAGACATGTTGCTCCTCAGCTTTCTGGGATCATTGGTCAGGAAATCAGGGTTGCCTTGGAATCAGAGGCCTTCACTCCTTCCTAAGACCGCATGGACCTAGGTGTGCTGTGACTGGTTTCATCTTATGCTCGCAGAAGTATTTGTGTTTGAGTTTAAGCCTAGAAGTTCTTAACTTAAGGTTTACTTCCTCACAGAGATTATCTCCTTAAAATGTCAGATTTGGGGCTGGCCAGATAGCTCAGTGGATTAAAGCACCTACTTAGACAGAGCACAGCAACAGGGGTTTGATCCCAGCATGCGTGCCGGCCCCATCCCCAGGGTGCTCCGAGACTGCGATTGAGATTGGGCATGGTGGTGCGCACCTGTAATCCCAGTGTTTGGGAGCTGAAAACAGGAGGATCACTGAGTCTGATCTACATAGTGAGATCCTGTAGACATTGTACTAAATACATTTTTTTAAGAAAAAGATGTCAGATGTTAGCAGAATATGTTTAGGTGCTAGTAATGGAAACCATTGATTTAACATCATGAACACAAACAAATTATTGTTATTTCACATAACAAGGAGTTCAGAAGGAGAGAGCTGCAGCCTTGGTCAGTTCAGTGACTGCAGCCTGTCAGTAAGGACACGTCTTCTCTTTGCTTCCAGATTCGGTGTGTTGGCTTCACCAATATGAGACAGCTGCCTTGCTTCAGATGTCGCATCATATCAATATCCAGAGGGAAAAGCTGGAGAGTTTGACCTTATGCATCCTTTTTTCCACAAGAAAAATTATTTCCAAAGCATCTAATGTCTTTCTCTCATCTCCTATTAGCTATATGTTCTTGCCCACACTAAGCCCTGATGTGGTGCCCAAACCACCATGATAGGTATAGATCCTCCACATCTCATTCCCCAAAGCAGGGCCCAAGCTTCTGCGGAGCATGGGATCCTGCTGAAGGACGTAGGCACCAGCAAATCATTGGAGTTCTGCTAGGAGAAAGAGAGAAGAAATGCGCCTCAAAGTATCTAGCAGGGAGACATCCCTGAGAATGTTCCTTCTTCGACATGCTGGACGACTCATCACCCAGAGCTGTAAAAGAGAAGTTTTAGACAAGGAAGCTTGAAAACACTGATGGAAATACTTAAAGCTACTTCTTTCTACTCCATCTTACTTTAGGATAAGAACCACAGCTCTATCTAGTGCCACCCCACCCTTGGAGTCTTGGCTTGCAGTAGCCTTGATGGCCACTGTTTACTGAGCAACCACTGAGCACTAGGCATACGGTTTCTAATCACACAACTACACTAGGGAGCTCTGTTGTTACCCTTCCATTTTATAAGTGAAGAACTAGAGCTCAGAGACATTCCAATAGCTTGTCTCTGGCTACATTGCCTACAAATGGCTGAGCCAGGGGTCATCAAGGATATATATATGAGCTACATTTCCAGCCCTTTCTATTTTTTATTTTGAGACAGCATCTCCATTAGTCACTAAATTGGCTAAACTAGGATGACTCTTGTGATCCTCCTGCCTCAGCCTCTCAGACTGCTGGGGTTACAGGTGTGTACCACCACACCTGGCTTCATCAAGTACTTCTTAAGCATCTTCTTTGATTCAGGCACTGGATTAGGTGCTGAGAGTGTAAAGAAGTACTAGATCTGGCCACACATCAGGAAGTACATATTCTGTGTCCAGAATCTGCGATGAGGATTCAAAGATTCCTTCTAGAAGATTACCCCAGAAAATGAAAGTATGTCTCCCATCTGGGTTGATAAAGAGATTTGGATAAGTAAAGAAATTAATCTCCGTCTTATGCCTTCTGCTACGGAGTACAGGCAGCCTAGTTCTTTACCAAATGGCCTGGTAAAGAAGTCAGTGGGGCTTGGTATTTGATGCTACACTGCCTGCTTAGAACCCTAACTCTACCACTTTCTGGCTGGATGACCACTGACTGGCAAGATACTCAACTTCTCTGTGTCTACATCTAGGCCAGCTATGAGGTTTAAGAGAAATTTTGCAAAAGCACAGAAGTAGAATTTAGTGCAAACAGACATTGTCTCTAGTTTATACTGCTTCTCATGCTCTTATTACGTAAAGAGGATCAGTGGCTTGGCTTCCTAGGCCCCTCAGTCTCTTCGCATTTCACACCCTCTCTCAGGTGTGGGCACCACAGTTGTAGGTTGCAGCTTGCACTTTGCTTGCGATGACACCTGGCACGTTGAGGTACTTGATAACTTGCCCCTTAGTGTGAATAACAGGTTTGTCAGTCACCTTAACCAAATCTGTGGTTTCTTCCTGCATGTTGGTACACAGGCGGGCAATGGAGAATCAGGGCTTCTCTCTGCTTCTCCTGGGTCATTAGCCCATCCTTGGGCTTCCGTGTGTTTAAATATGCTGAGTGTTATGAAAGCCTCCTGCTCTTTCTGAAGGGAATCATGACTGAGCAGGGGAATCCTCATCCCAGACTCTGGTCACAGTTTGCACTGGGGCACTGGGAAGTCCCCTAGCTTTGGTTTCCTCTCCTGTGAACTGGGTAGGTCGTATCAGTCTGTAGCCTCATTGAAAAATCCCCTGGTGTGCACACGTGTGGGGGTGTGGAAACAGAGCTGGGTATCTGAGAAGTAGGGCAGCCCAGACCTGTCTTGGAGGTGGCTGGCACAGAGTGGCACACTGTGCTGGCTCCCGGCCCTGCTGGGCATGCCTGGGCCCTGTCTGCTTGGCAGCCTTGGGTGCAGCTAATCTATCTGGAAAACTCTGTAGGATGCTGCTGCCTGAAGGGCCAAAGGGCCAATCGATCCTAAGGGAAATAATTAAGGCCCAGAAAGCCTTGCTGGATTCTATCAGTGCAAGATACTATTAAGAACAAGATAAAAGCTTTGAGCTTTGATTGAATCTGGAAAACAAGGCCCACAGTGGCATTTTTCTTTGTCATGTGTCACAGGAGAATGGAGGAGCCCAGGGAGGAAAGAGGAAAATAGAGGCATAGAGGGGAGAAAAACAGTTTTAAGTCACTAGACAAAAGATCATGAAAAAGGAAAGGAAAAAAAAGCAAATACCTCTAGATTTGCCTATCCTTTTTTTTTTTTTTTTTTTTTTTTTTTTTTTTTTTTTTCTGTAAAGGAAACCCTGTGAAAGAGGAGTGGACCACACACCAGCTTTTCTGTGTTGTCCCCAGAGCCCCAGGGGAATGACATAATCATTCCTGCAGTGGAAGTCTGTGCATCCAGCAGGAAGCCTTAGATCAAGATTTTCTAGGTGGTGGCCTTGCAGTGTCCCTGCCCCAGGGTTTCTCTCTGGTCTGAGTTCTCTTTTTCTGTGTGCTTTTCCTTGCTGGTGCACTGGTGGGGGAGGGGTCCTCTTGGAGGAGAGCCCTGTGATGGAGTGGCTCTGAATGGCCTTTCAGAACTTTACTGAAGTTTCGCTGTCTTTTTACTGCATGACTTTCGCAAAGCCAGCTCTCACGACTGAAATCTAGCCAAGAAGATCTGATTTCTCAAAAGCCATTTTGATGTTTTTACTTCAAAGGTAATTCCTTTCACACCCGAGGCACAGTTCAGTGGCCCCACACCTGCCCCTTTGGGCTGTGGGGCTACACCAGGCTTTATGTCCTGCTGGGAAAGCCCAGATCTTGGCAGTAGGGCTGCCTGAGATCCTGTGATACACTGAGACTTGTTCTTGATGTCTCTGGTCCCTGGCACCTTGGATGCCCTCTCATTTCCCCCAACTGGGCTCTGCTTTCCCATTTCCAAAGTCCTGCTCCCTGTCCTCATTGATCTCACAAAAACCTGTTCTTGGAATCACACTGCCCTTACCTTTGGAGACTCTTTGGGTGAGCTTGCCCTGATAGCTTCTCTTCCAGTTGCCTACTCAGGTTGAGTTGCCCTGCTGAGGACCACCACTCCTTCCAGAATGTTCGGCAGCGTCCCCTATTCCTCCTTTACTACATTTTGCCAAATTATCTCCTTCCTGTCCATGACCCTTGAGGGGCAGTGAGATCTGTGAAGACAGAGGGTCTAAGTCCTCTGTGCATGGAACACAATGCCGAGCACTCGGTTTGTCCTGGACCCATCATTAGTGAGCTGACGAAGTCCACCTGCTGTTCATTCTCACATCCTAGGATTTGGCTGAGGGGTTCAGGGACAACCCAGCTTGGGGAAGGAAGGGAGTAAGCAGAGAAGATGTTCTATTGTGTCACTGCCTTCTGCCAACCTGGTAATGATCTGGTAGCACAAAATATATAATATCCATATTACACATGTAATATATAATATAGTATATAATATTTATATATGTACAAAGATTATTTTGGGAAAAGCTTTTATTTTTAAAAAGTTTGAAAACCAAGATCTTAAGCTTTCTACTCAAGGTCTTTCTTTGAGGAGCATTTGCTTTTGGAGTTGTTATTAATTACCATGATTACCATTTGGGCAACAGAATGCCTGTTCCACATGAACACATTTCAGGCTTTTACTGAGCTAAGGGAGAGAAGTGTTACTTTTTGGATAGTGACTTCTTTCTGAAGTCACTTCTCTACTCCTCACCCCAAGCCCACTTCTCCATAACTCTGGTCTAGTATTAAGGAACAAGGAAGGAATTGGATTCCCTTGGGTCATAGAGCTGTTAATGTCATTAGTTTCAGAGAGTTTTTATTGTTATTCTGTTCAGCACTGGGCCAGCTGAGGGACAACACTGACTGGGCCTCTCTAAGGCGGGATTGGAGCCCCTCCTTTCATGCTGGCCTGTTAGGTGGCAGCTGATTGGATAGCTCTTGACCATGCTTTCCTTGGCTGCCTTGCTTCCCAGACATCTTGGGCTCCTCCTCCAACACTCTGTTTCCTCCTTCTGTGAGGGCTCTGCCTGGGTTGACCTGTCTAGTGCAGGACTCCGTGCACAGCCCTGCTTTCATTAAGATCCACTGGTCTCTGTCCCGTGATGGCAGGTTGTCAGAGCACTGCAATGCGAGTCCGTAGCCTGGCCTAAAGTCTTGAATCACTCCCCAGCGGTGGGAGTCTGGGTTAGTCACTCATTCTCTGAAGTCTCAGCTTCCTTGTAGGTTAAGAGCAACTACCATGGCAAGGGCAGGCTCATCTGAAACCCTAGATCCATCCGTCTCAGCTTTTCTTGCCATTGGAATTTCCTGGGAGAGAGTTCTACATCTCAATTTCCAGACTGTACTCTTAGACCAATTCAATCAGACTTTTTGGGGACAAGTCCCAGAGACCTATAGATTTTAAAGCTCTTCGGGTAATTCTATTGTGAACCCAAGGTTCAAAATCATTGTTTAAAATCAAAGTATTAAAGACACTCAAAAACAAAAACAAAAACAAACAAAACAATGGATTCCATGCTTCATCTGTTTCCTGTTACCTATAATGGTTTGTAGGTGTATTTTTTTAAGATTGTTTAAAAATCTACTGTAAGTTTTATATCTATTTCTCTAGGAATAGATATACAGAATCTTGTAGTGATTTAAGCAAATAATTCCTCTGTAGTACAAGTTCCCCTTTTCCTTCTCTACTTGATGTCTTGTGCCTCCTCTGCCCCCCCCATGGTCTTTTCATTCTTTGCAAAAACATCCTAATATCCCTCTTCTGGAGTAGGTTCTCAAAATGTAGTTACAGGAATGCTTTCATATAAGTAAGCTACCTGGTATAGGACCCAGTATGCACATTCTCAGAAGCTTCCTGGGGGTTTTCTTCAACACTGGAGTTTGAAAGCCGTAGGCATGGGTTTCTGGATTCTCAAAGCAAATTGTGCAGGCTCAGATCTACTGTGGCCTTCTTTGTAGCACAAATTTGCTCCTCCAGACCCTATGATCCCACTCTGAAGATGGGAATCTCCCTCCCTCAACATATCAATAGCCTGGGTGTTCATGGTTTGGAGGGTGGTAGTGGTGTGTTTCTGCAATGTTCTAGAGAAACTCCAGGTATTTTCAGGTTTCCTTTGGGGTATTGGGACTGCAGCTTTCTCAATAGTATGAGTTGAGGGGCTTCAACTAAGGTCCCCCATCTGATGAACAAGTCATCTCCCTGTCCCCCGAACAGGGTACTTGGATACTTGGAATCCCGCCCTTGTCTAGTCATCGTTAAATTTCTTGGTGTTCACCTTTAGTATGATGAATAAAGACCATGTATAGTGGACAAATTTGATCCTTTCTCTCTGTTCAGTGTTCCACTGGCTTTCTATGGCCTACAGAGGAAATCATGTAACTACATTTAAGTTTCCAAAATGCTTTTCAAGATTTGGCTGCTGCTCACCCTGTCAGCCTCCACTCTGACTACCTCACTCACACTCCAGCAAGATTAAACAAACAGTCCCTGGAATGTCACCTGCCACTTATTTTGTTGATGTCTCTCAGGCTGTTCTGACATGATTTTTAATGGGTAGCTCCTCCAAAGAGCTCAGATGACTCTCCCTCTCTCCCTTCACATGACTGACCAGATCTTACAAGTTCATCCCCCATCCTTCTCGCATCTCCAGCCTCCTAGGCTTCTTTCACTTAACAGCTTCAGTCTTTTTATTTTTTATTTTTTTATTTTTTCCTGTCATTTCTTCAACAAGGAAAAGCAGCATGGCTTAAGCAACAAAACTGTGTAGCCTCATGGTTCTGTGGGCTAGAGATATAAAATCAAAGGGTCAGCAGGGCCATGATTCCTTTGAAAGCTAGAAAGGAAAGGTCTTTCCTGGCTTCTTTGTAGCCTCTAGTGCTTGACAGTATCTTTGACATTTTTGGCTTACAGATACCACTTCAATCTCTCCTTCTTTTATTGCAAGGCCTTTTCCCTGTGTGTCTTCACATGAACATCTTCTTATAAGAATGTGAGTCCTACTGGATTTGGGGCCACCTTATTTAACTTAGCTAAGCACATTTGTGATGAGATTACTTCCAAATATAGTCATATTTTAGGGCATAGAGTAGTGATGACAAACATTTTAAAGCTTTCAATGATAACAAGTGGCTGCTGCTAGCTGTGGGTGAACCATAGGTTTTTCCTTTACTGGTAAAGGGGGTTAAGGCTTGAAAATGCTTTCTTTTGAAGGACACAATTCAATCCGAAATACCCACTTCCTTCATTCTGCTTCAGTCACACTGGCCTGGTATTGCCAGACTTAGCAAATACAAATACAGAATATTCTGCTCAATTTGAACTTCAGATAAACCATTGTTTAATTTTTTAAATGTATTTGGTAAAGGCTCTCACTATGCAGCTTGGACTTGTAGTCACCCTCCTGTTTTTAGCCTCTCTAGCCCTAGGATTACAGGTGTTTGCCACCTTGCCTGGCCTCTGTGGCTGGCTCAGCATGCCCAGTGGTGGGGCAGGTGTGGCACATGGTGCCAGGGTTTGAACCCCAGTTCCTGCACTTGCCTAAGCAGGCACTTAGTCTGCTGAGCTAGCTCACTAGTCTTCTATTATTTAATGTTTTTAGTATAAATATATCTCAAATGGGACATTTTAAATGTAAGTATGTATCATTCAGTATTTGGGACAAATTTATACTATAAAATATTTGTTGTTTATCTTGCTCCCCGAAGTCTAGAATATTCATTGAGTCAGTTAGCTTTCCCATCAATGGGACAAAATACTGAAATGCCAGCAACAGAAAGTGAGAGAAGTTTTCTTTGGTTCACTGTTTCAGCAGGTTCAGTCTGTGGTTGACTGGTGGAAGTAACAGCAGGTGGAAGGTCCTGGCAGAGGAAAGGCTGTGCACTCTCTGGCTGCCAGAAAGCAGAGAGAGAGAGAGAGAGAGAGAGAGAGAGAGAGAGAGAGAGAGAGAACAGAGCTAGGGACAGGAATACACCCTACACCCTTCCAGGTCATGTCCCCAGTAACCCACTTCCAATCAGATCCCACCTGATAACAACAAATTCAGCTATGAACTCATCAGTGAACTAATCTGTTGATGAGTATAGCACTTCTAGGACCCACTTTCCAAATGTTCCATCTCTGAACACATGAGACTTTGGAAGGATCTAAATTCTAACAGCCATTCTTTGGTTCCCTCAGCAAGGCCTTTCTGAACATGCTCCTCTTATACCCATTTTTGTATCTTCTTGTAATTTTCCCCCAGAAAGTCTTTATGGAGCTCTATATTACACACACACACACACACACACACACACACACACACAGAGGCATGCATGTGCATACTCACATGGACACACACATAAATACACACAACTTTCCTCTTATCCCTAGAAGAGCCTATACATTTTATCTACTGATTGTGCTTATTTGTCACCTCAGGAGATTGTTTCTGATATTTTTGGGCACTGCTATCTCTTTTGGGCTTAGAACAGTGCCTGGGTACATAGTGTGTGGAAATATTTATTATATGAATGAAGGAATACATAAACACTACATACTCCAGCACTAGAGCATGGACATATGCAGGTTTTGCTTACTTATGATCCACTTGTATTTCTGGCCAGAAGTGCTCCTCCCTCTTCTCTCTTCAGTTTGGGAAGGTCCTTAGACCCGAGACTTAGACCCAGGTGTGTAGACATAATCCAGTCTAATCAGTTAACACCATCTTCTTGGCCACAGTGATTGTGAACACCCAAGCCAGTCTAGCTGGAGTCAGCCTCATAATTTCTTTTTTTTAATATTAATTTTGTTGAGAAAGAAGTAGCAATAAGACAGTTTCAAAACAGGTTAGTAGGATGGTTACAATAATTAATACATTGTATATTATTGTCTTTGTAGTAGTTATTCATAAGGCAAGATGCAGACATGATATGATATCTTGTCTAACACTATTAGTTCAAAACTTTCTTCTCACTGAGCTAAGAGAAAGTAGCTATATATCTATGCTAACTATTTTGTATATATGGGATATATATTTTTTCACTACAAAATGGTCCTTCATTTATATCCCCCTTTTTTGTTTACTTTTGTCAGAGATGGGTATTCCATTACCATTCATATATGGCAGGTGCATGAATTCAGCAAAGTAACCCAATATAGTCCAGTAGTCTATAATAGTAGTGGGTTATCTGCATAACTGGCAATGTCAGAAGTTGCTGACTTGAGCCTTTTACAGCTCAGCATGTTAATATGGCTTTACTTTTTATACCTTATTTATACTTTTCTGCTGGATGGCTAAGGCATTTGATATTCAGACAGATACAGATGTTAACCTCAATAGCCTGTGTTTTAGGGTAATAACATCATTAAACTTCTCTTCTGGAGGGTTAACAACTTAAGTTTGCTGACCAACAAATTAGAGAAAAAGAAGGGCTACAACGATAGCCAACATTTTGGCCCTAGCTCTTCAAGGTCAGTGAGGACTCAGGATATAAGAGAATCTGTACTGTAACATCCTGTAACATACTGTAAAATTTGGTGTCCCAAATTTTCTGATCAAGGAGATTATGGGGCCACAGAAGAAAGTGATTGACAATATAGAGTATGCCTAAGGAGAGTCACCTAGAGAGAAAACATTCTGTCAGGCTTTCACAGAAAGCAAATTGGTCAAGCAATGGTGGCAATTCATCCACATGGCTGACACTGATAAAAGATCTACAAACTGCTGTACAGGATTTCAGGGTAAATCCTGAGGGGATTTGACTGAACTTGTCAGATACAAAAGTTGCATTTTTTGTTATACAGTCTCAGAATTTATGTTGAACTGCCAAGGTAGAGCACCCACTTCCCATTATTTCTGAGAGAACTAATAAGATGTAAATCTAGAGCTGTTGATAGTTATATTATCCCATAAAATGAGTAGGGAATCAGCTCCTGGCCAAAAAAACAAAACAAAAACTGTCAAAAAACCAAAACCAAAACCAAAACAAAAAATAAACAACCCCCCCAAAATCAAAACAAAAACAAAAACAAAAAACCCTAAAAAAACCTGTGTGTCATCTCTCAGGCTTGACTGTGGGTTGTTATTAGTGGCAGTCCCTGGCAGGCCCCATGGAGAGCACTGCCCCTTCCCACCAGACCTGGGACTCAGCCAGTGATACAGGTCTTTGGAGGGACTGCAGTCAAAGGTTCAGAACCACCGCCAGCCACATACTTACTCATGTTTGCGCTGCTGGGCCACATGTCTCCATTTGGAAGCCTTTCTTTTGGGGGACTCTTGCTAAGACCTGCTCATGAGAAAAAGGACACTAAAGACACTTTCCCTCACACTGACAATAGTAATCACTATTTTCCATTCATACACTCTGCTCCCGCTTCATATCTGTAGGAAGGCAGCAGACTCCTTGGTGAGGTGTTACTTCCATCTGCTCTGATGTATCTGACCCTTCCCAGGCGCTTGCTGTTCTGTGAGGTACCGTAGGGAAGCCAGCACTGTCTCCTGTTTCACCTTTTGTTCAGACTATCACAGTAGTGAGTAAAGGCTTGATTGTTCTTTCTTTTTGGCTTGTTGTCTTGATTGACTACTATGACACCTGGCAGCTCAGCTCAGCTGAGCTCCTGACTACAGCCTGCGTGAGAGTAAAGCCAGCCCAGAGGAAATAGAGCCCAGATTCACCCCAAATTGCTAGGCAGGAAGCCAATGTAATACACAAGTCTTTTAATTGTGGATCTTAAGCCAATTAGACATTTTGTTTTCCTGACATGGGGTGTTGAGTCATACCACACTCTCAGGGACCCCAGCAGGTCTCAGGAATCCTTACATTTAAGTTCCCATTTTTTCCTTTGCTTGCCTTCATGATGGTTTGCATTTGCCTAGTTTTATTTTGCTTTAATGTGGGATAAATCTAGGGACATGAGATTCCTGTTTTTTTTTTTTTTTTTTTTTTTTTAAATCTCTATACCTACTAATGCCTGTTTGGTCCTTTTACACTGTTGTACAAGATACAGTAGAGTGAGAGGAGTCAAACAAAAGAAAAATTCCTTTCACCGTTTTGGAGGCTGGGGAATCCAAAATAATGGTGTTAGCAGATTTGCATCCGTGAGGACCTGCTTCTTCTCCCTGTTGTTGGCTATTGTTTCACTCTAGCCTCACAGAGTAGAGAGGCTGAAGGAACTCTCTAGGTCTCTTTTCTGGGGACACTAATCTCATCTATGAAGCCTCCACCCACCCCTGTGACCTGCTCACCGCCTCAAGGCCTCACCCCCAAATATCATCATCTTGAACTGTGAAGATTTCATCACTACTTGAGGGCAAGAGGCTCAGACATTCAGACCATAGCCATGTCCGTGGTCAGAATCTGAAAAACATTGCTTGAGTGAAACTGTGGTGGGCTGTTCACAATGTAAATTACTCAATTAGGATAACTCTTCCCAATATTTAAAAACATCTATATTTTTTTTTTTTTAAAAAAAAAACCTCCTTCAGAAAGCAAATCTATATTATGGATAAAATCTGTACTAGTTATTATCTGCAAAATACTCTTGATCAGCAAATATTATCTCAGCCTCTGGAATCCAGGTACCACTTAGTTGGGGCCTCTGGCTCTGAGCCTTTCTGAAGGCTCTGATGGAGCTGTCACCAGAGCCACAGCCATTTCAAGGCTCATTTGGAAAGGAATCACCTGCAGACTCACTCCTGCTATCTTTTCTTCTTCATGGAGGGCAGTGAATGTTTGCAGGCGAGCATGCCCCAATGGTAACTCTTCATTTTGTACTCTCTGATCCTCTTGGCCCATGTCGGCAATGTTCAAGCAGACATTTCTTTTAAGAAACTTACACTTTGCTGCAAGTCTCTGTGGGGGTCAGTCCATAAGGCAAAAGCCAGCCCCAGAAATGTCTTTGAGAGAAGCCCATTTCTACCTGGGTGGTTGCTGAGATTGCTGATTCCAACATCTATAACTTCCTAGAGACACTATTTACTTGATGAAAAGATTTGTGATGTGAAGCCTTAATCTCTTTAAATATACATTTATGTGACTGTATAGATTCTAAAGCACCATCTTTATTCTTTTTGAGGCCTTAGCAAAATGTTTGCATTCATGTCTTCAGCTTTACCTTTAGACCATGCTCTCCTGACAGTGCCTTGGATCTGATATTTTCTTGGAAGCCATTTCTTAATTAGTGTTGTTTTCTGTCTAGGAGGGTTGAACATGTTTAAAACATGGCCTTCTTGCCTCCCTCCTTCCTTCCCTCCCTTCTTTCTTTTCTACAGTTTATTTATTTTCTTGTGCATTTTATTGTAAGTTGCAGGAAGAGACAAGGTGGTACTCCTTGACTAGATCTCCCACTTCATTAGACATTTTTTCTCCTTTCATCGTAATTACATGAGCATTGCTGAACTTTTTGCTAATACCCCATAGGGTCCTCTTTCTTCAATTTCCATTGAAGTACCATGTTCCCTGTTATCAGAAAAGTTCCCAAAGTCAGGATTTCTCCTTGATGCATGTTCAAGACAGTTAGGCTTTCTCCAACACATTCCTCAAATTCCTTCCAGCTTTTTCTCACTGCTCATTACAAGGCACTTGCATATATTTTAATATTTCCTATGGCAGCACCCTACTTCCGGGTATCCAAATCTGTATCTGTCCCTTTGCTCATCTTACCTCCACACAACTATTCTCATGCATGTAGAAAGTATCTTTTTTTTTTTTTTTTTTTTTTTGAAGTCAGGAATTGTAATGCCTCCTGCCTTGTCTTTGTTGCCCAGGATTGCCTTTGCTATTCTAGGTCTGTGACTTCTTATAAAATTACACTCTTAATTTATAAGCAAACATTTTCATTTTCCTAAATGGGATTGTCTTGTATCTCTCATTTACTTTCCTACTTTTCTTAACACTTAATATGTTTTCAAATTTGCCCATGTTATTATGCAGATAGTCTGTGGCTTCCAAGTGTGTGTAGTTCACCACATGCTACACCCTTTCCTTCCCTATCTTATCTGTGCAATCCCCCAAGGGTTAGTATTCCTGATTATCTCCAACTCCACAAATATATTTCAAAGAGTGTCATCACCCATGACTCATTGTGAGTCTGTGTGAGGATTTCTTCAGGACACATACATACCCGGAACAGGAGCTGGTGTTGCACAGGCCATGTGTAATCTTAGTTTGACTAGAAAATCACAAATTACTCACAGTGAGGCTGACCTAGTCATCATTTCCACCAGTGATGAAGGAAGGATTCTACATCTTACATTTGGTCCAACACTTAATATTATTATCTGGTTTAAATATTTTTTGTAGTTCTTTGGTATGAAGTAATATCTTACAATATTTTCTTTTTTTTTGTGATATTGGGAATCAATCCCAGAGCTCACCTCTAACCACTAAGGAACTTCCTGAACTGTCATTGATATTGTCATTTGTATTTTGCCTGATATTTGATTAGTCTGAGCATCTCTCCATATATTTTGATTTCTCTTTTCCACAAACTGCCTATTCTTAGCCTTTTTCTGTGATCCTAAGATCAGGGGCCAGGTGCCATTTCTTCAGCTTTTTCCACTGCTCCTGGAACACTGAGATGTTGGTTGATGATTGATGAGAAGGTCAGGGTGGCTGCGTTATCTGAGCTTCTGGGTTTTAAGCCTACTTTTCTCCTCCACACCCTGAGGTGCTTGCCTACATTCATTCAGAGCACATTTATCAAATGACTACTGTGTGCCAGGTCTTCCTGCGAGACTCTCCCTTCCGGCAAAGCCCAAATGACCTATCAGTCACTTTATCAATTGAACAAGAGAATGAAACTGGCCACACTTATCATCTGGCATCAAACAGTCACTAGTCACATTTAAATGCCCTTTTATAGACTCTAACATCCTCTGGTCCTTGGATTCTATTTTATTGACTAATTGATTTTTTTCTTTTGTTGTTATTTTTAACTGCCAGGTGCCTAAGAAAGGCAAGCCCCACAGAACCTAGGCTAAGATTTTGCTCACTGACAGAGAGCCTACTGCTATATGGTTCAGATTTTTTTTTTTTTTTGCTCAGGTTTTGAGGAGCAAGCCCCCACATCACAATGGATGGTGATTGCTGGTAAACATCATGAATTTAATAGTCAAAAGGAAACTCTTTTCCTCAGTATACCCTGGAGAGGTCACAGTCTTGCTGTGACATTTATCTACATTTCCAGAGAGAGGAAGAATTCTCTGCCCAGGCCTGACTACTCATACACCTTCCACCTTAAGACAGGTTTATGTGGGCTGTGGAGACAATTCAGAGGTCTAAGTGCCTTCCTGGCAGTGCAAGGTCCCAAGTTTGATCTCCGGTTACCACATATTTTGCTGGCCACCAAATGCGGGTATGATGGCACATGGCTGTAATCCCAGCACTGGGGAGGCTGAGACAGGAGGATAACTATGAGTCCAATCTGCATAGTGAGACCTTGTATCAAAAAAAAAGAAAAAAAAAAAAGAAAGAAAGAAAGAAAGAAAGAAAGAAAGAAAGAAAAGAAAAAGGGTTATGTGCCCAATTTGCTAAGTCTTGACTATAACACAATCACCACATTTTAATTATTTGTTTATTTGCTTTCCTTCTCAATTTGGGGGGCATTTTGAAGACACAGATTATGCCTTATTCTTTTATTTTATTATACTTAATGAAGCACTTGTAACATAGTAGGTGTTAAATAAACATTTATTAGTTCAGTGAATGAACATGTGAAAAATATTTATTGAGCATCTACTATATTTGATGCTGGGAATGCATAATCATGAATAAGACATGGTTTAATTGTAAATCATTGAGGAAAATGCACCGAAAAATGGCCCTGTATCCTGTGGGAAGATGAACCTGGTAGCACCCATCTTTTTAATTTGTGAGAGAGCTATACCCTTTAATCTCAGCTATGACTTGTATTTTAATTGCAAGCAATGGGCTTCCTCTCTGTACATATGAGTCAAGAGTGTGGGTACAGAGGTGTGTGCTACTGTCTGATTCTGCTTGCCCCAAACTAGCCCGGACTCAGCATAGGGATGTTGAGAGTCGTTTGCCTACCACCCAAGGGGCTTGGTCAAGATGGCTGGGACATCTGTGTAGCCATCTGGACTGAAGTGCAGGCAAACACTTGAGCCTCACAATGTTAGACATGTGACTCCTTTGGCATTCAGTCCAACTACTAGAAAATCAGAGTCAGCCCAGGAGGGCTCTTTATTAGCTGCATCCCACATCTCCATCAGCTCTGAATACCTTGGCGAAGCCAAAGGGACCTGGGCAAGTTCTTTTTAAAGGATGGGGGATGGAAAGAGTGGTAAACATGTAAATTTGCCATAAAGCTGAGTTCTGTACCTCTTAGGCCATGTACAGCATGAGCACCTCAGGGGCCTTTTCCATTTCATATCAGACTCAATGAAATGGTTCATCTTCAAAAATGTCCCATAGGCTTGGAAGCACGGGGCCGAGTCGAGAAGTATGCTAAAGTAGGCATTGCATATTACATGGAAGACAAATACCATTTTTTTTTTCTCTCAGTTTTCAATGTACTGCTTATTAGAGGGCTCTGTGTGAAGACACAGTTCCTATTGGAGTCTGTATTTGACTGAGACAAATCTGGGCCCTCGTGTGCAGAACCCTGGATTTCTTTCACTTTCTTAGCTGCAGACTTGGCATAAGACAGCCCAGTGTGCAACAATCCTTAACAACGTTGCTTCATTGCTATTTAACAGAGTGGGGTTCTTTTGGTCTTAGTTTGCTCCTTGATCTTGAAGCGCTTTCTCAGCGATCACAGGATGGACTTCATTTCAATATACAACTCACGCCACCTAAAAAAATATCAGATTAGTTGGCTTGTGTGCAGTTGTTAGCTTTCACTCCCTTGTAACCAGGCTCTAGTGCCCAAAGTTTCATATTTTTGTCGGATGAGATGATGTGAGCTTTGCTGTCATAAACCAAAAGAGTCAATAGCAGGGAAATAAGGCAATAAAAAAAAATCCAAAAATGTGTAATGTAGGGACCACCAAAGGAGTGGAGGTCAGTAGACATTCTCTGCAATGAATCAGATAGTAAACACTTTAGGCTTTGTGGGTCATGTGGTGGTAGTTATAAGACACAATTACTCAACTCTGCCTTTGTAGTTCCAGCACAGATACAGACGGTCCATTAATGAATGAGCAAGCGGGGTCCAAAAAAAACTATATTTACAAAAAAGGCAATAGGCTTAATTTAGCCTGTGGGCTAAATTTGCTGATTACAAATCTAAAGCAAGTGGTAAAAGAAAGCTTAGTTGTGAGAATCGTCTATGTTATTCTCTGATATCCTATCTATTTGACTTTGAAATCCTCATTTTGAGTTGTCTCTTAGCATCTGTGTTTGTTTGCCTTTTCTCCCTCCCTTCCTCTTTCCTCCCCTCCCTCCTTCTTTCCCTCCCTCCTTCTTTCCCCCTCCCTCTCCCTCCCTCCTTTCCTCTCTTTCTTTCTTTCTTTCTTTCTTTCTTTCTTTCTTTCTTTCTTTCTTTCTTTCTTTCTTTCTTTCT
>NW_004524590.1:22541109-22565922 GCF_000260255.1 Octodon degus
GTTCAGACTGATCTTCAACTTACTATGTACCCCGGGCTGGCCTTGAACTCACAGCAATCCTCCTGCCTCAGCCTTCCAAGTGCTGAGCTTACAGGCCTGACCCACCATGCCCAGCTGATTGTTTCTTGAGCTTAGGTTAGCAGGTAGAATGAGCTGTGGGTGACAGTCACAGTGAGACTGTTTGCGGAGGTGTTCAGTGGCCAGCGATCTGGCACTGTGCCCTCTATTTTAAAAAGAGAATATATTTTATTGTATATATTTAAGGTATATAACATTATGTTGTATATACATAAGGTATATAACCATTATAACAATGGTTATAACACTGAAGCAAATTAACATATCCCCCATCTTACCTAGTTATCCAGTTTTTTGTTTTAGTGGAAAGAACAGCTAAGATGTACTCATTCAGCAGGAATTCCAAATATAGTGCAATTTTATTACCTATCAATCTCATGTTGAATTATTATTAATGATCTTCAGACTCATTCATCCTGCTGATATGCTGCTTTGTGTTCTAGGACCTACATCTTCCCATACACTACTCTTCCCAGTTCTATCCTTGGTAATTATTTCATTGTTGTGTTTTTTACTTTTTTTCAAGAGTCCATGTATATATGTGAGATCATGCAGTATTTTGCCTCTGTGTCTGGCTTATTTTATTTTTCATTTAGCAAGATGGTCCTCAGGTACAACCATGCATGCCAAAGGGCAGGATCACTTTAGTTTTTAAGGGTGAATACTGTTCAAGTTTCTTTATCCATTTTTCTGTTGATAGACACTTAGATTATTTCCATATATTGGCTACTAAGGATATCTGCACTAAACATGGGAGACTAAATATCTTTTTTTAAATGTATTTAGTACAGGTTCTACAGGGTCTCACTACACAGATCAGACTTGTAGTGATCCTCCTGTTGTCAGCCTCCCAAGCACTGGGATTACAGGCATGTCCCATCATACCCAGTCTCAATAGCTGTCCCAGTGTGCTCCAGCGGCAGGGCTGGCACAGCCAGCTATCTTTAGGAGGTGGTGATTTCATTTCCTTTGGTTGAGTCCAGAGGAGGGGCTGCTGTCTTACACAGATTTTTAATTTCTTTAGGATCCACAATCCTGTCAACAGTATACAAGGATTTCCTTGTATCTGCACTCTTGCCAATATTTGCCATCTCTTGGTTTTTTTTGATAATAACCATCTTAATAAATGTGAGGCAAGTTTTGTCACAGCAGCTTTTGTTTGCCTTTCCTTAATGATCATATAGTGTTGAGTATCTTTTCATATACTTGGTAGCTCTTTTGCTGTCTTTTTTTGAGAAGTCTCTACACTAAAGTTCTTCACCTTTTTCCCCCCAGGATTGGTGATAGACCTCTAGGTGCTGTGCTTGCTAGGTGAGCCCTCTACTGAAGAGCCCCAGACCACCACTGCCCATTCTAAAAATCAGGGTATTTTCATACTGTCATGTTATCTGAGCTCATTATAAATTTTACATATTAAGTTTTTATCGGATGTATTCTTTGAAAATGTGATTTCCCAATCCATAGACTACTATTTCATTTTGTTGATTATTTCCATGGTTATGTAGATGCTTTTTAGTTGTCTGTAGTTCTATTTCTTAATTTTGGCTTTTGTAACCTGTACTTTTGGTGTAATGCTTTCTCATCTTTCAGGTGAAGTTTCCTTTCCTGTTATAGCTGGGCCACAATAATGGGCTGAAACAGAGAAGAGTTTAGAATGGAAATCACACATGTCACAGGGGATCTGTGTCTCCTATGGGGGCTGGGACTTGGTGCTGGGGACAAAGAAGGAATGTGCTTCTAGGAGAAGAAAGTCAGGAGTTGTATTTTCTCTCAGCTGAGATGGGCAGGGAAAGGCCTGCACTCTGCCTAGATCCTAGGCTCGTTCTGGTGTTAGGAAGGTCCTGTTAGGGCTCTGCACCTAAGCATCAACCCGAGTTCTGGCTGCTGATTTACCTTCTGTTGTGTCAGTTCTAGTGCTGTCTTTGTGACTGTTGACAGATGTGAGCAATCCATTGTCATGGACCCCTTATACCATTCCAACATCTGGCAGGGCAACAGTTTCACTGCCTGTGTGTGATGTTAGAGGAAAACAAGTAAGGCCTAGAAGAAAGGTAAGAAATGGAACCTCATGTCCTTCACCTGGAGAAAGGCCAGCAGATACACAGATGACTGGGGCAGAAGCTGCAGCCAAAGCCATCCTAAGACTGGATAACTTCCTTCCGCCCAGTGTGGGTTTCTAATCTCTTTCTTTGCTCTCTCACTTTTTCCTTAACTCTGAGTAAACACAAGTGATCACGGAGTTCCTGGCTGTGGCCACTGCCGGCTCTCCGAGTGAGCAGCATCTGGTGGGTAGCACGGTTTGTGCCCAAGGTGTTTCCAGGGGGCTGACCCTGCACTGGTGTCAAGGCCATCAATTAGATGGAAGGGAGAGGAAGTGAAGAGGCAGCGATGAGGTTGGTAATTACACACTACAGTACAGTTGACCCCCAAGAGCAGGTGGCAGGAGGGAGTGAAATTCCAGGCTCTGTCACTCAGGATTCATTTTCATTCCTGTGTTTAGGCCTGAGGAGATGCTCATTGATCTGGAAGAGACTGTCTAACCTTCTATTAGGAATAAAAGTAGTAAGAAAAGAATATGCATTTTCCTACTTTCTTAGTTACTGAAAAGTTTAGTTGCTTTGCCATCTTTAAAAACTCACATTTCTCTCTAATATGAGGTGCATAGAAAAATTGACGGATATTTAAAATTTTAAAATGTATTACAGTAATTGCACATTGCCATCAATCTCCCTCAAAGTACTCCCCTTGCTTCAACTACACTCATCTCATCATTCCTGCCTCTTTCTGAAGCACGTCTGGAAATCCTCTTACACGAGTATTTTTACTGTGCTGCTGTGGCTGCCTCAGTGCCCTGAAGTGATGCAAAACATTTCCTTTTCATGGTTGTTTTGACTTTGAGAAAGGGCCAGAAGTTGCACGGTGCCAGATCCAGTGAATAGTGTAAGTGTAGACCCATTGCAATGTATTGACTACCTTTGAAAGTCAGCAACTGCATTCACCATATTTGATCACACCTTCTAAAGACACAAAAAATGTCTTTTTGTCTAGGGAGAGGATTAGGATTTGCACTGAGTTTGAGTTTAAGGTTTAATGCTCTCACAGCGCTAGCTCTTTGTTAAGCCATTTGTACTGTAACATGTCATTCTCTAACCTCAACTTTACAGAGATACCATTATTTCTGTCTTGCAGCTCCTGGGATGAGGGCTCAGGAGAGTGGAATAAGACACCCAGGTAGCAGCAGCCCATTTGGTGAGAGTGCTCCAGGCTTCCCAGCTCTGCTCGCAGTTTTCAGCTTCACTCTGAGCCATGGTTCACTTCTCATACTTTGTCTTCTTGGTGCCTCCAGTTTGGCCCTTTGGTTTCCAGTAGGCTGAGAGGACCTATGACTGGGTGCTAGGTGCCTCCCTTCGGCCTGAATAGCCCTGGACAAGCGGGGAGCTGGCAGCAGCACAAAGAAGCCAATGAGACACTTCTTGCAATAATGGATCTTGACATGCATTTGATACTTGGAATGGATGGAGGTCTGGGGAGAAGCAGAGATTACTTTCCAATTTCACTGAGGCTATAAAAATGACATTATTGAACTCTAAATCCTAGCATCCATGACCCTGACCATTTTCTTCTTTCTTCTCTGTCATTCTTTTCTTTGAAACTAAGTTACCTGTCTCTTGGCTTTGAGAGAGTTTTAGGTGATAAGAAAAGATAAAATATCAGAACCCCCAAAGGTGCTAGTTATCGTTTCTTCTCATTGGCTTATAGAATAATAGTTACCTCTTTATCTCAGTATGCTGTAGGAGATGCTTTATTTTTGCAAATAGTCAGATCAGACTTCTTAATGAACAATAGTACTAAGAAAAGATAAATTGACTTTTTATAGAGAAGTCAGCCATTCTTCAAGAACTATTAGAGGTCCTGTCATCCAAAATATCCCTATTCTGTTGACTATATTTACAGATTTCATAAAAAAATACACCACCATAACATTGATGTATGGATTCCATAGCACTGAATTTCTTGCAGGCATCTGTAGCTTCTAAGGATGCTGGCTATGCCCTTATCAACACACGGGCAACATAAATGAGATGATGCTTCATGGAACATAATGCACTCAGATGCTTTTCTAGAATACACTCACATCCCTCAGAAACAATGTGATTTGGCTCTCTACTTTGGCTCTAAATTAAATAATGTTCCAGGTAAAGGAGGCAGGTAATAAAATTGACAATTGCAAAGTGTTACTGGAAGTTTCTCCATTTTTACCTAAAGCTGTGTATACATTTGTCTTCATTGTCAAAGTGCTAGTGTTGTTTACAGGTGAAAGACAAGGAAACAGAGAAGCTTATTCACTTCTCTTGGCCAGGAAAGTATGTTTCCTCATTACCCGTCCAAAACCGCATTGGAAGGGAGAATCAGTCAACACTGCTTTAGATGTGGATGCAATTGGAAGGGTGCCTCGCCAGGTGGAAATGCCTGGTGACTGTTGCTACGTCCTAACAATCATGGCCATATCTACCACATTAGGTTTCTGTTGGGTGTGTAATGAAAATGGCTATTATAGTCTCTAGCCTTTGACATTTGGGAAACCTTTTTTCAACTTTTCCTTCAGGGTAATCAAGTAGAGGCAGTGATTTTGGGAGTTGAATAACAGTTATTCAACTTCTTCGCTGTGGACAGGACAAAGCTCAAAATTGAGAAGTACGTTGTTCTTAGAGTACCTATCACATGTACTGGATGAGGAACAAGAAGGAACTTGTAATTTTCCTTAAGCTTTTGTGAAAACCCTGTGCAACACTATCAATTGGAGGTATTTATTCAGAGGAATGAAACTTAAAGAAAACGGTCTTTCTCTCTGTCTCTGTTTCTCTCCATCTCTGTGTCTGTCTGTCTTTCTGTCTGTCTGTCTGTCTCTCTCTCTCTTTCTCTATCACACACACACACACAAACACACACACACACACACACACACACACGTACAGAGACAGAGGGGCATACATGCACTCATGCAGATCCCAGAATAAACCTAAAAAGCAAGGGAGTTCAGCGATGGAGACAAGGCCTGAGATCCCAGATCAGAGCCTGAAAACCCTCAGCCATCAAACCACAGCTCTCTCTGCACCTCACGCTCATTTATGAGCAGTCAACAAAGCAACTGCAGGTGATCTTGGCTGACGGCCTCTCAGATGGCCAGGCCCCTGCGAACTTATTCAGCACCTCATTAAAGCAATTTCAAAATCAATTCTGGATTTGACAAGCCGTCAGTACATTGTTGCTTCTCTGTGACGGGAGTGACATGTTAACAGCAATTAGACTTTTGCACACACACATCGGAGCCTGTTCAGCATATTCTTTATTAGAAGAGCCTAAAAAGCTTTATTATAATCATCTAACCTGGGGTCATGGACACATGCTCTATGATCTCTGCCTCTGTCACAGTCCCCTTGGTGAAATTCTGCCTATTGTCCATAGAGATTAAAAAGAAGTGCTTACCCCAGATGCGATATTAGAAAATCAAAGGTCAGAGCAAAGCTTGTGGTAACCTCCATGTTTTTTAATATAAGTGATAGGAGCAATCAGATTAGCATGAACGGATATTGCTCCTTCTAACAGATGGAGCAGGATTCTTATGCAAACAAGGATGGCAGGCTAAAATAATTTGGTGGCCACATTCTAAGTGCAGGAGTGGGATGCTTTTGTCCCAATTGGGGTTGGCTGTACTGACAAGGTAGAGGTAAACAGAGACATATCAGTCCTTATCTCAGGCAAAACCACTTCTTTCTCTAATAAAATCAGCCTCTTCTGTTTGGTATGATTCCTGTGGCCAGTTGTAATGGGTAATTCAAGTCCTTAATGGGGGCTGTTTTATTTTCAGCTTCAAGAGCCCAATAAGATCTACTGGAAAAATGTCCTGTGATCTAATTTTCTCAAGTCTCAGCCAGCCAAATGAGACCCAAATAAGCCTTCAACATCACTCAACTCCATTTAGATCTGGAGTCTCCCGAAGTCAGTCTCCTACTATGTCCACGAGCAGTACCTTCCTGGTCTTTCCTTCTGATTTCTGTTTCAATGACTGTCAGTTGTGAATGGTTTTTATACCCAGTGTCCGATATCAGCAAAGCTCACATCTTAGAGCACGCCTTCAAGTATGGACTTTCGTTATGCCCACTTTGAAGGCAAGGAAAGAAGGGAGCAAACTGTTTAGTCAGTTTCCTTAGATCTCCTAGCTGTAAGGCAGGATTCAAACAGGCTGTCTAGTTTTAATCGCTCCTGGCTGGCCATTAACTTTTACTGTTTCTTCAGCAAAAGCTGATCTCCACCCAAGAGGACCATTTCCCCAAGCTGTTATGGGTCGCTCAGAATAGGAACCAGATCAGTCAGATTGGAATTTGGAAAGCCGTTTATTACTGAGCTCAGTGTCCTCATCAGCTCTCATTCAGGAGAGGACTGAAAGGCAGCTAGCCCAGGAAGCAGGGGGGTTTTAAAACCTGGAACCACATTCAGTTTGGTAAAACAAATTCATTGTCTTGATAAAAAACAATGCTTTCAGGATCATTGTGACCATTATGCCAACTAAATTTCCTGGGGCTTTGCGTTAGTTTCTGGCTATCTTGTACCTGCATACCTGAAGACAATCCTGCATAGCCCGAGATTACAAAAAGTTAAAGCCCATTTAATTTCCTTTTGAAGTCATCTCTGTAAGCTAACTTTGTTAACAGGAATTGGTGAGGGTCATAATAATTCTATCTAGCAAACAGCAAGAAACAGCCACTAGTTACTAAACAACTTAGAACAGTGGTGAGTATACACTTTTACACAACAGAAAACATAAGATTTACATTTATAATCTAAGTGAGTTGACCCATTACAAAGCCTCTAAAGTTGTAAAAACAATAAATAAATAAAGTTGTAAAATCTTCAACAATCCATGTAAATATTCACTGATTGACCGATTGAAAGAATAGATGTCAATTGACTTTCTGATGTCCAAAGTTACATTTATGGATTTGCCTGCACTGAAAAGCCTATTTAATAGTGCAAATAACCTGCAATCCAACAATCTAAATATCCCTAACACTTATCACTACTGGGGAGGAAGGACTTGGGTTTGAGCCCAGGGCATTTTCCTGAGTTCTATAGCCAGGACAGTTTTTTTTTTTTTTCTCAGAACCGGAGATTGAACTCAGGCCCTTGCTCTTGCCAGGGAAGTGCTTATTCCACTGAGCCATCTCCCCAGGCCCAGGCCAGTTTTTATGTTTTAGTTTGAGACAGGGTCTTACTAAATGGCTGAGTTGCACAGGCTGGGCTCAGACTTGCTATCTTCCTGCCTGAACCTTTCACAGTGCTGGGATTACAGTGTGTGTGACCACACCCAGCAGATAGATATTTTATTTGCCTGTCTCTTTCACTAGCATATAAATCTGTGATGACAAGAAACACTTCACTGTTTTGTTCATTGCTTTAGAACAATGACTGTAACAAACTACAGTCCCGATAAGTGTTGAATAAGTGAAAGAATTGGATGCCTCAGGTATAAATGGGATAAGAGATGTATCCTTATCTTTGGTTTAGAAATACACTCATTGATATATGTGTTTTAGTGATGAGAAAGGTAGCATGAAAAAAAACTGAAAGGAACTTTAGAGCTCATTTTATATGTTCTGTCATTTTCAGAATGAATCACTTGCTTTTGATGACACCAAGCTGGTGAAAGACCCAGAGCTAATACTCCCTAGACGGGAGTCTTCCTGAGCCGTATCTTACTCACCTGCTATGACCAGGCCTAGGGATTCATGTTTTGACTTTAGCTTTTGATACATTGGTCTGTGTTGTTCCTTGTCCCCAGTTTGGGCTGCCTCCTGATTGGCTGCCTGAAGGGGCTTTTGTGGGTCTCAGTTTGTGTGTGTATGTGTGGTTTTGAAGTAGTCCTGGTCATTGCTGATTTTCTCAAAGCATTTGTTTCTCAAGCCCAAGCTTCAAAGATAAGCAACATTTGGAGCTCCTCGGCTCTTCATCCGGCTGGAGAAGCTGGGTGCACTCCTTCAAGAAGCCATTTGTCACTTTCGTGGCATCAGAGTAGATAAGCAGGAAGCTGCCATTTGGGAGGGAGGATGAGCTTGCGCCGTTTTGAGGAGAGATGTTCCTGCAGAGAGTCCTCTCATGCATAGTGTTTTGATTTGTAGTTTTTCAGAAAGGCTTTAGGAATACAGAATATGGAAAAAGCCCTTGCATGTGTGTTTTGTTTAAAGCAATTATAAATTCTTTAAAAAATAGTTGGTAGGCAGAAGGTTTGAGAAGAAACCAAACATTTCCAATAAGAATTAATAAAGTAGTTGTTTTCTGTGTGGTCCAGGGACCCCTATGGGTTTTAGAAAGCCTTTTAGAATCTACTGTAAAGTCAAAATTATTTCATAATAATTGTATTTTTAAACCACAATACAGAGGAATTCTCAGAAGCTACATTGTATGTGATACTGACATGGAATGAATGTGGAAGCAGATATGAGAAACTAGATGTTTTCTATTAAGGTAGATATTAAAGAGACTTGCAAAAATAAAATATGAAGTGGTGCCCCTCTTCTCATTTTTTTGGGGAAAGCTTGCCTACTTTCTCTAAAATAATTTTATGTTAAAATGTGATAAGCTTAATTTTATTTTTAATGGACTAAAGAAATATTTTTAAAATCTCTCTATTTCTTAATACAGTGAAGACTGGCCTCTATATCTATCTTACATTAAACAAAAGCTCTTCAGGATCTTCAGATACGTAGAAAAGAAGTCCTGAAATTAGAAGTCGGACAACCACAGCAACACAGTTGTCAAGACCTCATCTGAGTAAGATCACAGAAAAGACTAGCGTTCAGAGCCGGAAGTGTTCTTGCTGGGCGCTCGTGTCCTGTTTCCTTGCTTGCTCAGTTAGGCTACGTATTCTCCTCTTTTAAGATAGGACAATGAGAACACAGATGGCTGAGAGGCTTCCCGATAACCTAGGGTTGTTGAGTGCTGAGGAGCGGTGAGGAGTGTGGTGGAGGCAGAGTGCTTGAAACAAAGGATGCGTGGATTCCGCGCCATATGCGTCCTTCCGGTGGCCATAGCATCACTATGCACGGGAACATTACGTAAGCATAACAATGTCCTCATGAAGTAGGCATTTCCACACCATCTGACAGATGAAAAACTGAGGTCTAGAGACTCTAAACATCTTACCCAAGGTATCATCTCTTGAAAATGATAGACCAGGATACTTTGCCAGTTACGTGATTGGCCTTCTTATGTGCTACATTGGGAAATACACCATTGAGAGCCAAGGGCCATGGTAGAGGTCAGGTAAAATAAAGTAAGAGTGTACCTAATAAATTGTTGGTACAGATATGAGTTTATCATTTTGGCCATCTGTACGTATATCATCAGGAACCTTTCTCGGACTAAATCTAACTTTGAAAATAATTGACTGGTATCCAGGCAGAGTTAAAACAACCAGCCATTAAGCTCTAATTGTTTACCATGTGATTTTCCCATCTTCTCTTTGGCACTTACCTTGCAATTAAATAATCAATAATTATTCTGTAAGTAGTTGAGTATGCCTATGAAATTTGTGACCTGGAAAATCAACTATTACATGAGTGGAAGCATTAAATGGTCTGGAAATGAGCTGAGCCATCAACTCAGCAGCACCGGGCAGGTAAGCCTGCTTTATCCCTGTGACATGTTCACTGAGGCACTAAATTCAGGAATCGCTGAATAAATCCTCAGGCTGTGAACTGGCACCATCTGCAGGCCTTTTCACATGGGAGCTGGAGCCATATATAGCAGTGTGTCCTGCTAGGCTGGGTGTGTCTCTTCACATCTTGGGGCAGAGAAAGGGGTCCAGGGTTTTGGGTCTGTCCAGTAAAAATTCTACTTGACTTTTCCAGGGTGAATGTGTCCCAGTGGCTGGCTGAGTTGGTTACTCTGGGCAGAGTGGGGCATATTTCCTTGGGGCCGCGTTGAAGAGAGAATCTTCAGAGGAGACAAGGGACGGTGGCTTCGGGAATTGGGGGTGCCTGCCTTTCTAATGTAGGTGCAGGCAGATACCACAGGAAGAGAGGTACTACTTCTAACCCATATATGCTCTTCAAAAGCAGATAATTAATGCCACAATTACTTGCAGGAAGTAAGGAGGAAAGGCAGGATCTATTTCCCTCCTTAAAGAACTTGCATCTTTATTGGGGATTTGTGATGGAGCCACATGAGCCGGTAGAGAATGTTACACAGCAGGACACCCTGCCAATATTTCTGGGACTATCATAAGGCCTGCAATGCTCCAAAAAGTCCTAGTGCAAAGGGAAGAGCTTGATGTTCTAGAATAGAGACTTAATCTGCTTTTTTGAGCTTTCAGATCCAGATAGACATTTTTGTGTAGAAAAAGTGGATGGTGTTTGAAGTTGTGTGTATTTGCTAAAAGTTCTAGATCTGTCACACTGGCTGATGGAACCTAAAGTAAGCCACACTCTCTTTGCAATTTTGTTTATCTTCTCACAAAGTAGGAATAATAAAACTGATTGTAGGTGATGGTAAAGATGGGTTAAAACATGCATTGCATAAAGTCAGTGCCTAAAAGATGTCGAATTCCTTCCTTGTCACTGCCCCTTCCCATCCTCCTTGGAGCTGCCAGGTCTGCAGGCCCACTTCAGCCTTATGCTAGTCTTAGTCTCTGGAACATGCATCAAGACTGCCACCATTGCAACCTCCTCCAGAAGTCTTCTCAGTTCTTCTAGTCATGAGGGATTTCTCATTTTCTCATGTTTTCCCAGCCACGTTAGCTAATCCTATCAACATTAGATATTTGCTGCTGGAGTTCCTCGGGCATATACTCTGTTTCTATAATAGGCTGTTAAGGAATGTATATCATATCATGTTTACCTTTACACACTTATAGCACCTTGCACGGTGCAGCGTCACAGTATGTGCCCAAAAAATATTTGTTGCATGACCAAGTGAGAAGCTGAAAAGAGGGCAGATGGCGATTCTGGAAGGGAAAGCTCAGATAAAATAGAGGCGTGGAGACAGGATGCCTGTTAGGCTCAGGAGGATGTGGTTGGCTGGCTAGAGAGGCAGTGTGTGTCAGGACAGCTCCAAACTGGGCACATTGTGAGCTTTCAAGGCCTTTGTCCAAATTCCCCTCCCTTCTCAAGCATTGCCATCCTTTCCCTGCTCTTAGGCTTGACTGGATATGCCTCTGAGCCTGGCTCATGTCAATGTACTTAACATCTGAGCTGGAAACTGTCCTTCTCACATCACTTTCTGGAGTTGAGGGGACTCTCTCTGGGCTACATACAGCTTTAATCGTCAATGCTAACTGAGATGCTCTATTAGTGTGGTTGGATCTTTCCATCTCTGCAAATGTGGAAGTAGAGTCTGGCTGCTCCACTCGTTTGGGTCATGTTTGTTAGCCATCCAGACAGCTTCAACTGTAGCCTATCCAGTGCTCACTTGCTCATAGAATTAAAACTTGAGAAAGAGGGTCATTGGACCACTGTCAAGCAGTCATATTTCTGGAGTTACCTGGATCACTGTCAGTCATGTTTCTTCTTCAAAGCCAAGATACTTTGTGGAAAAATAAAGTAGAACTGAGATGATCAAAGTGGGGAAATTAAATGAGAAGGGGGGGGTGCCACTAAAATTAGAACCAAGTCCAGGTGATTAAGCTTAGAAAACGGCTAATTTGAGCATCATGTTAACCAAACAGAAAGTACTTGAGAGTTTTTAAATTTTTTGTTCACTTTTTTATAGGATCATTGACTTTTCTGCAGGGATTTTAGCAGTCAACATTCACAGTTGTTCAGGTCATACAATTAGTTGGTAATCAGAACTGAGGCTTGTGATGACATTTTCTACTTGCTTTGTGAGTTTTCATACTTTTAAAGCCCTTTTATATACTTTTACTTCTTAAAACTAGTTATGGAGAGATTACTACCCCCATTTTAAAGACAGGGCAGTTAAGGTGCAAAGTCAGGGACAGCTAGGTGGTAAAACTTCTCATGAAGAACCCTCTTCTCTGTTTTACTTCCCTCTTAATTCAACTTCCTGCAAAGAGATTCAGATAAGTGCTAGAACCAAGGACAGGCATCTGCAGAGACATGCCCAAAAGAGAACCTGGGGCTGTGACTATGGGGAAAATATCCTTAGGAGAACCATGGATCCTTCACCCAGCCCTGGAGTTCCCAGGCTTGGCAGGCTGGTGACACTGCTGTGCATTCCCCAAGAGGTTCTGACTGTAGGGCTCCTGGTCTGGCAGGAAAGCCTCAGGCACATATTTTCAGGTAACTGTTAGAGGCCACAGAAGTTCACCCACATACTTGTTAAACCTTTGTTGAATCTGTTTTGAGTTTGTGTGGGCAGCTAAGTTTCATCAGGAAGGTGCTAGCAGGAAACTAGACTGAGGAGATACTCAGACCTCCCTCCCTACTGTTTTCATTGCTTTATATCCTTCCTTTCTGAAACTGTGAACACTAACAAAATTATGACACATTACACATGCTCTTTTCTTTGCAAGCTTTGCCAAAATTTAGGAGATAATTCTTGTATATTTGTGTACAGCACTAGGTTCCAAAATTCAGCAGGATTATGTAGGAAAGGAAATCTGGTATGGGCTCTACCAGTTCTTAAAACACAGATAGGAGATTGAGTGGCTCCTTGGGTATTGCCATTGGATTCAGTTACTTTTGCAAATGATTTCTGCAATTAGTACTGATGTAAAGGAGGATAGATTACAGTTTAAAAAACTAGATGGAAGAGAAATTTGGGAGAAAAATCTTTGTTTTCATTTCTCATTTATTGTGTAGTTCTAGTTTTCCATAGAAATTATTGGTCTTGCTGGTTTCACTAACTTAAATACAAAAAGCTGCTTTCCTTTTGTCTGCAGAATGAGCTACTGGTTGCTTGGATCAGAGCTGTGACTTTCAGAGAATAGCCAGATGGCTTCATAGACAGATTCCCTGGGTGGCAGGGGCAGAGGTGACAACATACAATAAAGATGAAGAGTACAGGCGGGAAGCTGGAGCATCTCTTGAAGACAAGAATGAGTAACAGGAAAGTGACACATCTGACTTGGTGTTTAAGAAAGGTTAAGTAATGAGGCTACTGGTATTGGACTGTTAGTCCCTACAAAAGGCCTCAAGAGACAAGTATTTCAGGTTCTCCTAAGCCTCAGATACATAAATTCTCTTGCCTTTCTTCCCAACTTTCAAAACTTGTGCATATTATTCAAGAAAAACCGAAGCTTTGAGCTGATACTGGCAGCCCAAATTAAGGTCATATTTTGCATAGAAGATTCAGAGACAGGAAATACATTGGTATAAAAGCGTTTGTGAGATTATTGAAGCAATATGATTCTTTCCACAGTCTCCACATGAAAATGTGCTATGTCATCTACTGATATCCTTTTCTGATGACTGGTGAAAATGACTACAGCACCTCAGCACTGCCACGGAGAAACTCTCTTGTGAAATCTCACAGAATGAAAGAAAAGGGAAAATTTTACTGAACTACCTAGAATCCACTCTCAGAGGGAGCTGCTCTGACTGAAGAGTTGGCTTTCAGACATCCACAGTTAAACAAAATAGAATATTTGTCTCTTCTTTCCCAAGGATTTGTCCAAAAGAAAACACCAACAGCCTTCCATGCAGTTTAGCACAAATCTTCAGAACATCTTTCCCATGTGCCTTTTATAATTGTATGCCCCTAACACATCATTCATCTCTGACAAGTCTGCCAGGTTGCCCTGTTAAATTTTAAACTATTGAATTTTCATAATCCTTTTGTAAATGAATATACTCCCTACTGGATATTACTCTTGAGAGAACTAGGAAATGATCTGAAAAAGATGATAATTTATGATAATATGAGGCAAGACCAATTGTTCATCTAGGATTAAACAGTTCAAAGTTGAACTGAAGTCCAGAGACTTGAATTTCTAATTAGTATTATCCAGTGTGAAAACTGTCTGGACCAGTTGTGCCATTGGTAGAACTTTTGAATAGATATTAGAGTACATTTCTTCAGGAGAATTAAACTGAATATATTGTCAATTATTTTCCATAAGATTATTACAAATTTAACAGCACATTTTAGCAGTTGTTTCTTGCTTGATTTTATAGTGAAGAGCCATATGTTTTCTTTTTTTTTCCATACTTTTATTGAGAAACAAATAGCAATGAGACAGTTTCAAATCAAATTGGTAGGACAGTTTCAATAATTAACACATTGTATACATTCTTCCTAGTGGTTAATTGCTGTACAAGATGCGGACATGATATCCTATTTACAAACACTATTAGAACAAATCCCTGTATTCATTAAGAGAATGTAACTATGTATCTATCCTAACCATTTTGAATACACAGATACAAAATGGACATTCATCTGTATCCCTTTTTTGTTTAGTTCTGTTATTTGAATATTATAGGTGTGTTAACTCAGCAAAATATTCTAAAAGAGTCCAGTAGTCCATAATAGTATTGGGTCTTCTTCTTCACTGGCAATGTCAGAAATTGTTGACCTGAGTCCCCTACAGCTCAACATAACAGCATGGTTTACTTCTTATACTTCATTTTTATACTTTTCTGCTGAATGGTTAAGATCAAGGTAAAGTAGGACCTATGCAACAAGAGTTGTAGCTTTTGGGTCTGATAAGATCAGTGAAATCCCCTCAGGATTTATCCTGAGATCCTGTACCTCAGATTGTAGAACCTTTGTCAGTGTCAGCCATGTGGATGAGTCATGGCCATTGGTTGGCCAATGTGCTCTCTGTGAAAGTCTGAGAGAATGTTTTCTCTCCATGTGACTCTCCTTAGGCACACTCTACATCATGGATCACTTTCCTCTTTGGCCCCATGATCTTCTTGATCAGAAAATTTGGGACATTACCGAGTTACATGACATTACAGTACAAGTTCTCATATGTCCTGAATCTTAATTGACCTTGGAAGGCTAGGGCCCAAATGTTGGCTTTCCTTGCAGGCAGAAGGATTTTTTTTTCTCCGAATACCTTCAGGGCAGGTTTTGGCTGGCTTGAGTTGTGGGGATTGAATCACAGCAACCTGATCCTGACTGCTTTGTGGAAGCAGCCACTTAAAGAACTGAGCTAAGGGGCAGGTCCCCCATATGTTTTCAAAGATATTTCCATATTAAGTCAACATTATGTATAAGTTAGAATTAATGACATCATCACAGGAATGGTGAGCTCCAGGTGATGTTTACAAACAGGGCTTTTAAAATAATTTCATGGACCAAATTACTACTCCTCAAAATTCTCACACCATGCCAAATCAAATATATCACAAAGCACCTATGTTTGACATTAAATACATATGCTTATCTAGCTTGATTTTTATAAGTTGAACTTTAAAATAGTACTCATTTTGTTACTTGCAATATTTATTTATAATTGGCTCTAATTGTTTGGAGATGATTCCTATATTGCATAATTTAGAAATTTCCTTTGAGGAGAGAAAAATCTAATATTACAAATTATTTTCAAATGCAGTAACAATAGTGTCTCATCAATTTTATAGGTATTGAATTACACATTCATTTTGATTTTCATATTTTCTTTTATGGAAACATACAATTTTCCTCTTAGTTTCTGATATTTATGTAGATTCTTGAGAACTGTGTTTATACAGCCCAACATTTATAGTACAGTCTTGTTTTTAAACTTTTAAAGTCATAAAAGTGTTTTAGAAGTTAATAGGACATACAGCATGTGGTAGGTAATGTTCCATCTCTCGTCCTCAATAGTTAAATTGCATAGATCCTGAAATCAAGTGGTAGAATTTTGATTGGTTCTTCTTATCAACACTCCTAGTGACCTACTTTAGAGTTCATATGTCTTTTCCTTGAAAAATTTAAGCCCAGCTGGATCAACATTGCTGATTCTCCTTTAGCAAAGGGTACAGCAAAGGTATTTCTCAATGTGAAGCTCTGTCCCATCACATTTCAGTGTAAGCTTATTTGTGCTGATGTCCATATTGGTGATGGGGATAGATCTGAATTATCATGAAGAACTAGTATTGCAACTACACAATGGGACAAGAAGGAGTATGTCTTGAATCGAACTGATTCCCTGAGAAAAATCTAAAACACATGGTGGAAAAGAAAAATGAAAAATATAAAGATGGCCTTAGGATCAGTTACATCAGCAGGGACCAGCATTTATGCCACCAAAGCTTGGGTTTTAAGGCTCTGATAGAGATTTCCAGCTGTTGAGAGCCTGGCTCAAACCGTATTTCCCATACAACCCCCACTTCTCTCCAGCCTATGACTGCCTATCTCAGGTCAAAATCCTGCCAGGGTCAGAATCTCCAGGACGTACCAGAGAGCAACTCTTCCAGGTTGTGCTAACTAGGTCTTTTAGGCTGGCGGCCAGCCCACAAACCAAATGCGACCTGCAAGCCTTGAGAGAGCAGTACCCTGGGAGGAAGGAGCAACGCAAGATGTCCCTGTTTGCACTCTGATAGCAGACTCAGGGTAGTTTCAGTTCTGGGTCAAGAGTTGAAATAACCCAGACAACCAGTCCTCCACTCTCTCCGAGTGAGGCTGCTCTGAGGTTTTGGTCAGGCAATTGCGGAAGCTTGTCTAGGCTTCACCTTTCTTATAGTAGCCTGTTCTGCTAGTTTGGAAATTCACATGAATTCTTTTGAGAAAATCCAGACAGGTCTTCATTGTCTTCAGGGAGAGAAACTACGCCTGATTTGTAACTTTAGTTTTTATTTAATTGAGATCAATCCACAGGACACCAAATTAAAGTGTTTGGCTCAATGATATTGAGCACATTCACAATATTGCACAGTTTCTATTTGGGTTCAAAGTGTATCATCACATGAAAAGAAAACCCCATGCCCAAGAAGCAGTAAGCTTCCCATTCTTACCCCTACAGCCACTCACCCACTTACTGTCTCTGAATTCAACTATTGTGGATATACATATAAATACAATCATGCAATGGTCATATAGAACATTTTGTATCTGGATTTTATTGTTTTATAAGATTACATAATATTTTCAACATTCAATCATGTTGTAGCTTACATCAGAGGTTTATTCCCCTTTATAACTAACAGACTTTTTTAAAAAAATTAATCCATCACTTCTTAGTTTTGGTTACCTCTTAAAGCCTGGATGTTCTAGTATCTGAGTACAAAACTTAATGAAATGATTACTGCATGTTTTTGAAAAAGAGAAATGATTAATAAAGGAAATGAAGACAGCCCAAGGTGCCATTCTGTAAACTTGACACCTCTAGTTTAAATGTGCAGGTTGCTGGTAGGAGTGTGTCCTTCTGACGTGTCAAACAAACACGGCAGAGGTCTTAGCTGTAATTTTTTCCTTGCTTGAGGGAAAGCACTGAAAATTCTTGAATTCCCTAGATGGCTTTCCTCTACTTGAGCAGACAGTTTACTTAATGCTCTTATGGAGAACTGTAGGCAAGACGTGGCCCACACAGTTTTGTGAATCTCTACATATAAACTCAGGTGGACTCAGCCAGTGGAAGCAGACAAACACCTGCCTGTGGGAGTTTAGTGTTTGGGTCTGGTTTCTCACTCACCCGCAGAGGCCCAGTTTCCACCTCATCACCAGCCCTTCATTTGTGCCCAAAGAGCTGAGGACCAATAATAGCTAGAGGGCTGCTCTCTCTTTGACGCATTTCCTTCCCCAGCCACCCATTGCGACAGAGGAGATGAGAGAGAACAGGAACCTCAAGCAGAAGGGACCGAGTTGGAGATGGATGTAAACAGCACATTTACTGCATGATAACACAAACTCTCGAGAAGAGCAAGTGATGTACAGTTGGCCCTGACCAGGAGGAACCAAGCCTCCTGCCCTGCGGGAGACTCCTGTGAGGATTGTAAAGCAGAAGGTGCACCCTGGCAAGAGTGCTTTAACTTTTCCCCCAGAAAACAGACACTTGGCTGGCAAGTCTGAACTTTATTAGCAGATCTGTGGAAGAACTTCCTTGAGAGGCCTTATACTGGAGTGAAGTCTAACAACAAGACTGGGGCCTACACACGTTAATTAAATGTGATTAGGAGAAACGGCACTTTTACAGGCCTTCATCTGAATCAGCAATTAATTTCCCCATTCTGAACATAATTCTAGGTTTCATTCACTCAGTGTGTCTCTCTTGACTTTGCTCTCCCTTAGGGCTCTCTGCTGTTTTCTGGGATAGCTTACAAAACTCCTCCAGCATGCCTTTATTTATCCCTAAGTAGCACTGCAGTGTGATATACAGGAATAGGGAATACGACAGGAGACAGAATTTTGGATCTGGTTCTTGCTGCTTACTCACCAGCTCAGTACCATGATCTCTAATATGAAAGGGAGGGCCATCTTTTCTAGAGTTCTGTATCCACCGGCTCCTGGGAGTCGTTATTGAGGTTATGGTGGGGAGCAGACTGGTTCCTTCACATTTCTAGCCTGCCAACCCCTTGGCGGAGGAAGTCCTCAGGCTCAGAATGCAGAACATTTGGGCTGAGGTGGTAAGGCCGGGCCGTCTGTGCTGCGCTGATGGCATAGATTTCCCAGTGCTCCTCTTCTAGGATGCTGTCGGTGTGTGTGTGAGAACTCATGGCCCAATGGAGCAAAAGTTTAACTTGTTATTACTGCTGTTGTTAGTGTTATTTCCCAAGGTGGAATTTGTTGGCCAAAGAATGTCTTAAAATTTATAATGCTAGTTAAGTTGCTGGATGTTAAGCCCCAAATACAGTGAGGAAACCCTTCTCCCCTTATGAATTAACCAAAAAGGAAGTTCATTTTTCTATAGTACAATAGGCTTTAATGGGGCCAGGAATATAGCTTAGTAGCATAGCACCTGCCTGGTAAGCACAAGGCCTTGAGTTCAAGTCCTAGTACCAAAAACAAACCAAGACAAAATAGACTTAAAGTAACTGGGTTGAACTGGAGGGGTGGTTGCCTTTGTCCACACCCAATTTTCACTTCTGTTCTAGAGTAGCTCTCATCATGTCCCAGTCAAAGAGGGAGGAAAGTGGCAAAAGAGTGCTTGTGCCTTCCCTAGGAGGGCATGACCTAGAAGTGGCACACAGCTTTCTACTCACATCTCATTGACAGAGTTTAGTCACAAGGACACACATTAAGATGTCAGAATCTGACAAAATATAGTCACAGTCACTAGCTTGGATGTGGGCCTTGTTGAAATTAGTAGGTTCATTTTGAGGGTGAAGAGGATGATTTTGTATACATCCATATTCTGTGCTATAAGACTTATGGCATATTATTTTCCGAAGTGATTTGTGACAAACCTAAGTTTCAGCACAATTGATGGGTATGCCAGTTTAAGAGGCTCTTCTATAAGACTATTTACTGTGTGAAGTCTCCAGACACTGGAGATTATCGATGTAGAAGATGTGGGGGACATTTTAGTATGCAGCCGGAGATGGGGAGTACCTTAACATTAAATGCTGAATTGTGATAGCACAGTCACATGTTGTAAAAGGCTTTTGAAAGTTCCTCAGAATGAAACTAATCAGAGTGAAAGGCCCTGAAAATCGCAGAAAGGATTGGTGAAAGCTTGTGCAGGTAGGGGTTTCCCTAGTTTGCACAGTAGAATTGCCATCCTGTGAAGGTCTCTGCTTATAGAGCTGGTGTTCATATAAGGGAACTCTCCTTTGATTCTCAATGCCATTCTAGCCAACTCTTTAACCTTTCTTGTAACTCTTTTAACTGTTAATGAGTAACAAAGCGGTATGATTTTGAAGTGTATTTCCTTTTCCCAATCATTAGTAGAGTATTGATGAGTGGAGTGAAGGACTCTAAGAGGAAAAGAAAGAGGCTAGTGCTGAGGGCCAGAGGAGTTGAGTGCTCAGAAAAATGCAGATCTTGGCATTCCAACATGCCTCCAAAGCCACCTTTGAGGAGAGTGAGGTCTGACTGTCTCATCATGGGCCTAAGCACTAAGGAATTTTAGCCAGAAGTCACCCTTTTCCTTTATGTCCTATGAGTGGGAGGAGGGAAGACGTTAGTGCAGTAGTTGAATGAGTGGCAGGATAAAGTGATGCAAATTAGCTATGTAAAACTATGTGCATGCAGTGGAGGTTTCAATTATAAAATAGATTATCAAAATTCTAAAGAAGATATTTATGCTTGTTCTGCCTCTCCCAGGATTTTCTTGCTTGCCTTTCTCTACCAGTATTGTGCAATTCTCTGCCCTCTCCCTTTCAAAATGTATCCTATTCGTCTCATGTTCTCGCTATCTACCTCTGTCCATGTCTGTCTGTCTCTGTCTGTTCTCTCTCTCTCTCTCTCTCTCTCTCTCTCTCTCTCTCTCCCTTCTTCCCTCCCCCCTCTCTCTCATGCTAGGGATCAAACCCAGAGTGTTGCACATGCTGTGCAAGTCTTCTACCACTAAGCAGCATCCATAGCCCTTGTATTTTACTTCCTTTTTCTACATTTTCTGAAATCTAAACCTGCCTACTTTCCTTTCCTCCATTTTTCCATATATTCTCCATTCATCTATCCTATTATTATCCATCATATCACATCATGCCCATCACCTACCCATTCACCCACCCATTCACCCAACCATTTAGGCTAGCTAAATGTCTTTAAAAACCTTGACATTTCTCAGTTGAGGCAATTTCTTATATAACAAGCTGAAGAGAGAGATTGGGGGAGAACATATGACAGATTTGGCTATGTTATGTTCACTACTTAATCTTAAATCTACAATGTTAGGATAAAAACAAATCTGAAGCTAGTTCTGCTCAGCCTGCCATCCCTTCAGCCTAAGTGCTGTTGCTATGGAATGTGAAATGACCTTCATTTGTGGCCGCAAAGGCTCTACTGCTGAGGAGGCCTGGAGCCCAGGTCTGCAGGTGTGGAGCCCCTGCCAGGTTTCAGTGGTGTCTCCTTCTGTGGTCAGGTCACTGGGATTGTGGGCACAATCTGTCCTGTCATTACTTTCATTCTGATTAGTTTCATTCTGAAGAACTTTCGACTGCCTTTGACAGACATGGTCACTATGGAAAAACCAGTTCCTCTGTGTGAGGCTGATTTAATCTCGGTGTGGTACAGGTTGATCTTGGGAGAAAATACTCTCCTTCTCCTGTTGGATATATAGGCACTGTCAGCCCACAGCCACTCCTGGTGCATCCTGGGTACCATCTTATTCTGTGTACATCAAGCAATCCAGCTTGGAGGGACATCTTGCTTGCTCTGGGTGACTCAGAGCTCCGGGGCAGCTGATTGAAGTTTTATTCCTGGCAGCACCTCCCACTCACTCTGTACCCCGACTCCACAGGTGGTTTGACTTTTAGTGCAAGTGAAAGTTCATCAGTCGTTTGCTCTCTTTCTCCTCTTAAAAAACAACACAACACAAAACAAAAAACCTTATCCAAACAAAATTAAGCTGTGGGGAGTCCATTAATAAAAGGTTTCTATTACAAAATTATTGACAATCTGCAAGCGGCTTTGGAGGAGAGTAGGGAGATCAATATTACCTAGAATAAAATAGCAGAGCAGGCATTATGCAGGGGAAATAGCCTCTTAAGTATGAGAGCGAATATAGATTTCTCCCTGGGCAGTCGATGTTTGAATATGATGAAAAGGTGTGTTAAACTCGACGGTCTGGTAATTATTTGAGAAGTCTTGGGGAGACTCTAAATGGCATTTTTTTTTTAAAAAAGAAAAACAAGCAAGCAAAACCCTAAGCTACAGTTTCTCAGAAATAAGGATTAAATATTTGCACAAACAAGCAGATTTTTTTTAAGAAAAAAAAATGAGGATCTACTGGATGACGAAAAAAAAAAAAAAAATAGGCCATTTAATTAGTCTGTGGAGAGACCCAGGGTTCCAGAAGTGGGGTAATCACTATGCCTGTTTCCTGGTGGAGGGAGGCAAGCAGTCTTGGGGAAAAGACAGACTTGGATGCAGGGTGGCTAGGAGAAGCCATGCCTTTTCCTTAAGCCTACATCCTTTGCTTGTCTCTTGGAAGCTTTGTGAAGATGTGAGAATGAGTGTAAGCACAGTGGACTGCTCCAGAGAGCAGATTAATTTAGAGAGGTTTGTTCTCCATCTCTGCCGCCTGAGCCAATTAGCCCTTAGGCTGGTGAATAGCAACTGGCTGCTAATTGGGCCACTATTGGAACAGTGTGCGGGCCTTGGTGTCTTTTGCAAATTGCTGAGGTAGGGATCTTTGGATGGCTCTTGGATGCAGGGGAAACCTATTCAGTGCAGTGATGGTGGGACCCCTGGGACTCCCAGGGCAGTGCCAGAAAAGGTGGATATGCTGAGCTGTTTCCACGGGGGCTTGTGCCTTATGGTGGGACAAAACCCTGTCATCCTTTGACTGGAGTGTGAAAACTACTTGTTCAGGCCTGCTCTAGGGCCAGTTTTCAGGACACCTACACTCCCTTTATCATTTAGTGCTGCACTCTTCACTCCAACTCTGCCCTGGTTTGCTCTTGTGTTGCTGATTCTGGCCCCAAGTATTTATTCTGTCTTCAGACTTAGATGCCTGGGTCTGATTCCCATTTCTCCAGAGCTGGGAATGTCCTGATTCCTCTTTGGCACTTTGACAGTCTTCCTGCCTTCAGTGTCCTCTGACTTTGCTTCTCCTCTGAGCTGCGTGTTCCTTACTGTCTTCAATCACAAGACCACGTGGGCTACCCAAATTGAAAATCTGCACTGGAAAATGGCATTTTTGTATTCTCTCAGCATTTTCCCCTTGCCAAGAGGGCTACCCTGTACTGATGTGCTCTTGCATGTGGGTGAGGTCTGTGTCGACAGAGGACCTTACTGTCTTTCTTAGATTTGTAGAAGTCACCTGGCATTATCCCTTGGAGGGGATTGTGACTAGAGTCCTGGAGGAGAAGACAGGAATGTGGTATGAGAGAAGTGGGTGGAAGCCAAAAGAAACAAAAATTTCCATAGAGCTGAAAGGAAACAGGCTGAAAGAAAGCTGAGGGCTCTGCATCTTTCTCCCTGAGAATCCTCAGTGTTTGTGCGCGTGTGTGTGTGTACATGTATGTGTGCATGTGTGTGTGAGTGTGCATGTGTGCATGTGTGTGTGTGTGAGAGAGAGCTGATAGTATACTACAGAAGATCCCAAGTTCCTGTGCTGTCAGCAGCAGTGTAAACCTCGGCCCTACTGTGGAGGGGAGCAACAGAGCTGCCCGACTCAAGGCCTTCGCAGTGGGCACTTGCCTGCCACCCAGTGTGGAGGGAAGTGCCCAAGTTTTCATGATTGTTGAGGCCCTGAGGACCTTGGTAGGAACTACTTGGTCACATATCAGTCTTTAGATTTCTTTGTCAGATAGCAGAAGCCAACATAAACTCACTACCAGATTAGAACAAAATCTAATGCAGCTTAAGTTTTTGCCACACAGCAATCATTGAACTAGCACCAATCAGCGAGGAAACAGCACATTTGTCCTACTGTCTGCACTTATTCACTTTGTTAGATCCCAGCACTGTCCTTTTAGGTACTTTGATCTTCACCTGATATGTTAGATTCACTTGATACAGACATAATGATAGACTGTAAATACGATTCTAGCTCCTTTATGGTTTGTATCAGGCAACAGAAATTTCCCTACCAAAACTGTAGCAGGACATAGTAAGACAGCTCTGTGCACTGTCCTTGTGTATCCAAGGTAGAACCCTTGTTTGGATCTTATACTCAGTTCAGGGAGAGATGGGGCTGTCTTTCTACTATTTCAATTAACCCAGGGAAAGCCCACGTTGCATCTTTATGCAGACTTGCTTGACATTAATATTACCAGTTGCATGAGTTTCTTTGACTACTACGAGAAATTACCATATACTTGGTAGTTTCAAACAACAGCACTTTGTTCCCTCACAGTTCTGAAGGCCAGAACTCTAGGATGGAGGAACCAGCGGCCATATTTCCTGCAGAGGCTCTAAGGGAGCACTCGTCTCTTGCCTCATTAGTCTTTGTTAGCTACAGACACTGTGTGGCTTGTGGCTATGCCACTCCATCTCTGTGTTGATGTTGCCTCCTCTTCCTCTGTCGATGTAATCTCCCTTTGCCTCTGCCTTACAAGCACACTTGTCACTGGGTCCTTGAGGATAATCTATAATAATATCTTTGTCTCAAGATCTTTAGTTTAATTACATGTGCACAGAATCTTTTCCTAGATAAAGTCACATTCATGTTTACAAAGAAGAACTACAGGGATTAGGGCATGAGCACCTGTTGTGGGAACTCACCATCCAGACTATTACACAGCTGGACACCTTTCGGATATTTAGGATGAAATTCGGCATATCACAACACAACACAGATAACAGGTTCCCAAGGAATTGCCTCTTGAGTAATCTTTGCCAACTACTCATGTTAGAAGAGAATGACTTCATGATAAAGCAAGTGACAGCCTCCAGGGCACGGCTTAGATCCATGCTGGAAATCTATGTCAGTAATATTACATTTATTAGTATAATAATATGTACATATTATGTTAAATGTATATTTTACACCATGTAAAATGAAAGCATTTGAAAGTAAATCATGATACCGAACAGGAGGAACCCCCAAAATGACCTACTTCCAGCCTTCAGAATGGAAGTTCCACTTTTAAGAAAATAAAGAAATACACCATTTTTATTTAATCTAGAGCTCTGCTGGTAAATTCTCATTATCTACATGCTATCATAGTTAAGTCTCACAGCAATGCTTAGAAAAAAGGGCAATATATATAATATGTATAATATATAGTATGCATATTT
>NW_004524590.1:22566022-22574507 GCF_000260255.1 Octodon degus
GAACAGTAAATGCTTAATTGTTTGATCTATCTTGCATGACTATTTCTGATAATCTGAACAACTGCTTTGAAGATAACAACGTGCAATACAACAATCATTGTTAATTTGCTATCATCTTGTTTTGAAATTCTGTATTATTTCAGTCGTATTTTTTATTCTCCTCAAAAATACTTAGAAAAAATTACTTTATCCATTTTGCAGGTGAGAAAACTAGGGTTCAGTAGCACTAAAATTACTACCCTGCTAGAGAGCATATGGCTGAAATTTGGCCATGTTTGTGCCAGACTCTAGAGTCAGAACGCTTTCTGTACTATTAGACTGCCTTCTCTATGAAGCTTCAACTCACGTGAAAACATCTTCCCCACCTTCTGGGGTTCTTGCAATCAGCTTTGACTAGGTGCCCATTAAAGAGATAACACTGATGAAGAGGAAGACAGAGGAAGAGGAATATAAAAGTAGGAAAAGAAATGGAGAGAGGTGAAGAATTCAGAATTCCTCCAACTATCAATAAAGAAGAGAACTGAGGGGATTTTCCTGAGCCTCAAGTGTCTAGGAGAATAACAGATCCTGTAGACTCTGAGACATCGGGAAAGTCGGGACAGAGAGTATGGGGATCTTGAACAGTCCCCACACTGGATGTGTCTTGGCTGCCCCGAGCCTGGAGTGACTCAACTTCGTTAGAGTTCATATTTCTGGCTCTCTACTACTCTACCTGTTGGTCCTACTTTAGCTGCTGCCAACTCTTAATAACTCTCCTGGTTGCCGTCATCAAATATGTGATAAATTATATTGTTGCCATCAAGTTTTCACCCTTCTCTGCCATTCACCCACTGCTAAGAGAAACTAGTCTCTTCCAGGTCTTCCTCCCTAGATGCAGAATATCACCTCATCCCACTGATGTTGGATGTGGCTGGTTGACTGCTTTTGGCCAATTGGACATTATCAGACATCACATGATCAAAAGAGTAAAATGTGTTTCTGAATGTATCTATCTTGTGTTCCTGTGTTTCTGCCATTGCCAAGAGAAGAACAGAATCCGGCTAGTCCATTGCTCCAAAGTAGAGCAGAGGAACATGGAGAGGAAATGGGCCCAACCTGAAGTTAGAGGCCCAACCTACTAATCCCAGCCTGGATCTGCTGATCAACAGCTGAACCAAAGATACTTTAAAAATAACAACTGATTGTGGGGGCCATGTCACTCTATTTTGGGATGGCTTGTCATATGGCATATCTTAGCAGTGCTCTCTTCTGCATTTGTTCCACTGTGAGTGCTACAGTACTGCTCTAGGATGCTGAGAACTAGCAGGAATTAGAGCCAGGTAGATCTGTACCTTGGCTTGGTTCCTTGGTCCACACTGGGCACTGGCAATGAGGGAAGCAGGTCCTCTTTCTATTTTGCATCGTGCTGCAGTCTCCCCAACCCAGAGATGGGGGTAACCCAGAGATGGGGGTGTCCCAGCCTGAAGTCAGGTTTTTGAAGATGTACCTGCAGATCTAGCCACCCTCTCACACCACTTGTAGATTTGGCATCTATACAGCTGGATGTAGACATAGCAACTTGTGGCCTGAATTGAACAAGTCAACTGAAATAGATTCCCATCCTTTCTACTTCTGTAACTGTCTGCATACACCTGAGTCTTTGCTTCTAGAAATCTTGAGGAGAGCGACCTGGTAGCATGGCAGTTTTTTGGGGACACTAAAGAGAACTACCAGTCTAAATCTCTGTGATTTCAGTAATGAGCATCCAACCAGGATGGATGCTAATGGTTTTCTCCGGGGGTGGGATTATGGATGTTTTCAAAGACAGTTCTTTGTTCTCCAATGTGTTCTCTAAATCCTCCAAATTGGATATTTTTCTTGAGTGCAAAAACAGTAAGTGCTAATAAAAAATGAAACATCCCTGTAGCTTTGAGTGAAGCCCAGTGGGCTGCAGCAAGGTGGGAGGGATCAGGGCAACTCTAACAGGACTTATAATTATAGTGGGGGTGGGGGTGGGGGATATTGGCCCAGGGACTCACAGCAGCAGCCCAAGACTTGGAGACCAGCCCAGTCAGTGTCACTTGGCTCTGGCTTCCCTGAGGGTCATGATCCTAGCCTTAGCTGGGCAACTTGCAAAGGCCTCCCACCAAGGGGTTGAGGGTGGGAGGATCAAGGCCCCAGTGAGGACCTATTGCTGGATCAAGCAAGTACATCAGCACTATAGGGGTACCTTCCTTTGTGCAGCAAATGGGTTTTTGAAAAATGCTGAGAATCACAATGTTAAATCAAAAGCCATTTAATATGTGCCAGGGAGTTTCCTGAATAAAAGACTCCTACTGTGAAGCCTTGGGTAAAGTGAATAATCCCTCTCCTTTTTATCTCTGACATAAATCTGTATTTTTACTTAGGGTGTTTTGCATTTCCATGAGAAAACAGATGACAGAGGAGGACATACCCAGGACTTCTACCCACAGTTAATGGCTAGGAAGACCAACTCTAAGGGGAGAGCAGCCCAGCCCTTGCTTAAGTCTGGGTCCTGGTGCTCATGTGCCAGGGTCTTTGCAGGTGTAGTTCCCCCTTCCTGAAATGCTCTCTCCCAGGTGTACTTGTGACTCCCTCTCTCCATTCTTTGGACTGGCGCTCAGATGCTACTTGTCTTCTTAGTGAGGGCTTCCTCATCATCCTCTTTAAAATTATAAATTTCTGGCACTCCTGGTAGTTATTCTTACTTGATGGATTGCATATTTTCCTGGTTTTGTTTATTGTCTGATCTCTCCATAGAATGTAACCAACTCCCTCAGGTGGGGCAGGCTTTTAGTTGGTTGTGTGCGCTGCTATATCTAGAATGGTACCTGGATTAGTGCTACCATTGTCTGTGCCCTCATGCAAATATCTGTTGCGTGAATTGAATGTATGACTTTCCATATGTTAGTTAATTGTTCTGTGTGTATAAAAGATAGATAGAAGGGAGAAATGGGCAGGTACCCTCAGCATGAGCACTGAGGAGACAGGAGGCGTGGGTGGGGCTGCGTGACCTACAGAGAGTAGAAGCTCCCTTTTGTCCAAGGGGAGAGCCACTCCTCAGTGCTTGCAAACTCCTGTCACAGGGAAGCTTGCTCAGTATTGCCAGATTCTCTCTCTCTCTCTCTCTCTCTCTCTCTCTCTCTCTCTCTCTCTCTCTCTCTCTGTGTTCAAGGAAAAACCAGCATTTTTGAAGTGAAATCATCTGATTTTTAATGTTAAACCTGAAAAATAATGTGCTGGGAATTCTGCTGCCTTGGTCCTTGAGAAAAATCTGTCCACTCTGAGTGTCAATTTTCTCTGTACCATTATGAAAACAACTGGTGGCTTTCTGAAATTACCTGATTTTTAATGTCAATGACCAACTAATTTTTACATAAATCCTATGTGATTAGGCCCTAATATCTGTGAGTGAGATCTGACAGGTGAGGCCTCTGGACTAGATACTGTCTGTACAAACTTCTCTTTTGTTCTAATTGCTTTTGAACTTCTAGACTTCCATTAAATTGCTTTCATTCTTCCTGTTGTACTGGGAAGCATACAGAATCACTATGCACAAAGTAGTCTGCGTCAATATAAGGATGGGGCCATCTTATATGTCTCCTCTGTCTGACCCAGGAGATCTGCTCCATAGAAAGCCACCGGTTGTCTTCATAATGGTACACAGAAAGTTGACACTCAGTGTGGACAGATTTGCTTAAGGACCAAGGCAACAGAATTCCTAGCACATTATTTTTCAGGTTTTATAGGATGTAGAAAATTTCCTCCATGCAAGACAGAAACTCCACTGGGTCCCACCTCTGGTCTGATTGGACAAGTTGGAAGGAAAAACAATAAACTTTTTCAACTCTGTCACTCTAAATTTTCATTTTATACAATGCATTTTATTCTCACATAGTGAGTTCTGGTCCTTGACTGCTATTAACAATCCTTAATGCATGTATTTGATAACTTGTGAAATGTTCCAGTGAGTCCTCTGGGATCTGTGAAGGACCACGAGAAAACCACAGCTAAAACAAACAGGAAATGTCCAAAAGAATGGGACTGCTCTGATGACCTCCAGTCCCAGAACCACCAAGATGAATGATGTTGTTTTGACCATTATATGGGTTGTAATCGGACCTTTTCATGCTGTTGAATGAATTATTTTATGACTGTAATACAGTATATGATATGGAAATATGGGCCCTGGGACGGATAAGCAGCTGGAAATGCAGGGACAGGATTGGGAAATCAGAGGTGAGAGAGGGGAGACAGGAAATGTGGGTGTGTGTTAATGCTGAGGTAAATGGGGTGATGGGAGAAGGAAAGTGAGAAAGGAGGAGAGGCACACAGCAGTAATCACCATGGCCCCCAAGAGTTGCTATGGAGAAGCTCAGATAACACTAGTTTTACACTCACAAAGACTAGGTTTGAGGATCAGCTGTATTTCTTGTCAGCTTATATACGTGCCTACGAACAAGTTCTTTGGTTTATCTGAGACTAAGTTTCACCTACTATCACATGGGCCTACCCAAGCCTTCTCCAGGGGTCAGTAGGATAATCAAGTAAAATACTGTATGTATGCAGCAAAGAGACTCAACAACAACAAAAACAACAACAACAATAACACACAGACACACACACACACACACACACACACAGCACCCAAGATTCTGGGACTCAGAATCTTCAGGTATTGAAAAGTAGCTGAGATTGCATTAAATCAAAGGGACAATCTCAAATGTTTGAGATTGAGTTGAGAGAAAAAGAGTAATGAGCGAAGCAGCCAGTAGAAAAAATACCAGATTGAAGTCACAGCAGAATCCCTTGCTGCCTGTTACCTCTGCTGTGTTCTGACATCATAAGCACTTCAGGGAAAGCCCAATGTTGGCCTTAGAGCTGATTTATAAGTGCAGGCACCTAACCCCAATGTCCACTTTAAAACATGTTATTGTGTGAGGCACTAATAGGTAGACATGCCACAGCAGACGTGGGCTATTTCCAGCCCTGGTACCACCATTTTTAGCCTCTAAATACAAAGATGTATAAGGATTGTAGAGTGATTATTTATTAGGACCTGTGTAAGTAATTCTGGGTTCAGATGACAACAGACAATGTCATTTGACTAAGAATGCTTAGAATTATGCTTAGAATTCCTCAGAAAAGTCAGAAAACTTTTGTTGCTCCAAAGTCTGGGAATCAGACAGGGTATATCCTCTGGTGAATTTAAGTTGACATGAAAAAGCTACATGTGCACTAAATTTTTCTGACTTTAGCTATTTACAACAGAACTTCTAGGAGTGAGGCTTAGATCCAGGTATTTCTAGGCTTCTAAAAGTTCTCTGAGATTCAAAGATGCAATCATAATTGTGACAACCACTGTAACATTTTCTAGGGCAATCTGGGATTAAATAGAATAATAATTCTAATATATGTAGAAACATATTTTGTAAATGTGAAATGAGAATTTATTTCCTGTGAGCTCATTTATTTCATAGTCTCATCCTCTAATAGGAGAATAATAAAAATAACTTCTCTCCTTCTCCACCTAATTAGTCAACATCTTTGTCTGCATACATATATTAACATATTGGTTGCTATGAGACCAATATGTACAACTAAAAGAATTTTTTTTGTTGTTGGACAATTGCATTAACATTTGCTGCCAATTTTTAACAATGTAGATGACAAGTAATGTAAGTGGACATTGTTAAACTTGGTCCTCAAATTATTTGAAGCTCTTTACATCAAGGCGTGGAGTCTAAATCCATAGTTCTTAAAGCTGGTCTGGCCTTGTGACTTGCTTTCATCAATAAATAGAATGTGATAAACATGAAGTGTGACTTGGAATTCAGGCCTTGGAGGACTTTTCTCATCTTTTTGGATACCACATGCCATATGTGGAAGCTGAGCTCTCCTGCTGGAAAGGCCACGGAAGAGAACCAAGATGTTCCCACTGACAGCCCAGTCGTCAGACATGTGAGCAAGGTTGTCCAGGCCCAGCCAGCCACCAGCTGACCCACCCAGATCTGCCAACAGATTGGAAATGCCACATGAGCCTAGCTGATGCCATATGGAGCAGATATGGGCTTTCCTAGCTGAACTCAGCCCAAATTACTGACCTAAAAAGTTGTGGACAAATAAATGACAATCATTTTAAGCTACTAAGCTTTGGGAGTGGTTTGTTACACAGCGATAAATAACTGATACACCTTTGCTGTCATTTAAGCAATAATAAAAGCTTTCAGAGAGCTTCATAAGTATTTCTAGAAGGCTTAGAAGTTAGCAAAATATTTCGAAAGCAAAACAATATTTAGATATTCTGCTTTGGGTCATGAAAAGAATCTGAAGGAGGGTAGGGAGCCTTTGACACATAGGAAGGACTTAGAATCTCTATGTAGAGTTAGGTAGTATCTTAGACCATTTTGGCGATTAGAACCAAATACCATAGATACATCATACTTATAAACAACATAAATTTATTCTACACAGTTCTGCAGTCTAGAAAGTCCAAGACCAAGGTGTCAGTAGATTCTGGTGAGGGCCAACTTTGTGGTTCATAGGCAACACCTTTACACTGTGTCCCTAAAGGGTAGAAGGGCTATGGCAGTTTCTGGGGGCCTTCTTTGTAAGGACACTGATACCATTCATAAGTGCTCTGCCTTCATGACTAAAGGCTCTAAATCTTAATACTGTCACCTTAAAGATTAAAGCTTCAATTTACAAATTGTGGAGAGGGCATATACATTCACATCATAGCAGATTGGTTGCTTTCAGCTGTAAATAGTAGAATACATAGCAGGAAACTTTTGAAAAAAGAACCACAGATACCTATCTCTCTTAAGTTGGGAAGTAAATGAATATAAGGTTAGTGTAGTAGCCCAAGTTCTAGGCTCTGTTCCTCTTTTCCTGCCATCCACAGTTAACAGTATTTCTTCTTTTGGTCTTAAGTTGGCTGCTGCAGCTCCAAACTGTCTTACAGTACATTTCAAAAAGGAACAGAAGGTGATAGGGGAAAAGTTGTGCATATTTATTTATGAAGGAAGGGAAAAATTTCCCAGTTTTTGGGCAGATTTTTCTTATGCTTTATTGGTTGATGTGGGATTACCTGACCACCTTATCACAAGGGAAGCTTAGAATGAAGTCTATTGTATTTTAAGTCTCTGTTATTGGAGATGGGTCTGCCTTCAAAAGAAAGTGGGAGGATTGTGGTTAAGAGGTAACAAAGCACAGAAAAGATTGAGGACCCAAGGATCCTGAGGCTGTGCTTCAAGCATAGATATATTGTAGCTACTTGCCTTGGAATGAAATGTTTATTTTGAAATTAACCTCAACACAGAACCTTTTGCCCTTGTGGTAAATGGACATCGAGAATTTGAAGAATGGTATGACCACATTACCACAATGGGAGTGGTGCTGCAGTCCAAAGAATTCCCCTCCACCCTTTGTGCCTTGGTGGCAGGGAGTCAGAGACGAAGAACCTTCTCTGTGTCTTGCTTTGGGGTTTTTGTCTATATATCTTGACAGTCAAAGTGATCTCTATGTCCAAACATTGTTAGAGAAGAAGGTAAATCACTATATCCTTCAAAACAATGCCTGCAGGACCCCCAGCAGTGGGTCTGAGTACAGGTTTAGAGTCTGCAGGAAAGCAGGTTATTATTTAATTTCCCAGATTCCATTAAGTCTCCTAATGTAGGCTACTGGAGTGGTAGAGGTCTTCCAGATTAACTTGAGTCTACCTCTTCAAACCAAACTCTCTTACTTGTTTCAGGATATTTCTTTATTATTTTAAAAAGTGAAGTGGTCAATTTGAAGTGTTATATTTTTATCTATGGTAATGCACCTTTTCCCTCTCTCCTATTTTTTTTTTATACCTTGAATTTACTTGTCTCTTTGTACGTTCTTTTGACAGCTTTGTACATGACCCTTAAACTTGGAATTATTCTAATGAGCTCCCCAGATGGTGTACAACTAAGAACACAAATATCCAGCCCTGTAGGATATTAGTGGCCAAGGCAGATCTGATGAGGAACCAGAAACTTGCCCAGTCTGAACATTATGTAGTCAATCTGATAGTGTGCTTAAAAATTATCTTTTTTAGGGCTGGCAAGATAACTCAGCAGACTAGGCTCCTGCTTACGCAAGTGCTTAGACCAGGGATTGATCCTCCGGTGCCACATGAGGTGATGGCCCCACCCCCAGGGGCGCTGAGGCAGCCACAGAGACTGGACATGGTGGCGCATGCCTGCAATCACAGTGCTGGGGAGACTGAAACAGGAGGCTTGCTGTTAGCCTAAGCAGCATAGCGAGACCCTGTACCAAATACATTAATTATTTTTTCTTTTTAAATTTAAGCTGTATGACTAGTAAGAAAATGTAATAATTCATAATTACAGTTATCAGAAACAACTATCCTTTCTATTTTGGTGAATATGTGACTAATCTTTATGAGGAATACATTATACATATGTATCACACATATACATGAATATATATAAATATA
>NW_004524590.1:22575302-22585978 GCF_000260255.1 Octodon degus
CAATGTTATGATATAAATAACCATAGGGCTAAATATTCAGGTACACTGGTGACTGTATTTTAGACTGAATTCCTCAAAGTGGAATTAATGGCTGGCCAATGAACTGCTGCCTGTGGAGCAGTAGCTCTGTGGAATACTGTGTGTGTGCAAGTTGGCCAAGTGTCTGTTCTCGAGGGGCATTTACTTTACGGTGTACATTGGGATATCAGGCACAGAGGCTGAAGTTTTGTTTAGAGGCAGAGGCAAATCTGGCTGTGTGTTTAGACTGCGATAATCAGTAGAAAAAGAAAGACACATTATGGGGCCGGCGAGATAGCTCAGCAGTCTAAAGCACCTGCTTAGGCAAGCTTAGGCAGGCACAGGGGACTGTGGCTCAATCCCCGGCACCACATGCTGCGCCAGCCCCACCCTCAGGGAGGGCTGAGCCAGGCCCCCCCCAAAAAAATGACATATTACGGAGTCATATAGAGATTTTATTTCTTATGATAGTCTTTAAGTGTAGAGTTGGACAAAGAAAGAGTGAGGAGTTGTCTGATAGACCAACAGCTGGAAGATTTAATGCCTGGAAGATGAATTAGTCATGTTTTTGGTTACAAGTCTGGACTTTGTTTTGTGATTTTAGGACTATAATCCAGAATTCGTAAATACAAGTCAGAAATTAAAAAAGAAATTCTGCCAAGGTGGCGGTAAATCCTTGTTCTAATTATTGCTTTGTTGGAATGTTTTTCTTTGACATTTTCCCAGCTTTAAATGCAGTTCAGTTTTTTATGCCTCTCTTCTTTGTCACGGGTTCCAATATAATATATAATTTTGATGACTAGCTCATTGAGACATTTAATAGAAATGGGTTAAGTTAAATGAGTATTTATCCCATTTCTCTGATTCAGAAATTTTAAATTTACACAGGAATGGGTGAGGAATTTAATGGTAATTCCATAATTTCTTTTCTCTTTATACTTTTTCACCACTATTTAAAAAGTATTGGGCTGGGGAGATAGCTCAGAAGAATAAGCGCTTGCCTGGCAAGTGCAAGGGCCTGAGTTCAATTCCTGGTTCTGAAAAAATAAAAAAAGAAAAGTATTCCCTCTTAGTCTGTCCCCATGCTTGAGCTCTCTGGAGATGGAAAGCGAGGTAGACAGCAACAGGCCTCTGGAGCCAGCCAGGCCTGGCGGTGAGTTCCACATTGCTGTCCTCTGGCTGCAGGGTTTGAGTCAGCCACTTGGTTCCTCTGAGTTGCACTTCGTTATCTCTAAAATAAATATTTCTTTAGTTTGTTAATATTTCTTAATGAAGCTAACTCATTAAGTTAAGGCAAGAAAAACACTTACAAGAAAGATCCTGGACAGCTCAGGCTCAGGCTAAGGGAGGCAGATGGCAACTGCCCTAAGCCGTCTGCACTCACACTGGTTCCCAGAAGGTGACACCTGACTGCAGTGAGGCAAATGCCCTTCTCTGGGCCCTCCTCCCTCCAGGGGTGTGCTGCAGTGCACCCTGGTTGTCATTTCTACTAAAAAAGAGGAAGACACTTCTTTAACAAAGGGAGGGCTGTTACCAGAGGCAGAAGTACTGTCATGCCTCTAATGAAACCAGAGTACTCCCTCCCAGATCTTAACAGGATTCTGTACGCTGTTTTAGGGTACAAGGCATATGAGATGTGCCCAATGAACAATAGCTACTGTGGTTATTACTGCTACTGGCAGCTAAGCCCCAAATTGTGTTACTATGAGAGCAAGGATAAGAATTAAATTAGTGTTCTTTCTTTTGAATCCTACGAATTGTCTTTATACCACATTTTAATAAAATGTAAGTTCCTGAGAGCCTTTTTCTAGGCTGACTATATCAGATCCTCTAAGGGGCTGTAGTCACATCGCTGAACTCGTCTCATAAAATGCAACCTCGGCAAACCTTTTGTGCCTCTCAAAACCCACCCAGAGCCCTTCCAAGTTAGGTGGGAGGATTTGACTCGCTGCTCAGGAGCATTTGGAAGGCATGATTCTTCTCCATCACCACAGCTGTGTACTGAGACAATCAAATTGCACGGATTGGTCTGTAAGTTGTGTTTTTCCACCCTGGCTGCATAATAGAATCATCTGGGGAATACTGAAAATCACCATCACCCAGGGCCCACCCTGGAGAGCCCAGTGGTGATTATTTTCTACCAGCAACTAGAGGTCCAGCAGCCCGGGGACCACTGAGTCCTCCTACATCCACTCTGGGCGCCCATTGGCCCTGCCTGTTTGGGAGGTGACTGAACTTTGTGGTTTCACAGAAAATTCACTTCAGCTACCTCATTTCATCCTTAAGAAACCCAATATGAAGACAGGCAGGGACTGGAAGTAGTCTTATAATTTAAGAGATAAAGGAACTGATTGTTGGAAAAGAGTCACTGATGAGGGAGATGCCACCAAAAGTGTCCAGCTTTGAGGAGGCAGTCAGAACTAAATTGTCTTCTTCTAGCACAAGGCTCGCAGCTCTGTCCACTGCCCTCCGAGGCACTGGAAGTGCACACACATTTTTCAGGTTGCTTTTAATTCGGGTTTGAGGAAACTTACGCGAGTCTGAAAGCCCTTTGTAGGGGACCTTATGTGAAAAACATGCTTCAGTGCCATCAGCCACTTTCTGGGAGGTCTTTTAAGTCATTTCTGTCTTTCTTGCTTTGATTTAGCTACCAGTTGTGAGGGCTGTGCCTTCTGGGCCCTAGAGGGGAGAGGGCTGGTTGTGACTACGCTGCTTCTGCCAACATCCTGCAGGTTAGGCCCACCTTCTGAAGGAACATTCCTGAAGGAACAGTGACCTCTGCTGCAACAGGAGCCTGCCTAGAGCTTTTCTTCCCTCTGTACAGCACAGAATAGAGAACTAAGATCAGTCAACCTTTGATGGTTAAGCCCAGTATGGAATTTCTCACTCTCTGACTCCTCTGGCACCCGTGGTCTCATGGCCGCCACTGCAGCTTGAATCCGGAATGTTCTCCAAAGGCTCATGTAGTAAAACTTGGTTCCCCAGTCTGAGGTGCTTTGGGGAAGTGGTGGAACCTTTAGGAGGTGGGGCCCAGTAGGAGGAAGTGAGGTCACTCAGGAACACCCTTGAAGAGGGCACTGGGTCCCTGCTCCTTCCTCTCTCCTGCTTTGCTTTTTAGACCACCGTGAGGTGAACAGCCTCCTCTTCCATGCATCCCCACTGTGATTTTCTACCCCACAGGCCCAAAGTGCCTATGGACTGAAACCACTGACCAAAATATCACCACCCCTTTTTTGAGCCCAGGGTGTATTGAACTACATCCCAGGCTGTTTTTGTAGCCTAGGCTGGCCTTGAACATGTGGCAATCCTCCTGCCCCAGATTCCCAAGAACTGGGATTACAGGCATGGACAACCACTCCTGACTCTTAAAACTTTTTACATTTTGTGACAAGGTCTTTCTAAGTTTCCCAGGCTTACCTTGAACTTGTGATCCTCCTGCCTCAGCCTCTTGAGGAGCCAGAATCACAGGTACACAATTCTAGAGCCACCCTTTTCCTCCTTTAAGCGGTTTTTCTCAGGTATTTGTCACAGTGATGGAAAGCTGGCTAATACAACTACCTTTCAAGACATTTTAGAAAAATTAAGAGCCAATTTATAGTCACTAAAGGACACAGAGTACAGAAAATAGGAAATAAGAAGTAAAGAAACACTGGCTATAGAGCTTACTATAAACACTTTGTGTGTAATAAACTTGTCCTAGTTAATTCAAGCAATAGTCAGCTCCTTATACAAGGAACCTCAGAACCTGAATTCTCAGTGTAAATCCCTACACTTTCTCTTAGACAACTGGGAGACATACAGCTCTTGTTAATGCTCAAGGTACTTCCTACTGGAGTTTTTCCTGGGTTTTCACCTCTAAGAACCTCCATTTGCTCCTTGTAGGAGAAAGGTGTTTGAGGTCATCATGTCTTTACTCTTCTAGGCTTGACATCAATAACATTTCCTTGCTCTATCCATCTGGCTGTTTTTGGCTCTGCTATCAAGGTATAACCCAAGTATAGCCTTTCTGATATGGGAGAAATTGGGTCCCTCTAAAATTTGCTTAATTTCGAACTCCCAGTACCTCAGAAGATGCCTGTTTTTGGAGATGGGGGCTGCTGTGGTTCCACTGAATCCCCTCCAAAATTCAGGTGTTGAAGTCAAATGGTCAATGTGGTGATGTTAAGAGGCAGATACTGTAAGACATGATAAGGTCATGAGGACTCCTTCTTCATGAGTGGGATTAGGTGCCCTTACAAAGGGCCTTGGCAGACAGAGTTTGTCCTATTTACCCTTCTACCTTCTGCCATGTGGGCATCCCTCTTCGCTGGAGGATGCAGCATTCAAGGCATCATTTTGGGAGCAATTTTGGAGGCAGAGATCAGACCTTTACAAATCTGCCAGTATCTTAATCTTGGACTTCTCAGCTTCCAAAGCTGAAAGAAAATAAAGTTCTGTTCTTTAGAAATTATTCAGCCTCAACTGTTCTTTTATAGCAGCACAAATAGACTAAGGGAAGGTCTAGAAAGAAGGGATGAAGTTAAAATGAGATGACTGGGGTGGACCCTAGTACAATCTGGCGGTGTCCTCATAAGAAAAGGAACTTTAGACATACACAGAGATACCAGGGAGGTTCTCACACTGAGAAAAAGCCAAGTGAGGGCACAGCAAGAGGATATTTATAAACCATGGAGAATCACCTCAGAAGTCAAATATACTGTCAACCAATACATATCCATCCCTACTTCCAGGGACAGACCTGACATCCCTTTCTGATCCTTTCACTGGATCCCTTTTATTGAATTGTTTTGTATGTCTTCATCCCTCTGAGCCACACTTGCAGCTTCTGGGATGGTGCTGAGTGCATCCCATGCTTGGGAAACATGTGAATGAATGAAGAACTAAATGAATAAACAAGGGGCTACTTTAAGCTCTTTTCTGGTTCCTGGGCTCCCATTAGGGGCCTAGCAGAGGGTGAGGTAGGTTGGCTCCTGCATATAGTGGAAATTCCAGGAAGAATTAGAGGACTGTAGAAGTGGCGATGGGTCAGGTATGCAGCAAGGCCTCCGGAGTGGTGGTCATCCAACCCCCCAGTAGCCCTCTTCCTGTTGACTTGCATGCATGCCTTGGGATTGTCCTGTGATTCCCAGGCTTGCTGCCAAGGCCTCCAGCTTTCAGCCACCCCTAACCCACCCCCTCCATCAGACATTTAATCACATGCAGAAAATATGAATTCCCCGAGGCCCTGTTGTGTGGTCCTTGCCTCAAAGCCTGGTTCCCCACCCAAGTTTCTGGAAGTCCCTTTGGAGGGTCCGTCTGACAGACAGTCTTCCTTTCCCACCCCTCCAGCTGGACAGGCTCAGAGAACAGTAGTTTTCTGGGAACAGACCTGGGAGGAGGAGCCAGAAAAAAACTACCAAAAAAAGCCTAAGTTTAGGTTTTCTGTGTACTCTACTTGCTTCCCTAGCAAGGTTCTGATCTCTCTTCCAAGCAGTCTGCAGGTAATGCTGGAAACAAGAGACAGCTTACGCTACAGCTTTAGCTTAGCCTGGCCAGCTCAGCCCAGGCTTCAGCTCTGATGGTGGTTGGCCTCTTTGCAAAAAGACCCTCTACAGGAATAGTTATAAGCAAGAACGAAGCCAAGCAGACAAGACTGGCTTAGCATCAAGGCTGTGGGCCGAGCACAGGACCGGCTGGATCTAAGTGCTGGGCCAGTGCCATACCCAGGCCTGCAGGGAGGAGGGCAGGCTGGGCAGGGGAAAGGGAGAGGGTAGTCTGCCCTACACACACTTGTGATTTGATCCTTTAGCACTATGGGAGCTTTTGCCATGTTGGGAAGCTGTCAGAAATTGGTGGCAGCAGTGGTCACCAACAGCTCTCTGGGAGGTTGGGAGATTATTGGGAAGCAGGGCCAATTTCTCCAGCAGACATAGTATCTGGGGCCCATGGGAGTGGTAGGAGTGACAAAAAACTTTTCTTTCTTTCTTTTTTTTTTTTTGTGGAACACAAAAATCTTTTTTAAAAAATTAGCTGTAATGCTACTTAAAGGTTTGAGATACAAAAGGTCGCATGTTGCATGATTGTGTTTATGTGAAGTGTCCCACCAGGCAAATCCAGAGAAACAGAGAATGGCTTCCAGGTATTAAGAAGAGAGGAATAGAGGAGGCTGGAGATGGATTTGGGGTATCTCCTTGTGGGGGCATAATGAAAATGTTCTGGAACTAGTGGTGAAGGTTGCAAAACCTTGTGAGTATTTTTTAAAAAAACCCAAAATGGTATATTTTAAAAGGGTCAATTTTATGGCATGTGGACTTTCTCAATAAAGCATTCTTTTGGTTATTATTATTGTTTTTAAGACAAAAGAGTTAGGAACAGAGAAAAAAGGAAAATAAAAATAGTATATAATGTTTAACCAAATGAAAATGAAATATACTTAAATAAAAGAAAACGAGATGCGAGTACACAAAATTAAAATTGGGAAATGGATTTTCATCTGGTGTACAGTGAGGGTGGCCTGCAGGAATGCTGAGCTAAAGAAAATTTAAGTCTGCTTTTTAGACTAAAAAAGAGCAAGCCTCGTGATCAATTAATGATGTCTGCCCTGGACACAGGACAGGACCAAGTGTGGGAGATGCTTGCCAACTGACTGGCTAGTCCCCATGGTCCTTCCCAGCCATCAAAGGCCCCGATCTGAGACTCATGCAGAGTGGGAGGGATGTGTGGGGCACAGGAAGTTGGGTTAGAAGAGGCGGGAGACTGCAGCAAGGCAGAGGCATTTTTCACAGCTAGCTCAGAGCCTACTGTGGCTCATGCCCGTTTTCCTTTCCCACCAGTTCCATTCTTGGGACAGACTCTTCCCTGAGAATCTACTGCCCCCACATCACCAGTTCCCAAGGATAATTCTTCACCAGCTCTGTGTAGGCCAGCAGTGTGTTGCCTCTTTTCTAATTGCCCCCTCCTTTTTCCATAAGACAAAGAAGATCCTCCTTGGAGAAAAGGCAGTCACACAAAGAAAGACTTTAGACCAACCCCTCCTGGTATAGACCCTATCATTAAAATGTGTGCATCACTAGCAAGCTTGTCTTTTTCATTGGGGCTCAGCAATTAAGATCCTGCCCCTCTTCCACTGTGTGTCAAGAGACTTGCTCTGGGCAGCAAAGAAAAATGCATTTGTCATTGGAATGACAGCCTCAACAGTTAAAGCCATTTTTATCCATTGGCAGTGGAACTGGCCTTATCCCTTATGGGAAAAATAATGCATATTAGAGGTTCTGTTTACAAATATGCACCTTTTGCTGATTTTGCTCATAACCTAGCAATTTTTCAACAAGACAGCTTTCTTGGAAATACTGTACAGGCAAAAGATGATAAAAAGCAGTACCCAGAGAGAAGCCTGGGGCTCTGTTTGTTTAACTGGGTAATTAAGCACAGACTCTGAAAGGTCAACCTGCAGCCAAGTTGCCCCAAGGTGTTGGCCTGGAAGGAGGCCCTCTGGTGATGTAATCAGGGTTCAAAGTGCTCCTCCCTCTCTTCACTTGCTTCCCAAAGGGCTGCCCTCTCTGTCATATTTGCAAATGCCTCTGTACCTTTATTCAAGCATATCTTGAGCTCACTGATCTTCATGGACCTTTCCAGAAAGAACCAAATATGTGAGAAACAACCTCCGGTCCCTTCCTTTCCTTTTGGAAGCTAAACCTGCCTTCTTTCCCTGACACACTAATATACTTTAGCCCCAGACCTGCTAATGAGATCAGGAAGTGAGAAGCTGTCAGTTCTCAAGTACAATTGATCAGTGGTGGTTTGAGGCTAAGGAAAGAAAATGCCCCCAACCACAGCCCACAGATTTCTCTGATCCTATTTGTGTTCCTCTACATCATCTGTGAAATTGCTTTTGGGACCTGCTGTCCCTATGAGATTATCTATAGGGTGTTGTGGCAGGTGCTGCCCTCATGTTTGCTTTCGGAACCCAGAGTGACTATACCAGAAACTGAGCTCAGGCTTGAAGGCACGACCTGCAGATGGCTGCGATTGAGATGCTTTTCTTTAAGAACCAAATGCTACTTTTTCCGGAAGCCACACGGTATGGTGGGAAAAGCCATACACACAGATTTGGGTGTGACTCCCTGTGTTGTCCTGTCTCCCTAGCTGTGGCTTCAATAGTAAACATAAATACCTTCTCTAAGTGGTTGCAGTTTCCTTGTTTCTAAATGGTGAGACTTACTTTATCCATTGTCCAGCTGAAAACTGAGTATTACTAATTACATTATTCCTCATCCTGCTGTTAAATTAAGACCACTTTGAACATAATAGGTTACATATCTATGGCTCTCACTTGTAGCTACATTTCAGGACTTACTACTCAACAGAGCCCTCTGGGATGGTTTCTAGAGTCCCCAGGAGGCGCCATGTGTCCCACACAAGGCTGGTTGGCTCCCATATCCCCTCTGCTGTTTGACTCGCTCTGCAAGACTGTGATGCCAGTAGGTCTGCCTCAAAGTGCTGCCTCCTTGGAGGACAGTCAACTTACACTTTCCAGGAGGGCAGTGGAAGGCTTTTATGGGCCCCTTTTTCATTTGCAAATTGTACAGAGTCTATTTTATGACTATTGATGTAAAGACAAATATACTACAGGTTAAATTGAAAAGTAAGACATTTAACTGTAAAAGCTTTAATTGAGTTGGATTCATACAACATGAAATGAACCATTTTTAAGTATATGATTTAGTACATCTGCAGTGCTGCAAACCATCCCCTTCCCAATTCCAAAACATTGTCATAACTCCTGAAGGAGACCCTGTTCTCAGAAACAGTAATTTCCCATTTTTCCTATTATGGAGCATAATGTTCTCAAGTTGCATTCATGTTGTAGCATGTATTCATGCTTCATTTCTTTTTCTACAAAACACTGCTCTTGAATGTATAGGCCACATTGTGTTTATTCATTCATCTGTAGGAGAACATTGGATTGTTTCCACTTGTTAGTCATTAGCAGGAATGCTGCTGTGAATATTTGTGTACAGAGTGTTGTAAGAAAATTTGTTTAAATTTCTCTTGGGCATATAATTAGGGGTGGAATTTCTGAATTGAATGATGATTTTAAGTTTAATTTTTGAAAATTGTGTCTTTTTGAGACAGGGTTTCATTGTGCAGTTCTGACTGAGATTTCACTGATTTTGTAGCCCAGGCTGATCTCAAACTCAAAGAGATCCTCCTGCCTCAGCCTCTCAAGTGCTGGGATTACAGGTGAGTGCCACAACACCTGGCTAGGTTTAACTTTTTGAGCAATTGCTATCATTTTATATTTCTACTAGTAGTATCCGAAGGTTCCAGTTTATCCATATCCTCACCAACACTTAGTTTTATCTGTTTTTTTTTTGTGTGTGTACATGTGTGTCCATCTTCATGCATATAAATGGCAGCCAACTACTTTTAATAATACGTAAGCTGAAGCTAGATGTAGTGGCACATGCCTGTAACCCCAGAACTTTGGAAGGTTGAAGATTTAAATTTAAATTTTAAAAGCTCAATACAAAGTCTCTGGGTTTAATTCTGTGTCACAATCAGTAAGTAAGTAAGCTGTGGCCAAAGAGGTGAGTGGAGCTGGTTTGTCTCACGTGTGAGGCTCTGGACAGGAAGCCTCTTTCACTCCCAAAGTACTTACAGCATCAGACTGTGTATCTTTTTCTCTTTCATGTTAAAGAGAAAAACAAAGTATTAACCAGCAGCTAGAATGAACCTAGCCCTCCCTCACTTGTTATTAAAACATAGGCAGAGCAGCTCACCCTGAGTGGAGTACAGCAGCTATGAGCTTCAGGAAAGGCTAGCTCCCCGGGAGTGAGAAGCCTGTTCAAGGCTTGCTCAGGTCCTTGAGGGCTTACTTGGCTTCATGAATTTTTCTTTGATGGCGTCAGTAATGACACCGGTACTTTACCCACACATTTACTGCGACCCTATCAGGTGCTGGACATAGTTTCACCCATGGAACCCAGCACATGGAGATACATGGTATCCCCAATCATCCTAATGAATGTGATGGGGGTAGATGCAGGTGATGAGGGGGATGCAGACATTTCTATTTCAATATTTAGGACTTTGATCCATTTTTTTTAGCTTAGTACATAGTGAGTAATATGGGTCTAAATTTAGTCTTCTGTCTGAGTTTATTAAACTTTCTCAGTATTTTTTTTTTTTTTTTTTTTTTTTTTTAGGGAAGGGTCTACAGGGTGTTCAAGGTCTCACTACTAGATTGGACTTGGACTCGTAGTGATCTGCCTGTTTACAGCTTCCCAAGAGCTGGGATTACAGGTGCACACCACCACACCCAGTCTCAGTTGGCATCTCAGTATGCCCTGGGGGCAAAGCTGGCACGGCAGGCCCAGGGATTAAACCCCCAGCCCCTGCTTCTGCTTGCAGGTGCTTTAATCCACTGAACTATTTGGCCGGCCCTAGCACCTTTTGTTAAAGAGCCTCTCTTTCCTCTAGTACGTGTTTCTGGCTCCTTTGTCAAAGATCAGATAGCTGCAGGTACCTGTGATTATTTCTTTTTTTTTTTCAAAGTTTTATTGATAAACAGATAGCAATGAGACAGTTTCAAATCCAATCGGAAGTACAGTTTCAACAAATAATACACTGCATATATTCTTCTTAGTGGTTAATTGCTGTACAAGATGCAGACTTGT
>NW_004524590.1:22602725-22629591 GCF_000260255.1 Octodon degus
TTATTTGAATTTTTTTAAATTCTCAATTTACTCTGATTTTTGTATTTTCCTTCGTTACACTAGTTTTGAGTTTGGATTATTATTTTTCTAGGACTTTTTGGTGCATCTTTAGGTTATATTTGAAATCCCTCTGTTTTTATGAAGCAGGCATTTTTGGCTATAAACATCCCTGTTAGGATCACTTTTATTATGCCCCATTGCTTCTGGTATGTTATACTGGCTCTATTTTTTAACTCTAGGAACTGTCTTACTTATTTCTTGATTTGTCTGTCACACTTTGATTATTTAAGAGTGTATTATTTAATTTCCATGCATTTGTATAATTTGTGTGGTTTCTTTTGTGTTGGTATCTAGTTTCATTGCACTATGATCTGATAATATGCATGAATAACTTCAATTATTTTGCATTTACTTAAGCAAGCTTTATGAAAGTTGAAGTCTATTTTGGAGAAAGTTTTGTATGTATTCTGTTGTTCTGAGGAGCCCTCTATAGTTACTTATTAAGCCCATGTATTTGAAGTTCTGCCATTTCAGCACCCCGGGGCTGGGACCGGCATGACAGGGCCGAGGATTGAACCCCTGGCCCCTGTACCTGCTTGCAGGTGCTTACTTCCCTGAGTTATTTGGCAGGCCCCCTGTGCTTGCTTAAGCAAGTGCTTAGTCTGCTGAGTTATCTCTCTGACCTTCCATTTTTTTTCTTTCTTTAATTGGTTTGCAGGTTGATTACAGTGGTAATACTTTGTCCCTAGGTGGATATCTCTTTAGTTAATGCCTACTTTTCAGTGATGTATTCTGAATGTGGCTAATTATAAGCTTTTGCTCCATGCCGAGATCTGACTGCCTCTTAATTTGGGAGTGAGTGGCACAGTGTGATTGTCCCAGCTCTCGAAGTTGGAAATGTAATCTGACTGTTATGTCTAGAAGTGGAAGCTGATTTGGATTGAATAAGGTAATTAGGATTGAACACTCAGATTGAATACTGGTGGCTTCACAAAAAGGAAGAGACCAGAGTCTAGATACATATGAATGCTCCCTGTTTCTTATCATATGAAATACTAAATTATCTTGGGACTTTGCCAAAAAGAAGGCCATCACCAGATGTAGGTCCTTGACTCTTTCAAACTGTGAGCAACTCATAAATTATAATTTACAAATTCCCTGCTTAGCCTCAGGTACTGTTACAGTAACAAAAATTGACTAATATAGGTGGGAGCCTCACCAGGTCTTTTCTGGAGACAGAAGCAGGTGAAGTATACAGATGATTCTCTAGGTATAGGAGAGCACAGTCTCAAAGTGAAATAGCAGGTTCAATAACCTGAAGCTGCAGCAACCTGGCATGTTTTGAAAAAGCTGCACACAGCTGAAAACCATTTGCAACAGTGGACCAGTCACCCTGGTGGCCAACCCAGAGCACACATTTCACACAGTGTGTCACTGGACAAGTGGGAAGAGGTAAAGTGAGAAAGACAACTGTGAACTAGCTGCTAAGTAAATTATATTTACAGCTACAAATGAAGTTCTGACCTTGAGCGTCTACAGGCCAGAAAGTGCAGGTGGTGCCTTTCTCCTCATGACTGCTGTTTTTCAGTTATGAAGGAAATATTAACCTCCAAACAAGCATACAAATAAAGAGAACCCTGCTTTGATTCATCTTTTCCATCTTGGTTTGTGTAAAGCACCTTTTTTTTTTTCCATATTAGCTTTTGGTTGTGTGGTTTCTGTCAGGCAAGTGTCAGCAAAATTGTATTATGTGAGGTTTTCACCTTAAACCCATCTAAGGTGAGAGTGAAGTAACTCTTAATAAATAAATAAATATGTACTGGGAAGTGATACACATAGGTATAATGTACTTAGGTGCTATTTACTGTGAACTTGAGTACACATTTTTTTTTAATCTTAACACTTATTTGTTACCCTTCACTTTTCAAAGCTGAGCTTTCAGGGCTTTGTGTTGGTGTGATTGTCTGCCAAGATAGTTTTGAGGGACTTTTTAATGTAAAGTTAAGACATCTAGTGACTAGTGGTAATGGCTCATGAGCTTGAATGTTGTTTAAAGAAAACTTCAGTTCATGGGCTAGTGAGATACCAGACTAAGTACCTGTTTAGGCAAGCACAGGGACTGGGGTTTGATCCCTGGCACCATATGCCAAACCAGTCCTGGCATGGCCATGCTGAGTTGACCACTGAGACAGGGCATGGTAGCATATGCCTGCAATCCCAGTGCTGGGGAAGCTGATAACAACATCATTGGTCATTCAAGAAATGCAAATTAAAACAACACTGATATTCCATCTCACCCCAGAAAGAATGGCTAACATGAAGTCAGTCAGTAACAAATGCTGGGAGGCTGTAGAGAAAAAGGAACCTTTCTCCACTATTGGTGGGAGTGCAGACTGGTGCAACCACTATGGAAATCAGTGTGGAGATTCCTTAAAAAGCTAGGGCTGGAGATCCCATTCAAGCCAGCTTTTCCCCTCCTGGGTAGTTTTCAGAAGAACTGAAAATCTCATACCACAGTGATACATGTGCACCCATGTTTATAGCAGGGTAATTTGTCATAGCTAAATACTGGAAACAACCCAGATGCCCATCAACTGAAGAATGGATAAAAAGGATGTAGTATTTTTATACAATGGTGTATTATTCAGCTATAAAACAGGACAAATTTGAGTCTTGTCAGTAAGTTGGTGCGACTAGAGAACATTCTCTTTAGTGAGATAAATCAGATCCACATGTGCAAACATCATATTGTCTCCTTAGTGTGAGAACCTGAAAAAGAAGGATACAACAGATACTGGGAAAAGGGAATGAACTTATTCAAAAGGAAAATGTTACTGAGTTGAGGAGAAGGACAGGAGAAGAAGTGGGGGAAAGAGGTTTATCTAGGTATGTAAGCAGGATGCTTTTGACAGCTGTACTGTGCATTTCTGCTGGTCTATGACCAAGAAGCAGTTAATGTTTTAATTTGTTTTGTCTCCTTTTTTCAATTGTTTGTATTTTTTCTCTTCTTAATTTCTTATACATTTCTTTCTTCTTCCAATTTTATATGCATATATCTGATAATATGAATAACTGATTGGAAGACAACACTATGTATTACAGCAAATACTGTGAAATTCATATTATTCTCTTAAGTGATATTATTTATCACTTATAATTTGTTCTGTTTTAATTCTATTTTGTACTCACTTTAAAAAAATTCAGCTCATGTTCATAGTTAGTTATTTCTATAGTAAGAACCTTGGCAAGCTTTAGAATTTACATCTAGGACCACGTGGAAACACTAAGATCAGTAATCTTATAGAGCAGTAGCAGGACAGAGAGTAAGGATCTGCTTGAAGTTTTTTAAAATTTTTTTAATTAATTAATTTATTAATTTATTGGTGGAACTGGGGATTGAACTCAGGCCCTTGCACTTGCCAGGGAAGTGGTTATTCTACTGAGCCATCTCCCTGGTCCCTGAAGTTTCTTTTTTTTAAAAAAATTAAATTACTACTTAGATTACTAATCAAAGAAGAAATGACATTTTTCTTAAGACATATTTAACTTTTATTTCATAATAAAAGCAGTGACAGGGAAATCATATGTGTCACAAAATATTACCATTTTTCAAAGTTGGGCTCATTAGCACAAGATTTTGGGAGTACTGTGATCCCATCCATGGTATCCCTGTTGCTGGAAAAAAATGTTCTCTTCTGTTTAAAGAATGACAAAACATTTTTGCTTTCTCCAATTTTTTGTTAATGGTGAAAGAATGGAAACAAATACAGTTTTACTGATTTTTTAGAAAAAAAAAAAGAGTAAATGTACCTCTTCTGGTTTGGAAACAAGGTCTAATTCCTCCCTGCCCCATTAGGATATGGGTTCACCATATGGACTTCCTTTCTCTCTTTTGCTCCCCAGCTATAGAAGGGATCCAGAAAGGGCATTGGCATCTTCATCTCTGCCTGTCCTCAGTGCTGGGTCCTGGACAGAAGCTGGCAAGAGACAGAGGAATGCAGCCAATCAGGAAAGAGATGGAGAGGGCTAGATCTTGGGGGGCTTTGGGGAGAGTACAAAGAGAGTGAAGGGTAAGGGGAACCTGCATTTGGTGCTCTCCCTTCTTCCGTTCTCACTCTCCCCATTCGTGATGTCCCTTAAAACAGTTTAACTGAGCCCCTGCTACATTTCCAAGACCATGAATTTCCTGGAGTGTGAACGATGCATGACCCAGAGGTCCTGTGCTTTCAGGACCTGGGGTGGGTCAAGCGGGTTATGTTTCAGTCTGAGGGATGTGGCCCAGAGAACAAGTCAGACCTATTGATTTCGGGAGGTGTGGGAAGGATTTTGAGTGATCTTATACACAAAAACCCTGCCCTTGCTCACACCATTCTCTTTTCTTCAATTCAGTTGCTCCCCACACACCTTTTAAAAATTCAGCTGCAACATAGCTTCTCTGGGAAAAATTTCTGACAGCAGACATAGGTCACAGCACTCATAGTGCTCCATTTGTGTCTGCCTCCTGTTTCCAGGTGGAAAGGTCTTGAAGCCTGAGCTCGTGATATGCTCACCTGATACTCGCACTGCTCAGCTCAAAGAAGGTACTTAGCAATGGCTCTTCATGGAACAGGGCTAAACCTCAAGGCTTCTATTTTGTTTCTCCAGTACCACTTGTTTAGGCTGTTTACTCTTGCCTGAAGCCTTCTGGGCTCACTGCACAGTCATCTAGTTTAGCCAGGGACACCCTTGGAGAGGGCCTGAACACAAGTATTGGGCCTATTAGTTTCCCCTTCCTGCTGTAAGAGGTTACTGCAAGCTTAGTGTCCTAAAGAAGCATGGGTTTATTATCTTACAATTCCAGAAGTCAGAAATCGGGCACAGGTCTTGATAGGCTAATACCAAGGAGGCAGCAGTCTGTGCTCCTCTTTGAAACTTGAGGGGAGAAATTTTCCTCTTCCTATTCTGACTTCTAGAGGCTACGCATATTTTTGCTCATAGCTCTGCACTCCTAAGCTCTACTTCTCCAGTTGCTCCATCTTGCACTATTACCTCATTTCCCCTCTTCTTGATTTCACTATTGTTCACAGAGATTCTTGTGGTTGGATTAGGACTACTCCAAATCTGGGACAGTTTCCTCATATAAAGTCTAGCCAATTAGAACCTCAGTTTCATTTACAACCTTAATTCTTCTCTGCTATGTACCTAGCATGTTCACAGGATCTGGGGAATAGGGTGTGAATGTTTTGTTGGGAAGGGGAGGTTGCATTATCTTGTCTACCTGTGATACGTCTCAGATCCCAAGGAAGGAATCTTTTGACTACCTTCCCAACACTCATCCACTCCTGTGAAGAGCTGAGAATGAACAGATTTAGGGTTTTTCACTCACACCAAAGACCAGTGTTTGACCAGAAAGAACCAGGTAAGTGCTGGGGATAAATGTCTTCTGGGAATGAGTGAGTTGTGTAGGGCGATGGCTTCTGTCTGGTTCAGTGAGTTGTGTAGGGCGATGGCTTCTGTCTGGTTCAGAATGGTCACAGATGAGCCATTCTTGGGTTAAGATGACTGTCACCAACAATAGCCCTGCACCAAGTGATCTTTTTCATGTATCACCTTAATGACTACCATCATTACAAGGGAGGCAATATTGTCCCTATGATTCAGACTAGGAAGTTGAGAGTAAGTCAAATGAAGTTGCTCCAAGATTCAGGATAAGTGGTGGAGCTGGGGTTAGAACGTGGGTTTATCTGATTCTGTACCATTTCTTCTGTAAATCCTCTTCAAATGTTTCTGCTGGTCCTGAGAGAAGAGCCTACACCATAGAATTTTCTGGTGTGCTTTTTAATGTCACCAATGATCTGCTTTAAACTAATTGCATCAGAATTTCGGGAGGTGGAGCTTGTTCTTCCATGTTTTTGTTGTCATTGTTCCCCAATTATTGCAATGTGGGGTTAGGTTTGTTCTCTCCTCCTTTCTGGACTTAGCACCTACAGGCAGACATTCTTGCCTGGGCATGTGTTTGCTCAGATGAGGAAAGAGTCAGAGAAAATTTCCCAGTGGAGTCAGGAGCAAAATTCTGCAGTAAGAAGAGGGGCGTTTCGTTTTCATTCCTTTTTCCCTCCTCCTGGTTTTATGTTGGAATAAGGTCTCAGTACTAGTAAAAAATAGTTTGCAAAGATGGTGATTTAAGTTTCTCCCCTGACTTCTTGTTGGCTTAGTAAATCCATGTAACATTCTAGCCTGGAGATAACTTGAAAACTTTCCCAGAATTGTAAGCATGTGCTGCTTCCAAAAAGGGTGGGCAATTGGAGTGGAGAGAAAGTGAGTTTTAGTCTCATTTTTCTCACAAGTTTGCCACATGACATCAGGAAGACGACTGAAACTCAACGAGGCCAGCGGGATACACTAGGGGGTTCTTCATCTTTCCAGGAAAGATGTGTTAACACCTTTAATTTTTTTTCTTATGTATGAAGCATTTCAAAAATATAGAAGAGGAAATACTATCACAAACACACAAAATTTAAACAATGATTGTTTTGTCACATTTATATCCTTAAAAAGGATTCATTGGCATCTATCCAACTGTTGTCCTACCCCATCTTTTTCTCCTTTAATACTATTAACTCAAACATGATGTATATTACATCCTAAATATGTAAAGGACACATACAATGCAATAGCAAGAAAAAAAATCCAATTAAGAAATGGGCAAAGAACCTTAATAGGCATATTTTCAGGGAAGACATAAAATGAATATATGACAAGGAGTTCAACATCACTAATCATCAGGGAAAGGCAAATCAAAAAGCTTAATTTCCTATCACCTCACACTTGTCAGGGTGGCTATTTTTAAAAAGGAAAGTGGTAGCAAGTGTTGATGAGGCAGTGGAGAAAAGGAACCCTTGCACACTCCTGTTGGGAGGTAAAATAATTCACAAATTCACAGGCATCATGGAAAATAGTACAGAGCTTCCCCCCCAAAAAAGGGTTGTAAAACTACTGTATGTTTCAGTAATCATACTTCTGAGTGCATATTACTTATTTTGAAGGGATATCTGCACTCTATGCTTATTTTTCACAAGAGCCAATATGTGGAAATGATGTATCTGGCAATAGTTGAATGGAAAAAGAAAATATGGTAACAATCAATAAAATATTTAGCCTTGAAAAGCCTTCTTGAAAGCCTTCAATGCTTCTATTTATGACTACCTGGATGAACCTGGAGGGCACTGTGCTAAGTGAAATGAGCCAAAGAAAGGAATTACTCCATGATCTTGCTTATATATGAAACCTAAAACAACTGAATACAAAGGAACAGAATAAATGGCAGATTTTGCTTTAACTGGTCTTAACCATCCAGCTAAAAAGTATAAAAATGAGGTATAAAAAGTAAAGCCATATTAATATGCTGAGCTGTAAAAGGCTCAAGTGAACTTCTGGCATTGCCAGTCATGTGGATAACTTACTACTATTATGGACTCTATTGGATTACTTTGCTGAATTCATGCACCTACGATATTTGAATGGCAATGGAATACCCATCTCTGACAAAAGTAAACAAAAAAGGGGGATATAAATGAAGGACCATTTTGTAGTGAAAATATATATATATATCTGTATATACAAAATAGTTAGGATAGATATACAGCTACTTTCTCTTAGTTCAATGAGAAGAAAGATTTGTACTAATAGTGTTTGGTCAAGTATTATGTCTGCATCTTGTACTATGAATAACTACTACGAAGACAATATGTAAAGTATTAATTATTTGTAACTGTCCTACTAACCTGTTTTGAAACTGTCTCATTGCTATTTCCAATAAAATTAATATAAAAATAAATAAACTCCCCCCCGCCAAAATGGCAGATACTGTGAGTGTGGAGGAGACAGAAATGCAATGTTGGTCAAAGGCCAACACTTTCAGTTGCAAGAGGAGTAGATTCTGGGGATCTAATGTACAGCATGCTGATGACAGTTAATATATTTTGTATTGTATACCTGAGATTTGCTGAAAGGTGTCCTCCCATCCACAAGTACGTGGTAATTATGTGAGGTGATGATGGATGTTTCAATTAACTTGATTGTGGTCATTTCATAATACATACATCAAAACATCATGTATACCTTGAATATGTATAATTTTATTTGTCATTTATGTCACAATGAAGCTGAAAAGAAAAAACTTTCTCCCCAGGAATGAAAATTTAACTTGTTTTTGCTTCCATAAATTTTCTCTTTTTATTTAATTTATTATTTTGCAGGTTATATACATAGCTTAGTAAACATTAAAACTTTTTATGATAAAGCCTACTTTCAAGGACTTACTTTTCTTTTTTTTAAAGTTTTATTTATTTACGTGTGTGTGTGTGTGTGTGTGTGTGTGTGTGTGTGACCAGCTCAGTCCACCAGGGGGCGGGGCTGGCTGGCATGTGGTGCTGGGGGATTGAACCACGGTCCCTGCGCTTTGCTAAGCTTGTTCTAAGTAGGTGTTTTAGACCACTGAGCCATCTCACCAGCCCCGTTTTTTTTTTTAATTTTTATTTATTAAGCACTTACTTTTCTAATAATTTATGGAAGTTATTTTCATGTACCTGTTTGTGTGTGAGACTGGCTTACAGTTTGGGGTTCCCACACTTGCTTTTAATACTAAGCATATGTTGCTGTCATGAAATGAGTGAGGAGCATTTCCTCTTTTTCTGTGCTTCAAAACAATTTGAATCAAATTGAAAATAGCTGTTCCTATTTTGTTTGGTAGACGTTACCCATGGAATCATTTGAGGTTAGTTCTTGGGTTGGGTACGTTTGTGCATGTGTGTTCTTGGATGATGCGAATGTGTTTGAAAGTACTGATTCAGATTTTTTTGTGTTAGTGATAGATCTATCCAGGTTTACATGTCTTATTGGAACAGTTTTGAATAATCATGTTTTTCTAGCATATTGTACCTTTAATTTCCATGACCCAATATTTGTAATATTATCCTTTATAGTATTTTCTTATGATTTCTGAAAAATCTCCACTGAATTTGTAACTAGGTACCTTTTGACATTTTTTCATTGGTGATTTATGTATGCATATGTGTATGATTTTTAAATCTATCAAGGTTTCCTTAATCAGTCTTGCTAACAGAATTTTGTATTTTTTTACATTAATTTCTGTAGTGATCTTTATAACTTCCTTTATTATCCAACTTTTTAAAATTTAAACTAAATTTAACTTTTAACTTCTACACAAAAAAGAATATGTTGATGGCATGACCTGATGTTTTGATACTTGTGTGCACTGTGTAATGTTCAATCTGTCTCAAAAAATTTATGACTTTTTATGATGAAAAGATTAATATTCTTTTTAAGCTTTTTGATATTCAATTCTTGATGGAATGGGGGTTATTTAGTTCTTTTTCCAGCTTTTAAAATTAGATGCTTCGCTCTCTAATTCTCCCATAAGTGGTGCATATTTTCAATAATTTTTTTTTCTGAGTGCTGCTTAATCTATATTGCCTACATTTTGATACATAGCATTTTCATTTTCTTATAAAATATTTTATAGCATTTGTTAAAATTCCTTTCTTGACCCTTACATTGTTCCCAAATTTATTGGCGTCTGAAGAGTCACCTTTTGTTACAGATTTTTACTTTTATTTAATTATGATTGGACAGCATAATCACTAAGTATTTGTTATCTGGCATCTATAAAGCAATGAGTCCTAATATTGTGTATTTCCTCATTCTTAGCTGCAGGGATTCATACATGTCTATGAGAGCAAACATGCTAATCAAGTTCTTCAAAACTTCTACAGGCTGCCTGTTATGCTGTTTTAAAGGTTTCTGGTTTACTGTATTGGTCATCTAATTATTTCAAATACTATTATTGTTTCTCTTAAATTAACTCAGATATAGTTCTCTTACTTCAAGTTCTTGAGTTCTTTGTAATAGGTTCTACCTTTTGTCTGTGGTTGATTTCTCCTCAAGGATTTTGAAAATTTTCAATTATGAACATAGGCAGATACTTTTGAGAGTTCTAATGTGAAAGCTCTCAACTTCCAACTGTCTACCTTATATGAGTCCAACATTTTACCTCTTACAGTTTTAAAAATCAAGCATTTACATTAACACCTTCTGGTAATTACAATATCTGCTCTAAAGATACTACTCTGGTTACTCTTGTATTTGGCACTTGCCTATTTCCTTTACTATGAGCCTAGCCACTTATTTAGAATAATTTTTATTACATTTCTATCAGTAATCCTTGGTTTTAGAAGTAGGAACATTGTTGTTGTCTCTGATAGGTGTCTTAGTGTTACTTGTTTCCAGAACTGGAACCATCCTTAGGGCTTTTTGACTATGAAAGATTGACAGGACACTGAGACAAACAAATATGGAAATGTTTTATTTTCTATTAAGCTCATTATCTTCGTAATATTTGGGCAGGATCTCCATTGTTACCGACTGGAGACAGCCATCATCATTGCTAGTCTGTTGCTCTGTGAAGATCTTGGTGGAGCTACTGGTTGGTCATGGTTCTCCTCCAAATTGTGGTTCTTATTTAAGGAGAAAGCATTACATTCTTAAAAACCTTTCCTGCGTAAAAATTAGCAGGAATGTCATGAACTACTTGTTGGTAAACTTTCTTTTGACTTTTGCTTGTGGAGAGACTTCATCAGGAGACTTTTCTCATTCATTTAAAACAAAAACTCTCCATGATCAAAAGAGAAAGCAAACAGGCTTCTCAAATAGGAAGGCTTCAGGAGAGGATTATCCTGTGCTATGGAGTTCCCTCTCCATATACAGATACCTTATTGGGAATTATACAGAGGCCATAGCAGGTCTCACTTAAGAAAACAAATGATCAATCATTTAAAACTTATTTCCATAAAATGAAATTATTATTACAAAGATCATGCCAAAAAATATAGGCCCTGTATAGATTGTCCACTGTGATTCTCTGATAGTACTCAGGAATAATGATATGGCCATAAGAACTAGAATTTCAGTGTTTTGTAAGTACCAATTATTCCACAGTATGCTAGGAATACTGAGCTAAAAAAGATAGTTTCTGTCGTCAAACCATTCACAGACTGGTAGACATGAGTAGACACTCGCTACAGAATTAAGAGTGACACAAACTGTAGTGTAAAATATGGATGAATTGACTTTCATCAAAATTAAAATATTTTACTTGAGGGAAAGGAGAAAAGATAGGAAAGAAAGAAAAAGGGAAAAATCATGTAAGTATATATACAGGATAACTGAAAAGATTTTACTACTAATTTCCATCAGTTTTTTTTTTTTACCTTTGTCTTAGTTTTTTTTTTTTGCAGTGTATTTATTTATTTATTTATTCTCATAATTTTATTGAGAAACAAATAGCAATGAGACAGTTTCAAATCAAATTGGTAGGACAGTTTCAATAATTAACATATTGCATACATTCTTCCTAGTGGTTAATTGCTGTACAAGATGCGGACATGATATCCTATTTACAAACACCATCAGAACAAATCCCTCTATTCATTAAGAGAATGTAACTATATATCCTAACCACTTTGAATACACAGATACAAAATTGACATTCATCTGTATCTGCTTTTTTGGTTAAGTTCCGATATTTGAATATTATAGGTGTGTAAACTCAGCAAAATAGTCTAAAAGAGTCCAGTAGCCCATAATAGTATTGGGTCTTCTGCTTCACTGGCAATGTCAGAAATTGTTGACCTGAGTCCCCTACAGCTCAACATAACAGCATGGCTTTACTTCTTACATTTCGTCGGTCATTTTTTTGAAAGTCGCAGTTGATGTTTAAAGTTTTTACTTTTACTAACTCTAAATGCTAGTATCTGTAATCTGAGCAACTATGTTGAGAACAGTGTGCACTATAACAACTGCAGCTGAATACCTTTCATCTTGTTCTTTTAAAATATATGCCGTCTTTAATGTCTTATCTAATATTATTATGTCTATTTAAATTTAAAAATAAAAAGTAAAAAGGACAAGGGGAAAATTAAGATTTATTGAAAGGAAGAGTGAATGTTTAAGTTTTTGATCAATCTTACTAACTATTTCTGGTAGTCTAAGCAACAAATATGACAATAACAATACATTATATAGGGTTGCGTGATAGCTCAGTGGTCTAAGCACTTGCCTGACAAGCACAAGGACCTAGGTTCAATCCCCAGTAGTGACCTCATGCTGTCCCAGACCCCCCTGCATGCTGTGCAACTGAGGGTGGTGAAACACGCCTGTAATCCCAGTGCTGGGAATGGTAAGACAGGAGGATCACTAGGAATCTGAGCTTCATAGTGAGACCCTGTATCCAATAAATAAATAAACAAAAGATTTTCAAAAAATTTGTACTAATAGGATTTAGACAAGATATCATGTCTGCATCTTGTACCCTGAATAACTACTACGAAGACAACTAACTATATGCAATGCATTAATTACTATAACTGTCCTACTAACCTGTTTTGAAACTGTCTCATTGCTATTTTTTCTCATTAAAATTAATAAAAAGAAAAAAGGAAAAATACATAGCATAACAACCATTTTTAATATTCCATTCTTGTTCTGAAATTCTGCAGCATTTGTACTGTCTTATATTGCTTTGTTTCTGTCTTTGTTCTTATTTATCCTAGTTTTTGCTCTGTAAAATAAAAAAGTAAAAAATGCTCTGTTTTTTAACAGGCACTGTTAAGAGAATGAAAGGACAAACTTTGGATTTAGAGAAAATATTATGTAAGCCATTTATCTCATAAGTGTCATATATCAAAAACAGATGAAGAGCATTCAGAAGTTAAAAATAAGCGAACAAGTACCCAATCTAAAAATAGGAAAAAGATCTGAAGAGACATTTTACTAAAGATATATAGATGACAAAGCAACATTAAATGGAGCTTAATATTAGTCATCAGGAAAATACAAATTAAAGTCACAATGTAATTCTAGCTGCAGTATATTAGAATGATTAAAATTCAGAAAACTAGCCACATCAAGTGGGATGTAGAGAAACCAGAACTCTCATATGCTGCAGGTGAGAATGTGAAATGGCACAGTCACTTCAGAAAACAAGCTAGCAGTTTCTTAAATAGTTAAATACACTCCAACCATATGTCTAGTCATTTCACTCCTATGTAGGTACCAAAAAGAAAGGAAATGTACAATATATCCATAAATATACTAGTACACAAACATTCATAGAACCTTACTTATAATAGTCCCAAACTGAAAACCACTCAAATGTTTATCCATATTTGGAATGGATAAATCATGTGGGGTACATTCCCACAACAGAATACTACTCAGCAATAAAAAGGATGATACGCACCCAGGATGGATAAATCTCATCTAATTGTGCCAAGTATGAAAGATGACAATCCAAGGAGTACACGCTATGTGATTTCCTGAAAGTCTGGACAATGAAAACCAGTCTGGAGTGACAGAAAGATCACTGGGTGCCTAGAGAAGTCCAGGGAAAGGGTTATGTGAGTTGTATAAAAACTTATAGACTGCTTAGGCAGATGCAGAGACCGGGGTTCCACCTGCAGCCTGCTGCGGGGTGTGCTGCAACTGAGACTGGTCGTGGTGGTGCGTGCCTGTAATCCCAGTGCTTGGGAGGTTGAAAACAGGAGAATCACTCTGAGTCTGATCTGTGTAGTGAGACCCTGTAGAACCTGTACTAAATACATAAAAAACTCACCAAAACAAAAACAAAACAAGCAAACAAAAAACCAAAACAAAAGCAAAAGCAAGAACAAAAAAACTTACAGAGATGATGAATGTTACAGCTTATGTTTAGATGTCCCTTGAAGGCTTGCAGAGGTGGAGCTTTAGGAAAGTGGCTGGACCGTAGGATGGGAGAGCTGGCTTCCTGTTAGACTAGAAGAGGCAGGTCAGTAGGGGTCTGACCCAGAAGGGTACATTTATTCCTAACTCCTTCCTGCTCCCTCGCTGCCCCTGGTGGTCATGGTGTGGGCAGCTTTTCCTTCATTGTGACCCTCAGCCTGGCATGCTTCTCCTTGGTAGCCAGCCAACCAAAGACTGAAATATGAGCCAAAACAGACCTCTCTTCCTATAGGCTGCAGATGTCGGGTATTTTGTCCCAGAAATGCGAAAGTAACTAAGTCATTGGATATGTCTACTATTTTGATTGTGGCTATGGTTTCATTGGTGTATAACTACGTCAAAAATTTTCTAATTGTTCATTTAAGTATAGACAGTTTAGTGTATGTCAATATACTTCAGGCTATGTAAAAATAAAATATGGCGGATAGGTGCAGCGGAAGACATAAGTTCAGGAGTCATCCACAGACAGTACATGAAGGTCACCTTCCCTGAAACTACTTAGAGTTTACCTGAGATTTGAAAATTGAGTATATGTTATTCAAGGAAAGGTAGACAGGAAAGGCTGGAGGAGTGGAGAGCTTTTCATGTTAAAACAATTGCAGAAGCTGCAAAGCATGTCAGAGCATTGTGTGTTCAAAGATCTGTGAGTGGCTTGACGTGATTAAAACAGATGCTCAAGAATAATAGACAGAGGTAGGCAATGACTCTTGATCCCTTTCCTCCTCGGAGTTTATGAAATTCCCATTATATGTCACTTACTCGTGTCATCGGCTTGTTCCAGCACCCCCATACCTGAATACCAAATGAGATCACAATTCCAATTTATGTGCAAATTACAATGAAACTCTTCCAAAGTATTCCCCAGTTATTTGAGGGAGGCCCCACATGGGATGCCTATGGAGGCTCACAAAGAGACTGCCATGTTCTTCTTTTCTCTCTCCTCTCACTTTCTGACAACTACTGCTGAGGGAGCTGAACTAATTTTCCTGTTCAAAGTGCCCATTGGGAGAACTCTAGAGTTTATGCCAAGAATAATGAAGCATCAAGTGTGTCTGAAGCCACCAGGTCCAGGTGCTAGAGCTAGGGAACAATCTTGTCATTGATCTACTTTGTTTTGTGTTATGTGAGAATTCTCTTTTCACTAGAGGTCCAAATTAGCATAGCTCACAAAACATCTTTGAATGGGCTGGGGGGATAGCTTAGTGGTTTAAGTGCCTGCCTGGCAAGTGCAAGGACAGGGGCTCGATCCTTGGTACCGCATGCTATGACTGCCCCAGAATCCCGGGCTGAGCCAGCCACCAAGACTGGGCAAGGTGGCGCACACCTGTAGTCCCAGCACTGGGGAGGCTGAGACAGGAGGATCACTCTGAGTCTGAACTGTGTAATGTGACCCTATATCTAATAAATAAGTAATTAAAATTAAAAAAAAATTTAAAAACCTTTCAAGGTATTTGGAAGGCTGGATTATCATTTCTTACTCTGGTAATCAGTGTGGGTGTTGTGGCACCTTGCCCATGGAGCTCCCGGCTCTTCAAATCCTTGGTTAGGTCTGTGAGTCTCTGTGGTGGTAAGAAGACCTGTTGCAGATCAACCAGGGCATGAAGACTAGAGGCAATGAGAGACAGATCCCGGTCCCATGCCACCCCAAGGGGCTCTGTTTTCCTAGCACTTATCCACATCCATCTGTCTTTCCTCACTACTGGTCCAGCTGACCCACAGTAACTTCAGGTTTACTATTAGACCCAGAAGCATAAGGCTGCTGTCACTTCCAACACTTGCATAAAATCTGACCCCTATAGTAAAAACCTTGCTCCGTATCATTCACAGGAGTTCTGCTTCTCTGAACCCTAAGACAGGACTTTCTTAACTTTGTACCACTTGGGCCTAGGAACATCTCTGTTTTGCTAATAGGCAAATATCCAAAGTCTGACCACTACCCGCCCCCCGCCCCCCAGTCACAGGCTCCAACCCCCTGACTGGTTAGGGGTAGAGGTGCCAATGCAATCTGCAATTTACTTGCCTTTCCCATCCCCACCCTAACCAAATGCCTTCTTCCTTCTTCACTTAATAAAAACAAAACTCCCTGCAGTTCTCTGGGTGTGAACAGATGTCTAAATGGGCGTGAGTGCCTTGGAGGGCTGCTCTGCTGTCCCTAGCAGCTGCCTTGGGGCTCTGCTCAGAAGGGCCCTGTTCCCAGCAGAGGCGACTAACTCCTCCCAGAGTCTTTGATTCTTTCCTTCAAAGAGTTCTGGCAACTTGACCCTTTGCTCATCTGGCTTCATTTTTACTCATTTCCTGTCCATAGTGCCTTGCCAAAATTCTGGGGGAGGATTACAAGGTCCCTGTGAAGGTCTAGCAGGCTGGCGGAGCAACTTCAAGGAGCTGTTTCATGGCTTGCATATACCATACAGACAATGCCATACCGGCTCTGGGAAACATGAGTCTGCAAGGCCCATAGGATGGGAGAAAATTCTCAGCTAGAACAGGAAAGACCAGTACATAGAGGACACAGGTCTGAATCTCCCTGTGGGAGTCTCTCAGGTTCTAGGCAAGACTTTCTTTTCTTCCCCTGTAAGGCAAGTCATGGAATTAAGTTTTCTTTCCACAGGACATTTTCTGAAGATGTAAGAAAGTGTTGTTGCATCTGAGGACAACATTCTTGGAGTAGTCCTACTCTGAAGCTCACCGGGACCTTCTCTGTTCAGTTAGAAGTCCTCCACACAGTTGGCCCTCTGTGTGGGCAGATTCCACATCCAAAGATTCAACTAAGCTTGGGTGGGAAAAAATTGTGTGTGCTAAACCCCCACAGACACTTTTCTTGCCATTATTCACTAAACAATAAAGTATAACTACTGTGTTCTTAGTGTTTGCATTGTATTAGGTACTGTATGAGGTTTAGAGATGATTTACAGTATACAGGAGGATGTAGGTAGGTTGTATGTAAATACAAGGGAATGTAAGTCTCCTTGGGGGTCCTGGAACCGATCTCCTACAGATAGGGAGAGATGGCTATATGATAGAAAACATAACTGCCTTCAGGGTCTATCATTTAATCCTAAGATTTGAAGTCAGTAGGCTGAGGTATGATATGGACTCTACTTCAGAGCAAATCCAAAGGCTGTAGGTGATTTTGATGATCAGCCAAGTTTGGAAACAGCTCATCAGTAGACATAGGAAAGGGACTGACAGTGTTTAAGCCTTCTGTCTTGAAGTTTAAGGAAGGGCAAGGAAAGTTGACGCAATTCTCCAGGTAATCATGCAAAAATGTATTTTGATTAGAATTATTTAATAGATCATGAACAAAATTGTGAGACACTTGCAAAAGAAACATCTAGGTGAAGCCCAAATGTTTTGCCTATAAAGGAGATTGGACAGAGATCAGAAAGGCATTTTTCTGAATAGCTACAGTCTTAGTATAGCTATCATACATTCTGGATGTGTAGACAGTTTATTTTATATGCTCTATTACTTATTTATTAGTCTTATAGCTCACAGATCCAAAATATTCATTTTTTACATGGAAAAATTCTGCCTGTTATTTATAATACATGATGGCTGGGCTGACCATCAGAGAATGTATTTTGAGACAATTTTCCATTTTGCTTAGGATTTAAAATGGTGAATGCATCTTCCAATGCATTTGTGTATTATTTGTATTTATGTATTTTTAGGTCACCACCAGTTACCTTATAACTAAGATGGCCACCAATTCAAGATGTTTTGCGGGTGCACAGATTTATTATTCTGCTCCATTGTTGTGGCAGCCCATGAACAGTTAGCCTGCGTTTCCTAATTTAACTGTGGGAAATTCTGACTGCTTTTAGAGACCTGAATGGAATGCGTGCAACCCTGTTTAGGGTCATTGTTCCAGGGTCTGCATTTGCCGGATGGAGAATTTCTTCAATGCCATGTTTCCTGGGAGGGAAACGAGCCTATTTTGTTTCCATCAAATTCATTATCTACTGTTTATTGTCCTCCTGCGGGTATCACTCTCAGAGGAAGAGGGTTTAGGGCTCGCATTACACTTCACCTAAATGTCAGCAGCGCACTGCCATCTTGTGGCTGGGCAAACTTCAAAGGCTACCTGTGACTGGAGCAAGCTTTGGAAGAGAAACTAGACACGGAGAAACAGTGTTTGGCAGCGAGAAACGTTCCATGAACTCCTAGCAACTGTGTAACACCCCACCTTTCTGATTTCTGAGTGAAGAAAGTAACTGCTGTATTATCAAAGTCTGTTTTGCTAAGCAGAAGACGTTCATTCTTCTGAGGTTGCTTTGGACTAGCCCTTTGGCAGTCTTTTAAACCAAGTTCTGAGACATTTAGAGGGAAGACTTCAAAAATACCGTTCAAGGGCAGAAAGAGAGGTTGATGGGGGAACAGACGTGGCTTACCTGTCAGGCTCAGGTTTTCTAAGAGAGGTCCTTGCCCTAGCACCATCAGTATCACTTGGGAATTTGTTAAATTGTACCTCTTTTGGGCCCTTAGCCAGAACTGCCCAATCACAAACTCTGGAATTAGAGCCCAGAAATCTGAGTTTTCAATAATTCAGCTATTAGAGAACCGCTGTGCAGGGGCAGAGAAGTGGGCCCGGGCAGCTGTGAGGTGGACGGAACCTGGGGTCCATTTAGTTCTCCTGGACACGCATTCTTCCCCAGGGATTCAGTTCCCTCTACCTGTGGTACTTACTGACAACAGCAGATTCCTATTAGGGGCTACTACAGGCAAGCCACTGTTTCAGGTGATATGGACAGAAGACTTGCTCTGAGCAAAGGCCTGAGAATTTGCATTTCTAACAATTTCCCAGTGGGTGCTTCTGCACACACTCTGGGGTGCATGTTTGGGGAGCCATGTTTTAGAGAAAAGAGCAGCAGTTCCACAGGCCAGGATGGCTTTCAATGGAAAATGCAGTGCAGGACTTCTGGGCACCCATGTGGCTGTGAGACCTACTTCCTATCCTTTCCTGCCTCCTACTATGAGCACTCAGGAGATGTGTTTATTTGAATTGAACTCCAGTTCATTATAAAGAGATTAAAATAACATGCTGTGATTTCACCACCCAAAGCTTAGGCAATTCAAAAGCCAGAGTAGACTGTGATTATTAGAAGATGTTGGAGAAAATTGTCAATAGTTTTGGGAAGTTTGGCTGTACATTAAGAGATTTGTTTTGTGCTTCATGTCACTGCAATTCAATCGATATAGCCTGCATGCTAGCACATCCACCTCTTGTTTAATTTGCCATTTATAAATTTGGTTGATCCAAAGAGTCTAAGCAATTCTAATGCAAAGAATAGATAATCCCAGTAGCAAATCAAACTGGATTTGTGGACACAATTATACAGCAAAAACTCTCAGACTTGGGGGCAGAGCTCTAATTGCAGATTAGAATATAAATGTTTGCTTGTACACCATGTGCAGGTTCTACTATTTGCTGCATATAAAAGGTTCCCTGATCAATCTAGCTGGTATTATGTGCGAAGTTAAGAGCTGGTTTTTGCTTTGCCAAATCTCAAGTGTTACAGAGTGTAGTGTGGCAGCAAATGTACTAACCCCCAAATCCTTTGTAGCTGTGGGAAGTTTTTCCTGTCTCTCTGGATCTCATTGTCTTTATCTGTAAGTTTAGAGTGTTGCAGTGTCCTTCATGACATGATTTTAAGAATTAAATGAGAAAATGGCAGGTAATATCCACAACAGGTGCTCCACATCCAGCAGCTGTTCCCAAACCCCCAGTTTTAGAGAGGAGGGCCAGGACAAGGTGAAGAGGTGCACGTGTAGGGCTAAGCATTCAGCCCAGTGGTAGAACACAGTGTTAGCATGTACGAGGCCCTGACTTCCATCTCCGGCACCAGAAAAATGAAGGAAAGCAAAACCAAAACAAAACAAAGCTAAACATCCTGATCTATTTCGGTAATAAATATATGCACATAAGCCCTAAGGGGAGGGGATAACAGACTCTAAAAACTCTGTCAGTCCTCAGAGTAGGAGAAACACTGACCCAAAGCAACCATGTCTAGAGATGATGACATTGGGAAGTTAAACAAAAGCTTTTATGACAAAATTGACAGGACTGGCCCTGTGGATCTGGTTGAATTGAGGTACTTGAACTTTAAAGGGCTTCTGTCTGTATGTGATGGGTGCTGTGTGATCCAAAGGCACTATGTGTTTCCCCTGGAAAGGAAACTGAACTCAAGTCCAGTGGTAGAATGACTGGGAGGAGAAGAGTTTGGGTTGTAACAGGCAAGGCCTGGGAGGAGGTGCTGAGCAAGGAAGGCCCAGGCTCTGCTGGAATCCTGCAGATGGCAGAGCAAGCATGTGTACCTGGGAAGTGGGAGGGTGGGTGTGAGGTGCTAGCAAAAACTACATGTGTAGTTTTCCTGAAGATGTTTCCCTCCAGGTGAAATTCCCATCATGGACCATGGGCCAACTCCTATCCCCTGTGACAATATTGTTATCATTGGATAAAGGAGAATCCGGGAGAAGAGGAAAACATAGTCCCCTAGCAGCCCTGTGATGAGTAGGGAGGAGAAAGAATTTAGGGTCAGAATTAATTATGAATTGGAATCCTGATCTGTAACTTCTAGCTGGGTGACACTAAGCTAGTTTATGCAATGCATCTGTCACTTGGGGTCTGCTGTCAACTGGAATTCATGACCTACCTGTCTTGTAGCAGCCTCCGTGGCTAACAGAAAGCACCCCAATATTAACGGCTGGCGTGATGGTGAGCTTTTCTTTGTAGATGCCTTTTAAGGGTTTTTGGACTGTGTGACCTTCACCAGGTGACCTGTCCTTTTTGCCTCAGTACTTTAGGAATAGAAATAGTCAGAGCAGCCTGCTGGAAGGGATCTGGGTCCAACCGTGTGCAAAGTCATTCATTAGAGGCTGCGTGGAAGGTGGGGGAGAGAGGCTGAAGCTCACTGCAAGTTTGTTTGGAAAGAAATGCATCTTCCGTTTTGGCTGAGAGGAAATGGGGCGGGGACGCGTTGTTGCACACCAAACACAGGGTCGGCCAGTGACGTTTTGTGGTTGTGTTTCTCCAACGGAAATAGGACATTCTTGCCCTCTGACTCCCACCAGCCAAGGTCCAGAGTTTCAGGCTGGGTTGCATCTGCACCTGTCACTTCTGTCCTCACTTGACTCAGGGTTAAGCTGCTGAATCAACCACAGTAGCTGGAAGGCGGCTGCCGCCATGGACTCCTTCCCGAGCTTTTCCTATTCTCATTTAATAGCTCGCTGGACATTTACCAAACACTGAACACATAGGAAGGCCCAGGGCACTCAGCAGTAAAGAAAACAGATAAAAGTCTTGCTTCCAAAGATCTGTAGGGAATAAAGGGAACAGATAAATGCTAGCACACATGCACTTGCCAGGAAGGTTTTTACTGTGGAGATCAGGAGGCTATGAGACTGCACATGGTGAAAAGCCTAACTTCAACTGGGGACTCAGCAATAAAAAGAAATGAAGCGGGAGTGGAGTTCAGATGAGAGATGAAATGTCATTGGACTGAATGAAGACAGCTTCCCTAAGCCTGCTCCTTTTCAAACATAAACCTATTTCATAGGCAGGCACTGCCCATGTTACCTGCTCTTTGACACCACCATCCTCTGAGTAGCCACACTGTATGAGTCCTCCCCCATTCATTGACACCCCATCAGCTACTCTTGACCCTGTTTTAACTCTAGGCTCAGCTCGTTTCCCCCTTCTAGAAATTCTTTCTGATTCCTCCTCTTCATGTTCTCCCCTCCTCCGGACATGTTCCCGGGGTGATTCTGGGTTGCTGTGTAGACATTGATTCCTTTTGCACATGTGACACATTGTTTCCTTAACATGAAACATGAAATGTGCATGTTGGCATGCATATAGCATGTGTATAGTATGAAAATATATGTGTATGTTTCCCCAAAGGGTGTATAGATGAGACAACACAGTTAGAGCTAAAGGAGACATTGTAGATCTTATCTTCCAACCTGCTTAGTCTGAGGGGGTCAGAATAGAAATACAGTGCAGATAAAGGACCCCAACAGCCACTGTATGAGAATCTAGACCTTTAGATCATGTCTTACTTGATGTTTGTGTTTATTTACTTCATTTATCAAGATGTTTGCTCCAGAGTCAGAATGCAGTGCATGTTCTCAGCTTTCTCATCTAGTTGGAGCACACAGGTACTATCCCAATGTTCTTCCGTTATTCACTTCAAACAGTGGCTACAGTATTAGCATTATTTTGTCCTTTTGTTTACCTTGATTCCCTTATCTGTCAAATAGGTATAGTCATCCAAATGAACAGATATTGGGCAGATACTGTATTTCAAGAGTTGTAGTCTTTATATTACAGAGATACATTTGTACTCATGTTTATAGCAGAAAAATTTATAATGGCTAAATCTCAGAAGTGGTCTGTATGCTCATCAACAGATGAATGGATAAAGAAAATATGGTATCTATATACAACAGAGTACTACTCTTCCATAAGAAGATAAAGTTGAGGCATTCATGGGGAAATGGATGCCCACTGAGACCATCATATTAAGTGAAATCAGTCAGTCACGCGAACTTAAATATTGTGTGCTTTCTCATATGAGAAACTCAATATATATATTCAAATAAAACTATGTATACATAGATACATGATAGAAATGGGGAGAGCTTTTTCAAATGGATGGGGGAGCAAGAGATGAAGGGAGGCAGAGGAGGAAGGGAAAAGGACATAGAAAAAAAAGAATTAAGAAAGAAAATGAAAAACAGAACTTCTGCAAATGGGAAGGGGAACAAAAGTTGGAAAGAGGGAGGGAGGGGATGAGTAGGGGATGAGCAGGGAAGAACAAGAAAATTATGATGTACTATGGAACATATACTAACTCCCCACAATAAATGTAATCTTGTGCTGCAAACATGTACTTTTTTTTTAAAAAAAATAAATACTGCACTTCAAAAACTTTACAAAGCTTTGGGGATGTGCAGCTGTTAAGATAAAGCTCAGCTGTTAAGTTAGCGCTGGCGCCTGCCTTAGGGGAACACGGGGGGGGGGCAGAACTTGGTAGAGAAGTGATTACAGTGCAATGAACATATCCATAATAAAAGGATATGCAAGATATAGGAACGTGGATGAGAGCAGCTCTTTTTGCTCAGCGACAGAGAAAACTCATTAATACTTTCTCTACTTACCTTATCTTCGTGGTATGAGCCTCTAATGAGACAGTGCAGTGGAAGTGTTAAGAAAAATATAAAGGCTGAGTAGGAAACAGACTATCCGAATGCATGCTGTGATACGGGAGATTTAGGAGAGAAGTCAAAGCAGAAAATGATCACTGGGGCAAGAGGAATAGCCATCTAGCTCAACGGACCAATACATTTCACACAAAGAAAATTTAGGTCCATGATGAAAGGTCAGCTTGTAAATTGAGATTTCTGTTCCGAGAACAACCAAATCTAACCACCCCATGAGCACGGCGGATGCTGTTCTGTCGTGAGTCCTCATTTTCCTCCCATTGGAAACTGAGCAGGGAGACAGGGCTACAAGAGCAGATGGATGTTGGGGGGATGGGGCAGTGGGGTGGGAAACTCGTAGTTACCACTATCTTGTTGGGCTATGATCCTCGATGGGCTGGTGAGAGTCACTCCTCTCTCCTTGTCCTCCTCTGCATCCTGCAATTACGGAGATCTGAACAGCGCATTGTTCTGAAACAAGCAGTTTGCAAACATGAGCAGCTGTCATAATGAAAGCACAATGTTCAGAGAAGTGTTTCTCGGTTAGGATTCACAATAGCGTGGGTCAAAGGATGCTGTCCAAAGCAAAATAATTATGCATGCTGAAAGAATGACGTCATCTTAGGAGGCATTGTTTTTATAAAAGCAAAAACAAAACCTATTTGTGTACTATGCTTGACCCTTAGTTCTGCTCAACTCGGAAGCCCTGTCCACCTGGCACTGAGAAGAGGCAAAAGTGACCACAGGCTGCCCCCTGGTGGTGAGGCAGAACCACTACGTTCACAGTCGGAACCTCCACCCCTGGGAGCAACTGATCTCAAAAAAAAAAAAAAAAAAAAAAAAAAAAAAAAAAAAAAATCTTTAAAGTCTGTTTTCAGTATTCCACCCAGGTAGGGAGAGACATCTTCCGTGGAAGGAACATTCAGAGAGGACCTTCTTGCTGGGCATGGTGAAACTAAAATAGACAAGTACTTGTAGTCCTCCCTAAATGGCTCATCATTGAAGAGAAAATGGTGCATAGGAACAGCCCGGCTGTAAATCATGGTGGCAAAAAGCTAGCAAAAGCAAGGCCGGGGCCCTCTGTCTTGTACAGCTTGCTCTGCTTCCTTTCGGTCCCTCCACTTAGCAGACATTACCCAGCAAGGGGTACCGTTGCTTTGAAGTCAAATTCGTGTTATCCTGCTGTGGAAACAGCAGTCATTGTATCCCAAACCATTGGTTGGGTTTCCTCTTTGTGGTTTTGGTGAGCTTCAGGATATATAGATGGAAGAGGAAGAATGGAAAGGAGATCATTTCTGTGACCCGCTGTCCTCTCACCCCAGGAGGGCCACCTTCACTGTACAATATAGAGAAGTCTCCTAGGCTGTCGGTGCAAGTCCCGTGTGCGACAGAGGGCTGTGATCTTGGGGACCCTGATGGGAGTTGTTCTCAGTCCAATTTCATGGCAGTGCTGCGTGCTGCCATCACTGTAGTAAAAATGAGGGGAGTCCATATAATCAACAGTATCTTGAGACTGCCTGCTTTTGTCTTTGGCTAAAGCTGATTTGTGACAACCAAGATAGGCTGGAGATTTCCCCACTGGAAATTCATCAAGATTGACTTTCCCAATCTGTGCCAGACATTGTGCCCCTGATAGCTATATGATCTTTTTAGGGTGACAATTTGCACATGTTGTGATAAGATAGAAAAGCCAAATCAGGAGGCCTAGGGTCTGGCAGCCTGCACTTTGCGAGTCACTGGAGTGGACCATGGACTTGTGGTCACTGCAGCCCAAGCCTGACGCAGTGAGTGTGAGGAGATCCCAGCTTGAGTCTGTGGTGGGTGGTGTGCCTCACGTGCCTGGGTGTTCACCGCTAGTTTCTCTTTCACCAGGTGAACCTTTTAAAATTATTCTCTGATTATTGCAAAGAATGCATGGTGGCCAATGGCGCGAGGCCCTCATATAAATTTTGATGTTGTCACCCTTAGGTCCTTGGAGCATATCTAGATGAGATGGTGAAGAGGATGTGGGCTGGGAGGGCAGGAGGGCAGATAGAAATGTTCCCGGATAGTGGAGTTGCTGTGCAGGAGACCTGCGTCCAGGCAGTTCCTCGGCCCCAGAGGACCCGTGATCTGGCTCTACCTCACTTGAAGCAGAGAGCACAGGGCATTTGTTGACACAGAGAGCCTGTAAGGACCTGTGTCCAGCCCCATATTGCTCAGGGCGAGTGACTCACTGGGACAGTAATCTCCTGGACAGATGGTGACCTCATATTGGGAGACTGTTCCAGAAGGAATCAATCAAACTAGTGTGTTTCTCATTTCTTTTTTACACCCTAATCTAAGTATTTTGAACTTTTAAGCAATTTGCACAATATACACTTTCAACAAAAACATGTAAACCCAGTGTCAGTGCTTATCATATCATTGCAAAACCATTTTTACAGTGCACTAAATTTTTAATTTTGTATATTTGAATGTCCAGATAGTTCTTACCCAATAGATACTACAAATCACCATGTCAAAACAGTTGTTTATAACCTAAAGACCTCCACCGAAACCACTGATGAGAAAAAAATAAGAATTCAACTTGTTAGTAGTATGCTGGTCCTTAACAGGATTTTCCCATTGCTCCTTTGAGGAATTTTTTTAAGAAAAATTCTAAAATCCTTTATTTATTTATGTATTTCTTTGGTTCAAGGGCTCACTATGCAGCTTGGACTTGTAGTGGTCCTTCTGTCTCAGCCTCCTCAGCACTGGATTACAGGCGTATGCCACCATGCCTAGTTTTGGGGCTGGCACAGTATGTGGCACTGGGGATCGAACCCAGGTCCTTGTGCTTGCCAGGTGCTTAGACCAAGCTATCTCCCTAGTCCAAAGAAGATTTTACCTTATCCATACTTTTTCTTTGGGAATCTTCAGGAAAATCACTTGTGGAGAAAACTTGGTCAAAGCCCATGGGTGTGTGTGTGTGTGGCAGCTCAGGCATGTTCTGCTTAGGAAGTTGCCAGGTACTGGCATCTCTTGTAGGTGTTTGAGTCTCTCTAGGGATTAGATCATGAGTCAAAGTTGCTAGACAGCTCCAAATGATGATGAGGTTTTTTTTTGCTCTCTTGTAAAGATGGTCCTGTGAGTAGATTCTCGTGTTGAGCATTCTGGATACTGCCATCCGCTGTGCACCCACTCTATACGCAGAGTGAATCACGGAGCTGACTTGTGGGATGCTGGAAAACGATGTGACACAATCAGCAAGAAGATATGCTTTGTTTGAACCAACAGAGCACTCAAATCTCTGCTCTGAGGCTTGCAAGAGGTCAGGGTCAGCATATGAGTCTGTGGCTGCGTGGACAGGTAATTCTCACCTGAGGAAGCAGGGGTTCAGCATGGAGGGCCGAGTGTAGAGCATGACATACAGCCTAGACCTGGTCAAAATGTCACTCTTCCTTGGGACATTTCATTGGTTTATTCCATGTGTACTCAAATAAGCACTGAATGTCTACTGTGTATCAGGCTGCAAGGATAAAGACTGAGCAATGATTTATCTTATCAGAAATTTTGTTTTAAATGTCTATAAAAGTAATAATACAGAAGAATTTGTGGTGGTTGGTGTCTTGCCGTTATCCCTCTCCAGCTCCTTGTTTGATGCATTTTTTAAATTTAATTCTTTTGTCAATTATCTTATTTTTTCCGATAATTTTATTGATAAATAGCAATGAGACAGTTTCAAATCAAATTGGTGGGACAGTTTCAATAATTCACACACTACATACTCTCTTCCTAGTGGTTAATTGCTGTACAAGATGCAGACATGATATCCTATTTACAAACACCATTGGAACAAATCACTCTATTCACTAAGAGAATGTAAGTA
>NW_004524590.1:22629861-22635936 GCF_000260255.1 Octodon degus
AAACATAGGCACACATATATCCCTATGATATGATGTTTTCAGATCCTCTGGGAAAATTCCCAGTAGAGGAATAGCTGGTTTAAAGGGGATTTCCAGATTATTCTTCCTTCTTGCCTTTTTTTTTTCTTCCAGTTTTGAGGATTGAACCCCATGCTAGGGAAGTGTTCTACCACTGAACTATATCAAAAGGTCTTTTAAATTTTTAATTTGAGACAAGATTTTACTAAGTTGTTCAGACTGGCCTTGCACTTACAATCTTCTACCTCAGCCTTCCTAGTAGCTGGATTTATAGGCATGTGTGACCATGCCTGGCTCTATTTCTTAATATAAAATATTAGGTATTATTTTAAATTTCTACTATGAAAAAGTAAGCATTTATCTAATTTATCCTTGCTCACCTCCCCTCATCTCTCATCTCCCTCTGTTCCTATTATTATTATTATTATATTAGAATATTGAATAGCTCCTCTACCCAAATTACTGGAAGCTACAAAGTTCAAGGGAATGGGCAACAGATTCCTTCACATTCTAAATAAATAAGATGCTGTCCTCATTAAGTGGGGTTGCTAAAGGAACATCTTGGAATTGAGCCCCAAACCACCTCCAGCTCTAATGAGAGCAGGGAAAAGTGACAAAGATTGGGGGTAAGGAGTTTCTGAGGGAATGGGTCATTGTTTGTTTCCTTTTCACCCAAACCAATAGAGAAATGCCCCTAAAGAGGCCCCTCAGAAAAGTGGTGGTCTCTACCAGAAAGAGAGTGAAAAATGCTTTCTTCTTTGGGCATCAAATCTCTCTGAGATCTCTCTGTGAGTGTTGCCTGGGGCAGCTCTCCCTGGTCCTGGTTGTCTATGTTTATGGCTCCCATCTCACCTTTCTTTTATAAAGGGAAGCTGATGGAGATTCCTTGCCTTGTATAACTGACCCAACTTCTTGCCAGCAACATGGAACCCCACCTCATCCCGCTGTACATTCCAGCCACTGGAAACCTTGATTTCATAAACTCAGGTAGGTTGTGTGAAGTCTTTGGGGATTGGGCACAAGTGTCAATCTTTCAAAAATGTGTTCAAGCAAAATGGTTTCTCTTACTTCCTCACCTTTGTCATAGTATGCTATCTAGTTTCCCAGCTATTGATGCTCCTCCCAGTCCAGGAATTGCCAAGAGATTTTTTTCTCTGGTCCTTGATTGGTAGTTAATAAGTTGTAGGTGCCATGATGCTGTGATTGATTAGATTTCCTTTGGGAATGCTGTGAATAATTCTTCAATGTTCATTCCAGCCAGGTCTATACCATCCAGCGTCATCTCTTTCCTGGGCCAGTGACACATTTAGGGAAAGGCAAGCACCCTAAGTAAACACTAGCGTGCGGGGTGAAGTATGCTGGAGGTTTCTGGGAAAGGTAATTGTTCTCCTACAAATAGGGAAAGACGTTCTGTCTTGATCCTTTGAACCTTGTCATCCTGGATACAGCATCTACTGCAGCCATCTTGCACTAATAACTGGAGCTGACCTTGAAGACTGATGAAGAAACCCAGAGAAAAACCAGGCCCCTGATGACTCCACTGAGCCACTGAACCAACAAACTCTGAAGTCGTTTCCTCCTTTGTCATTCCAGTCTTCCTGTTATGGAACATAATGCATTTCCATAATGTTTAAGCCACTTTGCATCAAGGTTTCTGTTAGGTGCTTCTGAAGTCAAACTAACTGATGGTATTTCTGAAGTCATTTCTGGAATCAGTGTGAAAGGATGTTGTGAGCCACGATCTATGCCTTGCAAATGGGGTGTGTCAGCATTTGCCTGCCTGTGCTTATTAGCTCCGCACTAGCTTCTGCTACAGGGACTCCCTTTTGCTTTCTTTTATTTGCCCTGCCCTTATCCCCTCTCTTCCCCTCCTCTCCGCTTTTCTTCTTTCTTTTTTTCTTCCTTTCTTCCTTTCTTCCTTTCTTCCTTTCTTCCTTTCTTCCTTTCTTCCTTTCTTGTTCCTTTCATTAGTAATTGGAATAGTCCTTTTGTTGTGTAGACAATGATTATTACTTGTCTGTGTGTCTCGTCTATGCTTCAGTTCTTGGAACTGCCCAGTCTGTTCTACGCCTCACTTCTGTGTTCCTCTTGATTCTCCTTGGGCATGGAATTTTTGCTTGTTCCATTCTTAAGGCCTTCTCTTTGCTGATGTTGGGATTTAAAGCCCACCTGGAGTTAGGACACGAGCACAGCACCTGCAGCCCTGTTAAGGCATCGGCTGAACGGTGCTGACTATCGCATGTGATGCCGATCAGGCTGTTGCGTGGGTACCCTCATCAATCGCTCAGGCTGTGCTGGCTGATACGAGGGGCCAGGCTGCTGGCGCCTTTGTCTGGCCCTTATTGACCAGTGGGCAGCCCTCCAGAGGCTTTGCGCTGGGTCAAAGAGGATGATGCTCTTCTCTGAAAGAAAAAGCAGGTCTTAGGTCAAAGGTATACAGACAAATACCGACCACACGGAGAAATAAATGTTTGAGTGCCTCAGCCAACACTGTATTATGAGTTTTTCTTAATTTCTAGGGATCTCAGTGCATTTGTAGGTCTACAAACAAGAATGAGAGAGAGAGAGAGAGTGACCAGAAACAAAGGAACTGGCTTTTCCCAGTTCTCCTAGCTTTTCTTCTTTTAAACCTGGAAACGCATTGCAGAGTCTTAAACCCAGAACTGTTTGTAAATTCAGCAGATGGTAAAAATGGACAGTGCACACAGGTGTTGCTTGTTCATGATGCCCTCAGCATGAGGCTCTTTTTCTGTTTGGTAATTGATTAAAAAATATGTATGTATTGCAAAGCTCATTTATTGATCGCGAGCAAGTGAAAAGGATAGCTTCCCTAATTAAAACCGATTGGAGCTGTGAAAGTTTAATTAATTGGATGCATGTCACTTCATTTCCATGTTATGTTGTGCACAGTGCTCTGTTTTCATAATTACCGTGTTGTGTTGGGGTGGCGGGTGTCTCTCTAATTAACAATCTGAAAGAAAAGTGATGTATGGGTCTGCTGAGCAGGCAAAGTGGGTGGAAAGAGAAGTCCCAGCCTGAATCCAATCTCTATTCCCTGTGGCCCGTTTCTTGCCATTTCTATCACCCTTTGTTCAGTAAACAAAGTTCCATCCCTCTCCCCAGAGACTGTTGTTTATTTCACTGTGTCCTAACAGCTTCTCCACTGGAAAATAGGAAGACTGGGTAACAGTTCCAGAGTTTGCTGGTAAAGAGTCTCAGCAGGTGGGTGAGAAGCCCTCTGACAACTTCCTTTGTAGTGTCCCCAGTATTTGCTGGCCAGGGCCTGTTGCATTTGTTCCTCATGGGGCAGCCAACACCAGCCCACTCAGCCATGATGACTTGTCACTGAGTGTCCACTCTGCACTGAGTGGAGAAGAGAGGTGACCGAGTCAGACTCCAGCCTCCTACTAGACAGTGATCTTGGAGAAGTGACCTAAATTATCTGTGCCCCAGTTTTCTCATTTATAATATGGCAATACCAAGACCTTTCTGATAATGATGTTGTGAATTACATGAAATAACACAAATGACATTCTTAGCAAGCCACTGTAGGCTCCTAGATTTATTGAACAATTTTCTCCTTTCTGTAGTGAGCATTACCAGTCCAAGAATCTGGAATCCAAAGTCTAAAATGTGTTAAGCTTTGATAGGATTCCACAATTGGGAAATTCAACACCTGACCTCATGTGACAGGTCAAAGTCAAAAGACAGAAACACTTGAAAATATTATATAAAACTATCTTCAGAGTATATATGTAAGGTGTACATGCAGCATAAATAAATTTTATATTTATGCTTGAGTCCTGTCCCCAAGATACCTCATTATGTATATGCAAGTTTTTCAACCCCTCTTCCAAGTCCAAAATGTGTCTAAGTACCATGCACTTCTGACAGGATAATCAAGATGTGCTGCCTTTTTATTTAAATCTTAGTTTGAGTGATCCTGTTACAGATGGTAATTTCTAACTGGCCTTACTTCAATACCTTCTTTCTAAAAATCTATGCTCACTTTGAAAGCAGAATTTTTTTTTAAATGAAAAGATGATTACATGATGCTTTGCCAATTCTTAAAAGTGCTTTCTTGCTCAAATGTTGTTTACACTCTGTAGTGCAGGAATTTTACCTCCTGCACAATCTGGCCCCTCTCTACCTTGCCAGACTCATCTCCTACCTCCTCCCTCCTTTTTTTTTTTTTTTTTGTAATTTTATTGAGAAACAAATACAATGAGACAGTTTGAAAACCAATTAGTAGAAGGAATTCAATAATTAATACATTGCATATTGTTATCTCCTTAGTGGTTATTCATAGTACAAGATGCAGACATGATATCCTGTCAAAACACTATTAGAACAAATCTTTCTTCTCATTGAATTAAGAGAAAGTAGCTGTATATCTATCCTAACTATTTTGTATATATAGATACAAAATGGTCTTTCATTTGTATCCCCTTTTCTTGTTTAGTTTTGTCAGAGAAGGGTAATTCATTGTCATTTAAATATCGTAGGTATGTGAATTCAGAAAAATAGTCCAATATAGTCCAGCAGTCCATAATAGTAGTGGGTCATCCGCAAGACTGGGAATGTCAGAAGTTGTTGACTTGAGCCCTTTACAGCCCAGCATACCAACATGGCTTCACCTCTTATACCTTGTTTTTTTACCTTTCTGCTGGGGTTAAGACCAAGATAAAGTAAGACCTATAGAACAAGAAATGTAACTGTTTTATCTGATAAGGTCAGTCAAGTACCCTCAGGATTTATCCTAAAACCCTGTACCACAGTTTGTAGCTCCTTTGTCAGTGCCAGCCATGTGGATGAGTCATGGCCATTGCTTGATCCATTTGCTCTCTGTGAAAGCCTGAGAGAATGTTTTCTCTCCAGGTGACTCTCCTTAGGCACACTCTATGTCATCGATCATGTTGCTTTGTAGCCCCATAATCTCCTTGATCAGAAAATTTCGGACAGAACTGAGTTACATGATGTTACAGTATAGGTTCTCCTATGTCCTGAGTCTTCACTGACCTTGGAAGGCTAGTGCCAAAATGTTGGCTGCCCTTGCAGCCCTTCTTTTTCTCTAAATTTTGTTCTGTAAACTGAGGTTGTTAACCCTCCAGAAGAGAAGCTTATTATTACCCTACAACATATACAGCTGGATTTAGCCTAACTATCTGTCTGAATGTCAAACATCTTAGGCATAACACGGAACAGGTATTTTCCATCAAGTATTGATATGTTAAACTTTAAGTGCCTACAAAATATTAAGAAAAAAATTAAAAAAATATTTAACAAATATGAATAAACAGTTGCATATTTTTACACAGAAATTTAGAAATCTAACCATATTCAGCATTGTGGCAGGACAGTCCTGTGGCATCTTTTATCTTGTCTCTTTTTTTCATTTATTACCCTTTTTTTTTTTAACATTTACTTTCCTTCCTCTTTACTACAGCCCTCCTACCACTGCCTCAGCCCCCAAACCTCCCCCATATCTAGGCACAACCTGCTCTCTTCTCCCTTTCTCATTTTCTTTGAAAAGTAAAAGTCTTGGTGGTTTCTTCAGATTTAGCTCAAATATCCCCTTTTGGCAAAGTAGTTTGTCCCTTACTTCTTGTTTGAATTCTCTTCTGACAAACAGGAAGTTCCCACAGTCAGGAACAGGAAGTTCCTTTATGTAAGGACTGTATCTCGGTCATCTTTGTGTCCTAGTTCCTACCAAAACCATGTTATGCAACAGACTTCTCACAAATATGTTTAGAAGGAGAAGTTTTCTTCATGTGGAATTATAGTTTAGTAATCTGCCTTTCCACAGTTGAATCCATTTGAGAAGGGAAAGATTTATGAAGTTCTATATTGTTCCTTGTTGCCTGGCACATAACAAGTTCTTAGTAAATTAATAAGATTGACATATACTTGGATCTAAATGCCTCATAGATATGTTCTGAGGGCAAATTGATGATGAATATACAAGTTCTTAAAGCTTAATAATCATTGAAAACTACAGTAAGATTATTTATAATATACCTGGCAAGCACAGGATCCTGAGTTCAATCCCTGGGACTG
>NW_004524590.1:22636411-22641152 GCF_000260255.1 Octodon degus
AGGGATCCTGGAGCCTTGGCTCTGCAATAGTAACTGGAGCTGCAAGCAGCACCTCATATCACCCCCCTTAAGCCTCTTGAAATGCTCTGATTTTCCTAGTATGTCACTCTCCTATGTCAGTGACATATGAAATAAACAGTGCATTTAGGTAGTTTTAGACAAATCATTTTATTTCCAGGTACATGTATAGAATTTAATCAATATTTATATTTATTCAAAAGAGTTTTTTCATGTAAAAAGTTTTTTTTCTTATTTGTGTTTGAATTTGTGTGAAATAACAAGTCTTCAGTGTTATCTCCTCTCCAAACCAAAACCCACCTGTGAAGACTGTCAGCTCTTCCTCTTCTCCCTAATTAGGGACTGCTTAGGGGGAAAAGCCACACTGCACCTTCCATTTCGACTGGCTTTTCACATTTGACTACAGCTCACAAAATTGGATCATAAACTACGTCTGCCATCTTCAGCTTGACGTCATTACAATTTTGACTACAGTGGGAGCTAGGAATTATAAAGAAACAAGGTGGTTTGCATTCACTGTGGATTGAGATGATTAATTTATTTCAGAGAGCTTTAGCCTCTACACCAAAATCTAATGTTAAATACAACATCCAGACCCTGAACATTTTCCCAGCTGTATTTTTAAAGTTCTGGAAGCTGGTTGTGCATAGTCTAGGTGGGGTGTGAAGTGCAGGAGTGAGGGCTCCACAATCTGACAATCAGTGTTTTAAGTGAGCTCTGCCTTTGTTTGACTGTGTTATTGGGAGAAGTAACTCAGCTTCAGGTTTCTTGTTGGTTCAGTGGAGAAGCTAATGCTGTGACTCTGAGTAAATGTGTAGGCAGCCAGTCCACAGAACAATGGCTGCAATCCTGTCAAGTATCAGTGTTGTACCAGGACTCAGCAATGAAGGAAGCAATGGGTCAAAGAAAGTATGCTCAGCCCTTGGTAGTAAAGCACCACCTCTGTTCTTAGGGGATTGGCGTGGGGCCAAAGTCTCCTCTCCGGTGTGGTGAACCTAGTTCATCAACTCAGTTTCCGGCTGCACCAGCACAAGCTTCTCTTTACCTCAGTCTCCTTTTTCTGCTGACTGACTTTACTCTGGTGTACCATGTGGGGGAACTAGCAAAGAATGGAACCTGAAAAGAAGAGGAGGTGAGTAGAGCATAACTCTGATTTGTCCTGAGATGCCCTGATGCTGCTCTTCTCCTAGGACATGGCATATTCCCAGGCCTCTGTGGAGAGGTCTTTGGAACTGGTGGTCCAAGGCCCCTGCAGGGCCATGAATACCTCTTTGCTTACATTATGGAACAATGTAACTTGCCAAAACAGATTTTCTTAATAAAAAAAGGTTCTACTTTCCCTCACCAGGTGAAAAGAATAGCAGTTAGAAGTCCTTGAGGCATATTGGAGGAACAGAAAGGAGCAAGGAATGGGCAGAAGCTGTGTGACGCAGGCTGGGAGGCCACACTTAGGCAGCATCTCTTACCCTAGTGGGTTTCTTTTTATTAATTTTATTGAGAAACAAATAGCAATGAGATGGTTTCAAAACTGATTAATAGGACAGTTTCAATAATTAATACATTGCATATTGTTGTCTTCATAGTGGTTATTCATAGTACAAGATGCAGACATGATCCTGTCCAAACACTCTTAGTACAAATCTTTCTTCTCATTGAGTTAAGAGAAAGTAGCTGTATGTTTATCCTATTTTGAGTATACAGATACAAGATGGTCCTTCATTTATATTCCCTTTTTTTGTTTGGTTTTGTCAGAGATGGGTATTCCATTGCCATTTAAATATTGTAGGTGCGTGAATTCAGCAAAATAATCCAATATATTCCAGTAGTCCATAATAGTAGTGGGTTATCTGTAGGACTGCCAATGTCAGAAGTTGTTGACTTGAGCCCTTTACAGCTCAGCATATTAATATGGCTTTACTTTTCATACCTCGTAATTATACTTTTCTGCTGGATGGTTAAGGCCAAGATAAAGCAAGACCTATAGAACAAGAAATGTAACTTTTGTATCTGACAAGGTCAGTCAAATCCCCTCTTTGGTCTTTATCAAACACCAGAATCATCTACAGGACTTGTTTCTGAAGCCCTAAGCCTGGGTAAGGCCTGTGATTTTTCTTTCTTTCTTTTTTTGGGGGGGAGGGGCACTGGCTCAGTCCACCCTGGGGGTGGGGCTGGCTCCACACGTGGTGCAGGGGATCACACTGCAGTCCCTGTGCTTGCCTAAGCTTGCCTAAGCAGACACTTTAGACTGCTGAGCTATCTTGCCAGCCCCAAATTTGCTTACTAAACAAATTTCCAGGTGACACTGATTCTGTTCTGTGACCTATTGTGCTTGAATCTCTGGATATATTGAATACAATGGAAAACTCTGGAGCAGTGAGGCTTTAGAACGGTGTCTCTCAAGTCTGACTTACAGATCACCTTCATCGTAATCATCTCGAGCCTTGCTGCTCAAAATGTGGTTGCCAGACTGCAGAATCAGCATTTCCCTGTGTTAGGTAGGAATGCAGAACTTCAGGGCCTGTTCCAGACCCAATGAACCAGAACTGCTTTTTGACGAGCTCCCTGGGTGATTTGTAGGTACAATGCAGGTAAGAAGCATTGCTCTGGAGTTTCACAAATGTACCTTTTGGGTGGATGTCACAATGGCTGGAGAGGTGGGACTTGCCATTACTGTATTATAATGTGGAATCATTGTATACGAGTTCACCAGAGGGAAACTATGCCAGGATCAATGGGTCACGCCTTCAGAGAGCATATACACCTGGACCTGCAAGAAGCCTACAGGAAGGTGGGGCTGCTTGCATGTACAGCCTATCAACATTTATAGTGTCTTTTTGAAGATCAATAGATAAGGCAGTACTCTTCTTTAGTGTCTGTATGGCAGATAAGGTTTGAAGGTTTGGAAATAAATTACAGCTAAAAGGGTGGAACAAAAAGGAGGAAGGAACACTCAAATATGACTTGCAAACATATAACCCAACCAGGATTGCCTGGGGTCATATTTCTTAGCGTTTAGGAGGTATGTGAAATTACATTTGGCAGGTCTTATTTCTGGCCAATCATCACTAATAGTATCTCTTCTAAAGGAACAGGATTTTTAATGGTTTACTTAAGATATAATTCACATATGCAATTTACAACTCGATTGGACCCACTAACCATTACTCCCCATCACCCACCTCTTCTCACCAGTTCTAGACAATCACTTATTTACTTTATAGATCTGTCTCTTCTATTTAGATGTCATATAAATTGAACCATACAATACATAGTCTTTTATGATTTACTTCTTGGCCTAGCATAGTGTGTTCAAGGTTTATCCACGTTGTAACATCTATTGGCATTTCATTCCTTCTTAATGCCAACTAATATTTTATCCTATGGATATACTAAGTTTGTTGATCCATTCATTAGGAGCTGGACATTGTCTTTTCTTTTTACAATATTTGGCTACTATAAATAAAGCTTCTATAAACATTCATGTGTAAGTTTTTGTGTGGGTATATTTTTTTCTTTTTAAGTTTTAAGGTTTTGGTGATTGAACCTATGGCCTCACACATGCTAAACAAGTGCTTTACCACAGAGCTACAGCCTCAGCTCATGGATATATGTTTTCATTTCTCCTGGGTATAGATCCATGACTGGATTCACTAGGTTATGTTTTAACTCTATATTTGACCTTTGACAAACTGCCAGACTGTTTTCAAAGAGGCTGCAATGATTTTCATTTTTTACAGCAATGTACAAGTGATTCAGTTACTTCACAATCTTGCCAACACTTCTTGTTACCTGCCTTTGATCATAGTTGTCCTAGTAGGTGTAGGTATGTCCTTGTGATTTGCTCATGTTTGAATTGTTTTGTCTTTTACATTTTTAAAAATATTTAATTAATTAATTGTATTTGGTACAGGGTCTTACTATCCAGCTTGGACTCATAGTGATCCTCCTGTTTTCAGCCTTCTCAGATCTGGGATTACAGACATTCACCACCATACCTTGTTTCAGTGGATAACTCGGCACAGCACTTGCACGGCATGTAGTAGCTGGGGTTGAATTTGAATCCTTGTGCTTGTCAAGCAGGTGCTTAGACTGCAGAGCTACCTCCCCAGTTCTGTTTTGTCTTTTTATGTCTGAGATTTAAAGGGTTTTTGTGTATTCTAGTTACAAATCTCTTATAGATAATTTATAAATATTTTCTCCCATGGTGTGGATTTTTTCTTCACTTTCTAATGGTGTTCTTTGTTTTTATTTTTATTTTTTAAAGAGTACAAAGTGGTAAAAAATGAGAAATGATACAAAATTTCATTCAATAAAGTAATAAGAATTCAACAATGGTGGTTGCGTTGAGTAATGTTATCGTCATATTAGTTGTATAGGTTACCAGATATAAACTTGAAAAATCAGCTAAAAAAAAGTTATAGAAATGCTGGACAGGGTCAGGGAGACAGCTTAGTGGCATAAGCACCTGCCTGGTAGTTAAATTTTAATTTTTTTCTTTTTATTCTTATTTTTTTCTTTTAAATTTCTTACATTTTTTGTTATTGTTTTGTTTTTTCTTTAAACCAAAATTACATATTTGTATCTGGTAACTTGAACAACTAAGTTGATGATAGCATCATTTAATATAGCAACCATTCTTAAATTCTTGTTACTTTGTTTAATGAAATTTCTATCATTTTTAATGCTGTTTTTCTATCTATAGAAATCTATCTATCTATCTATC
>NW_004524590.1:22641392-22656250 GCF_000260255.1 Octodon degus
CGGTTCTGCCAAAATAAAGAAGTTAAAAAGAAGAAAAAAATATTAAGCATTAACTGTACCTTTCAATAGGCCAGCAGAAATCAGCAGTACAGTTACCCAAGCTGTCCTGCACATATACATGAATATATCTTTTCACCTTCTTTCTTTTGTCCTTTTCCTCATCACAGTCTTTCTTTCCCTTTGAAAGATTCTTTCCCCTTCACAATATCTATTGTATACCTTTCAGATTTTATTTACTCTTTTAGGTCCTTACACTAGTGAGACAATATAATGTTTGCACATGTAGGTCTGATTTATTTTACTTAACAATACAGTTTCTAGTTGCATCCAGTTATGTATAAAAGTCTTGAATTTATCTTGTTTAAAATAGCTGAGTAATGCTCCATTGTGTAAAAATACCACATCTTTTTTTATCCATTCCTCAATTGATGGGCATTTGGGTTGGTTACAAGATACAACTATGCCAAATTGTGCTTCTGTAAACAGGGCTGCATGTACATCATTGTGGTATGATAACTTCAGTTTCTTTGGAAAAATACCTAGGAGGGGAGTAGGTTGTCTGAACTGGACCTCCAATCCTAGCTTTTGAGGAATCTCCACACTGATTTCCATAATGGTAGTCTACACTCCCACCAACGGATTTCCACAACGATTGCACCAGTCTACATTCTCAGCAGCAGTGGAGAAGGGTTTCTCCCCCCCCCCCCTAGCCTCTCCAGTATTTGTTATTTGTTGGCTTCTTGATGATATTCTTTCTGGCGGAAGGTGGAATCTCAGTGCTGTTTTAATTTGCATCTTTTGATTTACAAATGATGTTGTAGAGTTTTTCATATATTTATTTGCCATTTGTATTTCATTTGTGAAGTGTATATTCATCTCATATGCCCATTTTTGAACTTTGGAGACCTGAATCTTAATGCCATATGAGGGTTACAACTACTGGCACTATGCTGGGCAGAGCCGTCCGAGTTCTCCAGGGTTCACATTTGCCACGAGTTGCCCTAGTGCTGGACATGTTTCTACAGTACTTAACATTTGTCCTGCTGGAGTTTGGTCTTGCTTTGCTTCTGTTTCTGTCTATTCCCCAATTTGTACTTTTTTTGAACGGGAATGTTTATCTTGTTCCACTGTAAGGCAGAAGTGTTTAATTTTCTTTTAATTTGTACAGAAGCTTGCAGTAAGAGTTGGCCTTAATCTCAGAAGAGACTTTGAACTTGGACTGTTCAGCAATACTGAAATGCTTAGGACTTTGGTGACTCTTCTTGATGAACTAAATGCCATTTTCAAGAAAGGGATGCACATGAGTTTTCTGTGCACAGGGGCAGAATGTTATAGCTTATGTTTAGATGTTCCCCTAAAGCATCAAACACTCGTAGTTGGGACTTGTAAGAGGTGGCTGGATCCAGGGCACTAATGGCAAACTAACGGCACACATGTTATTAGTTTTTCTTTTAGGACAAAGATGTTAATGTATGAGCTGTTTTTTCCTAAACTAAAACCTCAAGATTCAGGTTTAATTGTATTGTTGTTGTTTTGAAATAAATAAGTGGGTATTGGGTTGCAGTTTGGGCACTGATCTCTAAACTGTTTTTCATCACTGATCCAGGGTAGGTGATGCGGGGATCTGATTGGCTTAGCATCATTCTGGATGTGGATAATTGGAAGGCAAATGATGAGCATGGGTGGTGCCATCCAAAAGGCTCAGAGTATGGATGGAATAAAAAGGATGGAAAGAAGGTAGCTTTCTGCTTGCTGCTTGCTGGTGCTTTCTGCTTGCTCTGCCATGGACCGTTTGTCCTCTGTGATGCCCCTCTTTCGTGCTACCCCACGTTGGAGCCCCCCAACAATGGACTGAAATCTCTACAAACTGTGAGCTAAAATAAATCCTTTTTCCCTTTAACTTTTAGGTGTCAGGTATCCTGTCCCAGCAACAAGAAAAATAACTAAGACAATATATGTGTGTTTATACTGCATAGTGTAGTGCTTACATTTAGATCTGTGATTCATATTGAGTTAATTTTTAAGTAGTGTGAGCAGAGGGCTAAATTTGAATCTTTTATATGTTGTCCCAGCACCATTTGTTGGAGACCTCTTTGTTCCTCATAATTCATTTGGCACCTTAAAATAGTCCTTTTAAATTCTATATCGGTATCAGAGTTACCTGGGAGTATTACAAATATGCCAATCCTTGCATCATTCTTCAGTACTAATAAATCAAAATATCAGAGAGGGAAAATAGCCAAGTAATTCTTTTTTTATTAGCACATATTTGTAGTACAGAACATTTACATTGCTCTTAGGGAGTATGTACATGGACATAAAACAGCTAGATTCTTTTTTAATCCTCTTCCCCTTCCTACCCAACTGTGAGTCTTATATCCATAAAGGAAGCCGTGCTGATTACTTATCCTGCTGTAGAGGCCACTGAAGTCCAGTGTGCCCTGCCGCTGATGCTGTACTTGTGACTACTTCTCCTCATAGGCCAAAACTGCAGCAACAGGCACTTGCTGAGCTCCCCCCTCCACCAGTACAGCCAGTGATCACACTGAACGCGGTACAGCACTGAATCTCAAGGGGCCCTCAGTCTAGCAAGGTGGACTCCAGTGCTATTGCTCTCACACTTACTAGTCTGCCCACTCGTCCTCCTTCCCAGTGAGGGCATTAACGCTTACCCTGGGAGGACTCAGACTCTTGACTTTTGGAGAAGATCAGGATAAAAACAATATAGAACCTTAGCCCTACCTTCAGTCACTGCAGTGCCACATGTTTTCTGATCCCATTCCTAGGTGAGGCAGAAGAGTGAGGACAATTCAGAAACTCTGGGCTCTTGCTTAGATCTCATTTTCAAACCTAACATTGGACACACACTCAGTACTCCTGCATTCTCTCGCTTTGGAGCTTAACAGCTGCCTTTCTGTAGTAGACTACCCTCTCTCCTGTGTGCTGACACAGCTTGAGGCAGCGGAAAAGCTGCCTGGGGAAGTAGTCATGGCCTATCAGTTACAAAACCCCAGACACCTGTACAGATGGTTCCCAAAGCCCCACACATGGACTTTTCATGAGACCTAGAGGAAGTTTTCAGTAGAACAGCCTGGACCTGACTTCTTAGATCTCAGTCGAAGAAGTGGGTGATACAAAAAGGACCATGACATTGAACTCTCGGCCACTGTGTTCCTTCTTGCACAGTGGTCCGCCCTTACTCTGGCTTAAATTCACTCCTCACAGCATGTTTGTTTTCCAACTTTTAATAAAGGTAGGACCTTTCTACCATTTATCATTTTCTTGCCTAATTTTTTTCTCAGGACAGAAAATCTAGAAATGGCCTTAGGAAGCAACTCCAGAACTCCAAGATCTGCTGGAACACCTTTAGATAACATCTTTCCCAGCCTCAAACCTCAGGGCCTTGTTTCCAGAGTAAGCCCTGGCTCTGAACTTTCCATGTTTTCTGCTTTCTGATCCACACTCTCTTCTTTCTAAGATTTTCAATGCTCAGGGATGCTTTGTATTGGTTAAAGGCTTTTAATTTTCCCACTGGAAATGTGAACCAAACAGGCCAAAGCAAAATGGGTGTTTACATGTGACTGAGTAGCCCAGACAGGGATTTGGATATGACTCGTTCAGAGACTCATCTGTGCTTTCTGACTCATTGTCACTTGGTTCTTCTCTTTCATAATGCTATTCTTATGTTCTTGCTTGTGAAAGCAAGAGAGTCTATAACAATCCCAGATTTCTATCTTTTAAACTTCATATCTCATGGGAAAACATAAAAATCTCTTATCTGCAGTTTCATGACTCACTGGGCATGATGGAGTTATATGTCCACCCTAGGCTAATCTCTGTAGCTCGACTGCTGATTCCATGAACTGATTAGCTCAGCCTTGAGTTTTGGGCTCTGTCCTTGGAGTGAGGCGTGGGTGGCACTCTGTATCAACTATAGAAACCAAATGAGGATGGGGTGGCATGGTATAGTACAAAATAAACATTCCATCCTTCTTTCCTATTTCCTGGCATAGTGCTAAGACTTGAAATTTACTGTGTTTTGAGTGCTGATGAGATGACTGTTTGCTTGAGCCTTAGATAACTTTGGGATGGAGACTGGTGACGAGAGGGGACAAACCATGGTCACTGGGCTGGAATTTTCAGATCTAGATGTCGAGGAGGAGGGCTGGGGATTAGATTCAACCACAGACGGTCAATTGTTTTATTATGTTTGCTTGCATAATAAACTTTCCACAAACCCCCTGAATGACAAGGTTTGAGAGTCTTCAGGGTTGGTGAACACTATCATGTGTGAGGAGGGTGGTGAGACCAGATGGGGGCTAAAACTCTGCTCCTCCATTTCTCTAATATTTTGCCTTGTGCTTCTCTCCCATCTGTGCCTCTCTCCTGAGTTGCACCTTTCACATAAAACTGCTAATAGTAAACAAATAAGTTTTCTGAGTTCTAAAAGTTGTTTTCGTGCATTATTGAAACTGAGCAGTAGATAGTGAAACCACATTTCTAGTAATATGGTCAGAACTACAGGTGACTTTGATTTATGAGGTACATCTGAAGTTGAGGAGCAGTCTCATCAGGCTGAGGCCTCACCCTGTGAGATCAGTGCTAACCCTAGACAGTGTCAGAATTACACTGAACTGTTGGACACTCAGGTAGTGTCAAAAAGAGGCTGAAAAACACACTGCACATTTGGTGGTAGGTGAAACCCCCACGTAGGTGGATTCCTCGACAGCTGGCGCCAGAAGTAAGGTCAGCGGATAGTGGTGATGCAGAAGCACAGGCCATGTACTGTTCACCGCAGTGACATTGCAGATCTGTTGTGTGAATATCATGTCCTTACGGGTACCGCTTTCCATCTCATCCCGGGTACCATAGCACACCTGGGAGTAGTGTGTTGCTTACTATCAGAGGAAAAAAGTTAAATTCTACAGTGAGCTGGGCAAGTTTAATGGATATGATGTTCCCTGAAGATAATTTGGTACTTAATATGTAACTTTAAGAGTGCTCATATGAGGGCCAGGAAGATAGCTCAGTAGAGTAAGTGCTTGCCTGGCAAGTGCAAGGTCCTGAGTGGGATCCCCGGTACCGCAAAAAAAAAAAAAAAAAAAAAAAAGTGCTCATATCACTAGAACTTGTAATTTCACGTTTGGAAAATATAACATATGGGAATGAGCTGATATTTGGGTTAAGCTTTGGGTAAAATATTATTTATTGCAGCACTAATAAAACAAATTTTAGCATATCAACATATCCTTCAGCCCATGAACAAGTGATATATTAAATTTATAATATTTTATATAAATCAATTATTTATGTAACATATTACTCATGAATAATTTACATAATACCATGTAAATGATATCAACCAGGCTTCCATAAAAGAATTGGAAATGAATGCCGTGACAGTATTGCTCTAGGTGGCAGGATAATCAATGTTTAAAATCTTTTAAAAATATTTTTATTTTATATTTTCTGATTTTTAAAAAGTATGTCTAATCTCCAAAAGGGTGAGCCATAGAGTTCTCCTTGCATTTAGGGAAAAAAAGTTATTAAAAAATTCTTTATCAGGAAAGCATTCCATATTGATAGAATTAGCCTCCCAACTTTAGAGCTGTGTGGAGAGGCAAGGGAGTGAGAATTCATGGGCTGTATTGATTTTGCACTTTTTTTTTTTTGGACTTATAACCTGTAAGCTGTTCATGGTTACACTTGAATCCTCCTAGGATGTGCCTATAGGAAGAAGATCAAATTGAAAGTGGGACAGTTGAGACAAGGTTTGCTGCTCCCTGGAATTGCACACTGGGAGGGGAGGGAGGCATTTCGCCTGGACAGACTCAGCAGGAGTACAGGGCCCAAGATTGCTTCCCAGATCGGAGTGTTAGCTGCTCCCAGCTGGGCAGCGAATCTGTAATCACTGCACAGGACAATGGTGCCCAAGAGAGTTTTCTTAGGTCATGGCATAAAGCCTGTGGTTTCTCTAAAAAGCCAGACTCCTGAGTCCTAGCTAAATAGTGAACTTGGGGAAATAGATCTGTGCATCCCTTTCTTTGCATCTCTCAACAACTTCTCTAGACTCCTCTTTGAGATTCTACCTGTTTCCTGCTCTATCGGTGTTCTAGTTTTATTTGGGTCTGACAATTTCAGAGATATCCACAGACCTGTGTCCTCCTATCAAACTGACATGTCCGGGTCCTTTGCCTTTAGCAGCTCCAGTCTTTATAATATAGCAAACTTAATGGTGGTCCTAAGATAATTGGCACATAAACCATATTACCTTCCCAGATAAAGCTTGAATTTGCATAACCCAGGGCACAATGACAGGCAAGGATGGCAAGTGAGATACTTAGTTCTCTCATATACTTTCTCTAGTGTCCTGCAAAGAAAGGGAAGAACCAGGACAGTTACTACTAAGTACTACTAACATTGTGAAGGCTTTGATCTTTGGGGAATTTTTCTTTGTCCACCAACTTTAAATACTGTATCATCTGAATGTCCTGATATGTTATGTTTCTCTGTAGAGTTAGGATCTCTCTGTCCTAAAACTTTTTCTTTCTCTTGACCTGTTCATTTAAAAGACTGGAAAGAAATTCAAATAGACCATGGCCCTCTTAACTCAAGTAACATGTTCTTCCCTAATCTCTTTTCCACTACCTCCTGCCTTTTTATAATTTGCTTTTGACTATCCATTCAAAGTAAATCCTTCAGTTACCACATGCCTGTGCTCCCTTTTGCCCAGGGGCAGTCTCCTGGACCATTCTTTTTTTCCTTTTTGCCTGACTCCTCCTCTTCCTTACATTTTGGCTGAGAGGCAACTTCCTTAAGAAATCTTTCCTTGGCGCCTGAAGGTTCCTTTGGTGCTCTTTCTATGGCTTCCTGCTGCATTCTGCAGTGGACTGGTCCTGCTGGCTGACTTTGGTAATCATTTGATAACTTGCATGTCCCCTTTACTGTGAAATCCTACTGGGAAAGAGCTATGTCTCAGTTGTCCCTGGGTTTAGCATATAGCAGCTGTCCTGAAAATGCTGGCACATGAATAATGAAGGAACATTGCTACAGGCCAGCTGTCCCCATCTGTTGCACCAGTTGACTAGTTGGTGGCTCTGGACTTCTTGAGTCTCCTTATCATCCCCACATGAAAAGTTTGCTCCCAAGGCAGAGGGAGAGGCAGAGGAATGCTTTTCTTCCCCCAAAATGATCCTTAGGGATCCCAAACTTTATGCCTCTTAGGTCCTGGCTCTCTCTAAGAGCTGCCCTTTTCCCTTATAATGTCCTTCGAGGCTTCTTTCTTGGGCCAATTAATGGAAAGACAGTGCTCCCATTTTCCATGTGACTTCTGAAGCTACCAGGTGGCACCCATAATCTCACATGCCTCCCTTAGCATCTGTCTCTCCAGGAACCAGCAGGGACTCCCTCACCAACCTCCCATAGGGAGTGATACCACCCAGTACCTCTTGGGACAGGATGCTGCAGCTGCTCTCAGTTAATTACGCCCCTCCTTGCCTTCTGCCATCCCTCAGTATGTGGTTTCCTCCCCCTCTGTTCTCTCCCCAAGCTGCCACTTGCCCATCTAATTCTTAAATACAGATTCTCTCAAGCTTTGGGTTTATCCCATTGCTCCTTACTCTCAGCCCATGTCCTCTCTAGGGAGTCCTCCCTACATCTCAGGATAGATAGATAGTCTTGGGGAGGCCAGATAATCTTAGAAAGTGTTCTTAGGTTATCAGGGCTCAAACACAGGTATTCTGGGGCCTCAGCTTAGCCTGTTTCCTCCTGAATCAAGGTCTTCCCATGCCTTAGTTGAGAGCAAGGCCTCAGGCATCTCTAGGGTGACTGATGGCATTGAGCCCACTCGTGTTCCACAGATCTGCTATAAACTTGATCACCACTTGCCACATTCCCTGAACATCCATATGGACATCAGCTGGTTGTCCACCCTTGCCCACTGAGGAGAAGGAAGCAGCTGGAGAAGCCAGTGTCCTGGGTACACAAGAAAAAGCTATGTTATCCAGGTGTGGGGCAGTTAGGGTCTTCTTGTGGGCACAGTTGGAAGAGTGTCCACATTGCAGGACAGTTGTTTTTGCAGTATCTGTACTTTTAGAGGCATCCAAATCAACTGTACACAGGCTGAGTGTTCTAATAATTCATTTAGCAACTGGACATGTTACCATTATATTAAAATATGTGGCATGGAAAATCTGGATTTGAAATCTACATTGCCACAAAAGCGCTGATATTACTTGTCAATGAAAGAAAAGTTATGAAATCATTGCAGTGTGATTTAATTAACACCTTTGAACAATTATAAAACTGATTTAAAATTTGTATTACATCCTTGTGTGAACATTGTGGGGGACCATCAAGAACTTGATGGAACTGTCACTACGGAATGCTGTTCACCAATTACTTGTAACCATTTTCAATCTGCAAGCCCCAAGAGAAAGGCACTTTATTGCTTGGGAAGGGGTTGCAAAAAGTATATTCGTGGATACTAGCCCAAGTCTCTCTACATAAATATTTGAAAACATTTTATTTGAGAATTTCATATTTGAGAGTTTCACAACAGCTCTACTTCCTTTCCTGGAGCCTGCATGCATACAAGTTCAATATTTAATAGCTTCCTGAAACTTAAGTATTTTATTTGTTTATAATGATACAAGCATAGTGATTATTTTTTCTCTCATTGAACCCTGACTTTCCTTCAGTTTACCCCAAGGTGTGATATTAACGTTATGGGTTTTTTTTTTCTGTGCATCATAAAATAAAAAATACTGGGAAAGTTATAAAAACAATCCTGCTGTTGAGCTGGTGTCATTTACATGCTATAGAGTTCACCCATTTGAAATATAAAGCTCAGTGATTTTTTTCCCATACATTTGCAAAGTTGTACACCAACCAGCTGCAGAACAATTGCTTCATCCCAGTAGGATGAGCAGGTTTTGAAGGAAGGTGGAAAGGAAGACAGCATTCCAGGGGAGGCAGACAGGGGTCCTGAGCAGCAGGGGGCAGGCAGGAAGGTGCTAAGTTCCTGGAAGAGTACCCGAAGCCCCAGAGGACTTGGGGGATGTGGAGGATGCTCCTGCCGCTGGGAAGGGGTCATGGGCTTTTCCAGCTCAACACAGCAGCACTACCTCTTTTTTCTGTGTCTATAGTCTGCCTGTTACAGTGTGAGTATGACAGGCAACTTTTGGCTGGTGGTTTTGCTGTTCCTCCTATGCTGTCAATTCCCACTTCTGGGTTCCCAGACTTAGTCCTACCTCTGGCACGGAGTAGGACCTCAATGTGTGCATGCCCAATGAACAAATGATTCCCAGACCCTTCTTCCCTAATATTACAGAAGCTGACCAGAAGCAGACATGGAGCTTCCAGAAAAGCCCAGTGCAGAGGGCAGAATGCATCAGTGCTCGGGGCCATAGAGAAAGCAGCCATGTCAGGCCGACCTTTACGCCTCTGTACGTCACTGCTCCTGTTGAGCTGCTTCATCATCTGTGAGGTCACTTTGCTGGCTCATAGGCACTCTCAGTAGCTTTTCAGGAACAAAGACCCATGATTCCGGTGGGGCACCTTCCTCAGTGTCTCCCGGAGCTGTCCACATCAGAAGGGACAACTTTCAAGGAGCAGGAGAGGCAAGCACAGGGGCTCAGAGGGGCTCTAGCCAGTGGCTCAGCACCAGGACCTGGCAGAATAGCATTTACCTAGCCAGCTGCAGCCCTCCCCAGACGCCACGGAAGGAGGAGAGCCGACAAATTGCCTTTACAACCCTGAGAAGCAGGTATATTGGCAAGATGGCTTCTTTGGGCGCAGGAAAAAAACGAAGAGGTTTAAAGCAAGCACATCAAGCTGTTTTTGAGTGCACTTAACAGCTGTCCAGACTCGCAACCCCCTTTTTAAAAGCAGAGTTACTTCACTCATACTAGAGCTCCATTATTCTTTATCTTTGACTCTCAACCATGCTTCTGATTTCTCCTTGGTGCTTGCTTGCTAACCCATTTATCCTTTCTTGGAAATCTATACTTAAAGATGACATGAAATAAGGCAGGATGCTGTGGGAAAGCATTCTGGGGCTGGCCCAAGCTAGCAAATGTTTGTGGTGGTGACAGAGAATCCCCTCCACACCATTTTTATTCCCAGGTACCTCAAGTAGGTTTCCTGGCTGGGATAGGAACTGCTTCTTGGTGTTTATTTGAAGAGAGATTTGAGGGTCCCTACCCCTCTGGCTCCAGTCCCCAGGCAGGAGTGGCAGCCCCCAGAGAGTGGTCAGTGTAGTGACAGCATCTGCTATTCCCTGGGTATTTCAGGACCAGTCTGGGCAGCCTGGAACAGCTCAGACCTGACTCCAGCTTTCCTGTCTAATCACGTCGTTAATGAACATAACAAATCTTCACAGCTGCTGGCTGCAGTTTGCTTCTCCACCCCTCCCCCACTAATTAGTGCAAAAGCAGGGAGCAAATCAAGCATTGATTTGCCTTTGTAGTAATGATTATTTTGGGAACAACCCAGTCTCTTCTAAGCAGATAAATTCTCCCCATACTCCAAGTTTGAACCATATACTTACCTCTTAGATTTTTGGCTTTGCTGGGCCAGGATTGGGAATACATATATTGAAGAGAATAATACCACGTTTGTTTCCTCAGGTTCCAAAAGACAAAAGGGATTGTGAACAGAGGAGCAGGGAGAGCAGCTTGAGAGGATGTGACTCATTTAGAGGTGTGGCGTTTGCCTCCTTTTCACAGAGTGGGCCCTTTGAAGATGGAAACCTGGTGTACTAGTCCAGCCAAGTGACAAGTGGAGCACCTCAGGAAAGCCTTGGCTCAGGCCCTGCTCCTTATGGCCGACAGCTCTGGCCCCACTGGTGTATCTCACTCTCTCCGGGCCAATACTGGGTCTGCCAGCAGCAGGGGCATCTGTGCAGCTGGAGTGGTCCTCAGCTTGGCAGCAGCCGGGAGCGGAACCCCAGGACAGAGCGTACAGGGCCAGGAGCAGAGCTGGCCTTTGAATGTGGGTCTCTGAGTCCTCACTCTGACTCTTGCCCGTGGACCATGCTGCCGTGCAGCTGTTCAGGCCTCTTGTAGCCCAGTCTTTGCAACCTAGCAGAAGAGGAGTGTTGGACCTTCTGCTCAGTGAGCGGTATTGTAACAGACAGTGCATAACATAGTTGAGGGTAATTGTACGCTGTTTAGTGTGTCTTTTTTTCTTCTTACTACTTCCTTTCATGTCCTTTGTTTTTCCCCCACTTCTTTTCTATCATCCCTCTCCAAACAGAGGCACATATAGTTTTTATCATTTTGCTTCCTTTCCATCTTTTTTCATGCTGTTCTCTCCTGATCAGAGAGTATGAATGTCTGGGCTCCATGTGAAAAATGTAGAGTAATCAATTAACAGTATCTGCCATTGGGCCTGGATACATCCTCTGCCATGCAAGCTGTGTATTTATTATTCCCATCTGTTTTAAAAGAATTTTTAAATTGTGGTAAAATACACCTAACATTGCATTTACTATTTTAACCATGTTTAAGAGCATAGTTTGTTGTTAAGTAGATTCACCAATTTCCAGAACATTTTTTATTTTATAAAACTAAAACTCTGTGCCCCTTAAACAACTGCTCCTTTCCCCCAGGTAGTTTGCACCTAGAAGCTACCTTTCTATTTCCTGTTTCTATGAATTAGACTACTCTAGGCATTTAGTGTTTGTAAAATTATACAGTATTTAGCTTAAGAGCTTCAAGTTTTATCCACATTCTAGATGTGTCAGAATTTCCTTCCTTTTAAGGTAGAATAATATTCCATTGAAGGCATAGATTATATTTCATCTTATTTATTATTGATAAAATCTTGGTTTCCTTCTACTATTTTACTATTATAAATAATATTGCTACAAAATGAGTGTATAAATATCAGATCAGTGATCTAGCATAGTGGGTTTCAATCTTGGATCAATTTAAGTCACCTTCATAACTTTAAAAAATGTATATTCTCTGGCTCATCACCCTCATTAAGTCTAAATGATTAAGGGAAAATCTGGTTGCTCTAATGCATTGTTTTCAAGCTACTGTAGCACCCAAATCATAGATATTTTTAATTTTTTTTATTTTTTAAAGAGACAGAAAAAATTACAAGTGATACAGCATTTCACCTAACAAAGTACTATGAATTCACTGTATTTATTGTAATGTATAGTGCTGTCTTCCAACCAGTTATTCATATTACCAAATATATGCATGTAAAAGCGGAAGAAGAAAGAAAAATTAAGAAGTATATAAGAAATTAAGAAAAAGCACAAACAATTGAAAAAAAGGAGATGAAACAAATTAAAGCATTAACTGCTCCTTTCCATAGACCAGCAGAAACGCACAGTACTTTCTAAGAAAGTTGATTTCGTGGTGGCACCTGGACGGCATGTGTGCTGCAGTAGGCTGCTTGTATTGCTGAAAAGCTCTAGGAGTTTTGCCGTCACTGCTCTGTGCTAGAGATTGTGACTCTGGGTCATAACTGGGGCCTAGAAATCTGTGCCTTTAAAGTAGCACTTTAGAATAGTCTCACAACTGGGCATTCAAAACTGATTAAAGCACCCCAGCCCCCACTCTCCACACAATGTGTATCTCTGGACCATAAAGGATCTCAAACTGTTCTCTTAATAATCTTATTACGTATCTTGGTCTTAGATCCCCACCTGGATGGTAAATTCACAGAACTAGAACTTCCAAACTCAAAGGAGTCTCAGATAATCTGTTCTGTTAATTGCAAGCTGAGTCTTGGAGCAGTCCAAGAATTTGCTTTCTCATTGTGTGTAAGCAGGTTTACTTATAAAAATGGCTGAGTGTGCCTTATTGTTCTGGGGAAAGATTCAACATCTCCTACTGCTCTGGAAACTTCTGGCAGTCCGTGATTGGCACAGCAGTTTTGAAGGAAGAAGGATGTGGAAAGCTGACTGAATAACAAAGTCATCTACAGGATCTGGGAGGTCAGCATAAGGCGGGCAGCACAGGGCCCTCAGTGCCAGGTAGCTGGCTTGGCTCTAGCCTAGGTTCAAGTACACATCAGCTGTTGAGACTCTGCACCAGTCAGGGACTTCACCTAGTCTCCGTGAAATTGGTGCAACTGTACTTCCTCCTTGGGTCAGAGATGATAAGACCTTGTGTTAACAGAACATTATCCACCAGGTGGTATGCTCAATGGGTTACGTGGGTTATCAGACAAGGCTACAAGAAACCAAATCTTGGAAAATGTTAAGCGAGCATCCAGGCTAAGATAGCTAGCGAGTGGCAGGGCTCAGACTCAAAGTCAGACTATTTGATTTCTCAGCCCATCATTTATGTACTGCACTACTTTGTGATGGTGAACCATAAGCTGAGTGAAATGACTAACGTTAGAAATGTGAACATGAATTTTTTTTGGTAAGGATGCATAGGTGGATTTGCCTGGCACCTCCCTTTCTGTGTATACCTGGTAGTCACTGTGTCCCAGAGCTGGGGAAGAAGTTGAGTCAGGAGGACCACTATGAGTCCAAGTTATGTAGTGGACCCTGTACCAAATAAATAAATAATACATAAATACATAAAGGATTAAGACATTTAGAGAAAAACTTAATAAACTGCACTCATCACCACCACTGCAGCAACACCGATCTTTTTTAGAACCTCAGTCCACGAACTCAATTTTCTCCATGACTCTGGTTGGAAATTGAACTGGACAAGAACCAAATCAAATTTTCTCATAATGCCTACACTGAGCCTAACCAGTGGATTTGATTCGTTCTTATCCAACCCAGTTTACAGCCAGAATAGTAGAAAGCGTCTGGTCCGTGAACTGAGATACCACTGTATAGGTTTTACTATACGCCAGGCATGGTTTTAAGCACTTAATATAGATGGGGAAACTAAGGCACAAAATGATGAAATAATCCAAAATCACGCAATTAGTAAATGACAGAGCTTGGATTTAACACATTCGGGATGGAGCCTTAGTTTATATGTCTCTCACTGGCAGGTGACTTTGAACTACCTGTGGTATGTGCATGAGTGTCCCATTGGGTGGCATGGGGCAGTCATGCATGTATGTAGGTAATTCAAGATGTTGGGACCATGTTAAACTAGAAAGTCTGGCTCTAAGCTTAGTGCCATTCACCAGTACATTATGCTCCTTTCCATATGGTAAATGGTAAATATGAATAATCATAATGATTAGTAATATGACTCTCATTTTCATTCAGCATAATACAAGTGATACTTTTCTACATGCTTATAGGCCTGCCATTAAGATAAAAATAAATATGATAATAGATTCAAATGTCCTTTTGTTGATTCCCCTTTCTGCCCTTTCAAAATTCTTATACGGTTTGATCTAATATTAACTCACAGCATCTGGTTTCTGAGTCATCGTGGACATGACCTCTGGATGGACATCACATGTCTTAAGATGGGAGAAATCTTAGGGGTTCTTGAGGACAGTGACTCTCAAATAAAGGGCTTGCACTACACAGAGCACACAAGGTTACTAAATGGAGTCGAGAATGCAATTGTTACTATAAAACAAAAGAAATGAGGAACACGGTGACCTTCCTGTGTGGAGCTCGCTGGGTTCTGTCCTAGTGACCTGTCGGTTCAAGGTATTCGTGCTGACTCTCCTTTCTTGAAGCTGTCACCCTTCAATGAGTAAGTTCATACTTCCTTTTCCCCTTCTCCTCCTCTTTCCTGTTGATTTTTAATGTTCTTTACAGGTTTTTCTTATCTCTTCTGTACTACATTAAAATAGTAAAATAATTTTTTTAGAAGATGAATAGATGGATTTGCCTGGTACCTCCCTTTCTGTGTGTACCTGGCAGTCACTGGGGCAAAGGTGCAGATTCTGGAGCATGGGCAAAGCCA
>NW_004524590.1:22664135-22697441 GCF_000260255.1 Octodon degus
AGGAAGGAGGTAGATAGAAAGGAACTGAGTACAATTAGTTGACCCAAAGTCATAAAGGAGTTGCTCGGGCCCCTAGTCCAGTACAACACCTGATGGTTAACTGGGATAGGTCAACTAGATTTAAGAAAGAACTTCCAGGCAGATTATCAAATGTTGGTGGTGTCTGTGGATGACTGACATATAGCCCAACCCATTGATGGTGAAGACTTACTCCAGATGTGGGTAGCACCAGCCAACAGACTCGCGGTTTAGTCAGAATGAAAAGGGAAAGGAGACTCAAGTGTTCTCCATTTTCTTTGGCAGTGCTCCAGCCCTGCCACTGCACATGGACGTTGGTTGTCAGTTCCTTCAGGATTCCAGCACGGTCTTCAGCTTTCCAATGTAGATCTGCATCTGTGACTCTTCATACACTTCCAGGCCTTTGACCTTCAACTGCTACTAAGTCCTCCATGCTACGGTGCCTATAGGGCCATTTCAAATTATTTTTTCCTGACCTGATAGATGGTCATTGAGACCCTTCTGGTTCTGATCCAGTAGGCCTACCTCATATCTCTTGTACAATCATATGTACATTTTGTATCAAATCTCTTTCTCTAAAGAACTCTAATATATGACCTTATAAGAAGAATTGTGCTTATAAGAGGAGAAAGGACACAGAGGCACATAGGGAGAAGACAGCCACGTGACAGCAGTGGCAGGGTTGGCATGATGCTTCAACAAGCCAAAGATTACTCCAGGCAAGGCTGTATCCACAGGCCAATTGCTATCACCAATTGTTGACAAAAAACAGATGCTAGAGAAGGCAATGATTCTCCCCTACTGGTATCAGAGGGAACGTGGCCATGCTGGTCTCAGAATTTTGGCCTCCAGAATTTGTGGCAAGTTGAATTTCTGTCATTTTTAGTCACCCTGTTTGTGGCTCTTCATTATGGCAGTCCCAGAAAACAAAAAGACATGAAAGAGGCCCTTCACAAGAGCTTTGGAAAGTGACAAGAATGATGAAATTAAATCTCTTCAGAGTGAGAGGAAGTACCTTGAGGAGGATTAAGGGCAATGTGTTTTTTATTGAATAATTAAAAAAAGTTTAAACATTCACCATATATTTTGATTATATCATGTCAGTTTTTCATTATAAGTTTAAAAGGTTGTGAAGGATGTAATTCTTTCCCATCAACATTCATAAGGCAAATTTAAAGTCCAAAGTAAAATTGAGAAATAGTGAGTAATACATACCTTTTACCTAGTCAACAATTGTAAACATTTTGTAACTTTTGATCTATCCCTGTGTGTGTGTTTTGTAGGTGAAAAAATTTGGAGTATTCTAATAGTCTGCCATTCATTCTTAATACTTCAGCATGTATCCTGTAAGAAGAAGAATTTTTTTTAACCATAAGTAATACATACTATTAACACAGCTAAGAAAATTAACCTGATGCAAAGCAAAGGAGGTAACTTCTGACATAGTCTAAATATTAACATTTAACAATAAATCTCTTGGGTTCAGTGAGATAGCTCAGCAGTCTAAAGCTCCTGATTAGGCAAGCTTAGGAAGGGCAGGGGACCGTGGTTCGATCCCTGGCACCAATGCCGCTCCAGCGCTGCCATCAGAATGGGCTGAGCTGGCAAAAAAAACCCAAAACAAAACAAAACAAACAAAGAAACAAACAAAAAAAGAAAAACAATCTCTTACAGTTGTCTTTTAAATTTATACATTCAAAACTAAATACCATAATGCATTAATACCCATCATTACCCATTCATTAATGTATGAGCAAGTTCTTCCCTAACATTTGAAAATTTCCACTTTTACTTTCTTTCCCTAAATTTACCAAATCTATTCCACTTACTCCACAAAATCTTATTTTAATATATCATTATTTTTACCTGAAACACATTTTGATCACCCTAGTGTATCCTTCTAAAGCAAAAATTGCACCAATTAAAATTGAATTTTTTTTTTTAACATTCTGTGGCCATAAAGTTCTAAGTGTTAAAGAGTCTTATTTAAGTTACTGTTATAATTCTTATTAGTATTCATATACACTAACATTAGAATAGCACCATAATTTTGATATTAGTCCAAAACTAAACAGTTTTGGGGCTGTAGAGATAGGTCAGTGGCATAAGTGCCTGCCTGGAAAGCACAAGATCCTGCGTTTGATCCCTGATACCAACACAAAGAAGATTTTTTGAAAACATAGATCCTACGTGTCATGATTGGAAATCTGACAAATAGTTCTTGTACTCATGAATAAATAAATATTACTTATTTTTTTTGAAAGTGAGAGGGTGAAGCACTAATTTTATTTCTATGTAGGTAAAATTTAAATTCACATATAAATTGCAATGGAAAGAGTTTATTATATTATTTTTATTTCTTCATGATTATAGGTTAGCAATCCCATAATGCTATATTGAACAATTATTTTAATAATTTTAATATTGATATATCGCTTGGCAACTCAGGTCTTTTTTCAATTTTATTAAAACTAATGAACTGGAGATAACCCAAACTGTAAAGGATTTATTATCCAGTCATTAGGTTTATTCACTGTCTTAATTTCTCAGAATTATACTGAAAAGTATTTATCAGTCCCTATCACATTATTACTAAGTGTATTTCTTTCTTTTCTTTCTTTTTTTTTTTTTTGACGGAACCAGGGATTGAACTCAGGCCCTTGTGCTTGCCAGGGAAGCACTTACTCCACTGAGCCATCTCCCCAGCCCCTGTATTTCTTTTTTTACTTAAAGTTATTTTCTTTAACCTAGTGTGCTTATGATTATGAAAGAAAAATATAGGTCATTGCAAAGCACCTTGGCCAATGCAATATTTTTATACAAAATATAGAAGCTTTAGAAGCATTTATATGACACCATGGAATTGCAGATTTTGATTTGTGTTGATCAACTTTGTGGTCAAACCCATTAGCCAAGGCTATTTGCTTCCTGCCCAAACAATGTGACTTTATTTTCTAATCTAAGTGTGTGGTTCTGTTACCTATCTCACTCTATTTCTAACTCTATAAAAGATAGGAAATTTGCTGAGAAAGACATAGAGCCTGGTCTGAATGAAATAAGGTCTGCACTACTTTCTTTACTTTATTCTGACATCAGCAGCTTTACTTCCTGTGATGCAGTTTGGGGATAAAAGAAAAAACATTAAGTGAAAATTCTAAATATTCAAAACTTCCTAACATGATTCAAATTCTCTCTCTCTCTCTCTCTCTCTCTCTCTCTCTCTCTCTCTCTCTCTCTGTGGTACAGGAGATTAAACCCAAGGCCTTCTCATTAAGTTATATTCATAGTCCTTTTTAAATTGTTACTGTTTATTTTGGACCTCGCTGAGTTGGCAGGCTGGACTTGAACTTGCAGGTGCGTACTGCCATGCGCAACCTCTGAATACTTCTTCTTTGATGCTGTGCTTTGCTCTTAGGGTATGTTGACTACTGAGAAAGATGCCATCTTCCTGGATGCTGACATTTTCTGCATTTTCCTTGCTTAGGGTTTAGGCTGAGCATGGGGAGGGGTATGTTGGCCAGGTGGGCTGGCCCTCACTCTGCAATGAGCTATGGATAACTGCATGAGGACAGGAAAGAGAGGACAGTAAAGCAGCCAGAAGCCACAGGGAGGTCAGGGTTATAGGGTGGAGCAGTGAGTGGGAAATCTGGAATTTGGTTTCTGCACAATTATCCAAAGCTATCAATCCCTTGGAAGGATGTCTAATTCACCCAGGATGCTATCCCTGGTGAAGTCTGTTAGGCTGACCAAAGGAGTCTGCTAGAATCTGGGCTGACAGAGGATATGTCCTGCAGTGAGTGTCCCTGGGGCACTGGGCTATGGCCTCCCCATTCAGCTCTCGTGAACCTAGCGAAGCTGCTGGTTGGGGTCCTCCATTTGAGAAGCTTCCACACAGCTTGGAGAGCACTGGGGAGTTGCAGACTGAGCTGACTGATTCTTCTGTCAGTTAAAGATTTTGCTAAAGCATATTCATTGTTGATAATAGAATCTAGTCTGAACCTCCCTGAATCAGCCATTCAATTACTAACTTAGCTATTTAGGTTGGGCAAAGCCCCAGCCAGCAGTCTTCCAACTCTGCTGTGCAGGGCCACCAAGGAAACAAGTGGGGAGGGGAATTTTTCCCATGTCCTCCCCCATTGTAGCCATTTTCAGGAAGTTTAGGTCAAGAAGTCACAAGGCTGTGTCATTTAAACAGTTTACCCAATTTGAGCAGTAGAATGCTCAAATAATAATGTTCATTATTTAATTCAAGTGTATTTTTTCTATATATAAAAACCATTAAATTTCACTGGTTTGCTCTACAGTTCTGATTTCAGCTTTCTTTGTCATGCAATTCAGAGCAACCATGTCACATAATAGCGACTGGCTGGAGCTAGTTATGGTCATCCTCTTTAGATGACAGCATGAACTTTCTGGTTTGTCCTAGTCTGCACTCCACTTTAAGGTGCTCTACCTGTTCCCTACTGGAATTTGGAATTTTGACCTCTATATGTAATTTATTGGAGAAGCTCATTAATTTTTTTCAGTGAACATTCATTGAGTTTATAATGACTAGTCCTACTGACAAAAATCTCTCTCTGCATGGAGCTTGCATTCTGGTATGAGAAGATAGGCAATAAACAAGTAAATTAGAGACCATGTGAGAAGGTGATTGCTCTGCAGAAGAAGCAAGGCAGAGAAGGAGACAGCAAGTATGGATGGGTGCAGTATAAGCCAGGATATTCGGGAAGGGCTCACCGAGACCTTTAAAGGAGGTTAGGCTGTGTCCTGCAGAGGTGGCCTGGGAAGAGCATAGAGATAGAGGAACTAGCATGTGCAAGGGTCCGAGGCAATGGAAACTGAGGCAGTGAGGCAGTTGTAGAAACATCTATGGCTGAGAAGACAGTACTGTGTTCTCTAGGTAAGTCAATAGTCCCCTCTGGCCTCACCTTCTTCATATGAAAATTAGGGTTTTCACTAAGACATCCAGGTCCCATTCAGCTCTAAAATTTAGCAATTGCATTAAAAATCCTTGGTAGGAAAAAAGAAACCACAGGGAACTGTTTGCCTATGTGGTTATGCCCATGGAAACAAAGTCTTTATTATTTCTCTGAAGATAATGGAATGTGAGAAAGGTGACTTACTGTGTTTGACAGTTGAAACACACATGCATTCACTCTCTGCAGGCTGAATTTCTGATGTATCTGGGGTGCAGGTGGGTTGGAAATGAATGGAATCAACAGAAGTGAGTGCTATCTGTTTTCTTACTGCTTAGTGTTTGATTTCTGTACTAGCCCTGGCAGATGACAACAGATTGCTTAGCATGACCAAGAGTAGAGTATATCTTATATGATCAATATTTTTGTGTATTGGGGGTGGCTGAAGGTTTTTAACATTTAAAATTCAAACAGCTTGGACTGTTTCAACCATCATCAATTTAGCCTGTTACTTATAGTTCCTTCCATTTCCAATTCTTTTAAAAAAGAAAAGGAACCACTGACAATTTGGCCTGATAGTGTGAAAGTATGGATGGTGGGAATAAATACACATCTGCCATTGCTCTTTCTAGGGTTCTTTTAAAGAAATCTTAGAGTTGACATATTCTCTCTCTCTCTCTCTCTCTCTCTCTCTCTCTCTCTCTCTCTCTCTCCCCCTTTCTCTGTCCAATGAGAATGCCTATCACTATGGACAAGTATGTATTTTTTTTTGTGACTGGGAACTGAACCCAGGGCTTTGTACATGCCAGACAAATGCTCTACCAAGGAGCTAGCTGCATCCCTGCTCTAGACAAGTCTACTTTAACAACATCATACCAAAGGGTTGGACTTGGCAGAAGGTTAAGACTGTGGCGAGATCATTCTACAACTAGGGAATTCATAAAAATATACAGAAAAGTATTTTGAGATTTTTCTGACTTAATTGAAGGTGTTAAAAAGTCCCTATTTAAGGGAGATGATTATAAGCTAAACATATGGTGTTTATAACTTGGAAGTGAGATTGGGGACTGGAGAGAGAAATGAGGAAAGAAATGGGCATCAATACCTTGAATGGTCTGAGATTTTACCCTTCTTGAAAGGCATTGTGTTAACCTGCCACAGTTTCATGCATGCAGGTAGGCTCTTGAGTCAAGGAAAAAGAGATTTGTTACTTTTCCCAATATCAGTAACCAACAACATCTGAACTCCATTTCAACAGGATGATGTGGAAAGGACCAGGTAACACCAGTACATGTGATGGGCTGTGCTACAGGAGAGGTACTCTGAGCTTTTAGAGCCTAAATCTTTTATAATAGGCAATAAACATGACAGACCTTAACTCTAGAAAGAGATGTGTTCAATGAGAAAGCCAACGTCCTCTTTACTCTAGAGTGAAACACTTATAGACTGTCCTCCATATAAACTGCCTAGGTAAGGTAGTGCTTCTGCTTGCAGAATGTTCAAGAACCCAGTGGACAAATAGAGAATTCTATTCAAACAAGGACCTTGAGGTACCTGGGCCCTAAAATGCATGGTATCACTTTCCCTCCATGGACCCCAGGTATTTTGGGTCACAAGCAATTTTTCTAATTTCTCAGGAAATCCAGGGAGAAATAGCCCTGTCTGGGATCAAGGCCTCAGTTCAGGCTCCTGGGGGTAAAGGCTGAGAATAATTTTAAAAGTTATATTCACTGCATGACCTGAAAATCCCTTTTATTTTGCTGCTCATCACAGGACAGGTGGACCCTCCAACTCTTGGAAATGCCAATTTCATATCATGCCTTGTGTTGTTACTTGGATTAGCCCTTGACAGAAGCAAGCTTTGTATTTTTGGCAACCATCTTAGTTACTTTTCTTATTGCTGAGGCAAATTACCTGACACGCAAAGTTAAAGGAGGAAGGTTTTATTTGGCTCAAGATTTGTAAAAGTTTCAGTCCATAATCAATTGGCTCCAAGGCAGGGTGGCTTGGAAGAGGGCACTGCAGAGGAGAAAATGGTTCATGGCAGGCAGAAGTAGCAAAGCAACATGGAGATGGCCACAGCTCTTTCTATCCCTTATATCTTATGCAGGTTCTTAGGGTGGGTAGAACTCACACCCTTAATCTTAGTGCCCTTGAGCCTCGCATTGCACCAAAAGTCAACCTAGTGTCACACATCCTAGCTTCAGCAGCCTCTGAAAAAGTCTCTCCTGTGAATGCATGAGTCTTTGGGGGTGGGATTACATTTAAACAAAGGCTATAACAACAACCAAGTTTCTGCAGAATAATTTGTCTTCTTCACACCCGTTCAATAAAGACAATGTAAACCATGATTCCAAGTCAGGCCTATTGAAGTGAGGTTTCCCAACATCATCCTCATAATCAGAATTTAGAGTTTAGAGTTTTTTTTCAGGTAGGCTTGACCTACAAGAGCTGATCACAAGGAAGACTAGAGTAGTCCCTAGAAGTCATTGAGAAAAAACATGTGAAAGAGGCTGCTCTTTGCCTACCCAATATCCGTTTTCTCCTTTCCTCTCCTTTGGATAAAACTCCAGTATGTTTGAGTATGGAAGTTTGTCCACTTTCTATTTTACAGTCAATTTTAAAGCACTTTTTATTTTTTCCTTATTTTTAATTGGCAAATAAAAATCATACAACATGTTGTTTTGAAATATTGTTGAGTGACTTTAAGCTAATTAACATATACATTACCTCACATGTTATTTTTCTTTTTTATGGCAAGAACACTTAAAATTTACTTTCTTAGCATTTTTCAAGATGCTTAACTTAAAAAAACCCTCAATATATTTGCCAGCTTCCCTTAAGGTGGGGGTGGTCAGTGAGGGGTGAGTCAAAGTCCCTCCCAGCAGCTCTCGTCCTCTCAAGGGGCTGACTTACCTACTTGCAAGAAATCGTTTCCTGTCCTCTTCTTCCTGCCTACCTGGAGCATGGCTTGGGTGAGTAGTGTTACAGTGACAATGTATGATCATAAGAGAGCTGATGAATGGGAGTATGAGTTACAGACAGTGGAGCAGAACTACAGGAGGGCCTTTGTCTCATTAAAACCATGATGCCACTGTGTAGCCTAGGAGTGCCTGACTTTGGGCACTGAGTGTGAGGAAAAAATAGCCCACTCCCTTTGTCATGTATTTTAAAATTGTTTGCTTTTATTGGTAGATGTTTGGAGTACATAATGATGCATTTGTTGTGGGGAGCTGTTGCATATATATTAGACATCTTAATTCCGTCTTCTTCTCCTTCTCCTCTCCTCCCTGCTCACCCCTCCTTCTTTTGTTCCCTTTTGCAAATGATCCATCTCTCTGTTTCCAGTTATCTTTTGTTTTGCTTCTGATCTATATTTTTGGTTTTTTTTTTTATATTTTGGGTTTTGCATATAAAAGAAATGAGGTGACATTTAAGCTTCTGTGTCTGGTTTAGTTCATTTAACATGATGGTCCCAAGGTGCCTCCACTTTTCTACAAATGACTCACGTTTATCTTTATGGCAGAATGGTACTACAGACACCTGTCATTCCCAAATGTTCACGGTGCTGGGTTGAGTTTCTTAGTGCACATGACAAACTTTGGCAGCCTTTGCAAAAAGGGACTGATTGTCTTTTAAAAAGGCTTTAGGATTCCTCTTAAGATCAAAGTGATGGCTGCAGGACTAGGCCTGGAGGTGATGGGCACTAGACTGATTCTAGAAAGTCTGGCAACAGGTTTTGCTCACTGATCCCTCCAAGACCCTGTAAGAATCAGTGGATGCTCATTTCTTGCCAGTCTTGTGTCAACTCTGTCAAGAGTCAACATTTCAGGGAAGCCAGTATTCCATTGGATGAGTCAAGGTCACATGACTGCTCTGATCCAAGGTCACAAAATTATCCTGTACTAATTTGATGAGAAGGAAGACAAAGTAGGAAGAGCCTCCTGGGACCCCTGTAACATTCACCATGTGAGGACAGGCTCCTGGATTTATTGTCCCACAAGTACTACATTTAGAAAAGGTAGAGGCAACTCCCTATAAGGTAATCTGATTGCTATTGGGAAGACACACTGTATTGAGTACTTCTTCCACACCCCTCATTAAAATCATGCTTGTATATGGAGGATTTGGTACCTTCTGTGATGAAGTGAACTGATCAAGATAAAAGGCAAATAGCCCTGGAGGCTTCAGAGATGAATTGTTCCTTGTAGAGCCTCCCTCCTTTGGATGCAGGCTGATGATAATAGCAGCGCCTTTGAGGAGGGCAAATGCTTCACGTAAAAGAGCTCTCTTAATCCTCTCTGGTTTAGGAGGGTGTAAGTGATGCTTCACAGCTCATCTATTTCCTGGGTAGCCTCCTCTTCCCCTAGCTGGGCTGTACTTTCCGAGTTGCGCCCATGAGCACACCTGGAGCAACTGCAGTGTTCTTGGGTCTCCCAGGTAGGTAAGTCAACTTGACCCTTTGTGGCGGGATGTGAGAGCTCCAGAGATTGAGCACAGCTCCCAGGGCTGTGGGCCACGGTGGAAATGCCGCAAGGCCAATGCAAATTGCTGAGCCTGTGGCTAAAGTGGTGGCAGGTTTCAGGCATGCAATATCTGCCAAGGAGAGCTGGTTGCAGCAGGAAGAGGCTCAGCAGCCGGGAAGCAGGAGTGATGCAGTATCTTCAAAGCCCAACTTTACATGGAATATTAGTGAAATGTCCCAAAATGCAGACATTTGGAGTGTCTGGCCCTTAGGATCACCACCAGACTTCAGTTTCTCATTGTAACTGTGTTTAATACACATCCCTGGGGAGAGCCACCAAGAAGAAAGCAAAAGTGAAGTCTCCCCTGTGTAACACCACCTTCTGGCTCTCCAGAGCCAGTAGAATAAAATCCAGCCTCCTTATTCTGGCCAATGAGGTCTTTCATGATCTGACTTTGTCTTCTTCTGGGCTATTCTCTTTTTTCCTCTGACTGTCCCCTACTCTGTTGGTAATTTTAGCCATTTGCGGTTTCTGGAAGTTTATTCTTCCCCCACTTTGTATTTGCTGTCCAGAAACTGTTTGACAAACTCTTTGGCACATCTTAGTTTGGATGTTGTATCCTCTAAGCAGGGGCTCTGAGGACTCATTGCCTGCCTTCTGCCTTTGGCTCTACCGCGGTCTGGCTGGATAGCCATCGTCCAACACTGCTGCATGCCTCATCTTGCTCAGCTGGGAATGGGGAGCACGACAGCCTCACAGCATTTGGTTGTCACAGTTTATACACATGAGTGTACTTAAAGCAGTTAGGATATCGCCAAGAACATGGTGCTATGTGGGAGTCAGGGTCATTGTTACCAGAGCCCCACCCCAAGGCATTCTGTCATACAATCTATTTTTTTTTTTTTTGTTAGAATAGTCATTGTTTCACATTGCTTTGTTAATGTATTGTCCATTTTGTCCTGGCTATTGGTAGTTCAGGTTACCACAAATACATGGAATGCCAAGTCAATTCCTTTGATGGGTGAGGATGGCTCAAAACCTCGCCAGTGATGTCCTCACAAGCTAATTCTGAGCCCCATGTCCCTCCCGAGCTGGGAGGCACCGGGTGAGACCATGCCTATGGTTGTTCTGTATTGGAATCGCTCTGTGTGTGTGTGTGTGTGTGTGTGTGTGTGTGTGTGTGTGATTTGTTAAAACTAAAGACAGCAAATAGAGTTACTATTAACTCTGCAGTCCCACTCCAGGGTATATATGCAAAAGACTTGGATCAGGACCACAAAGGGATAGCTACACACCAAGTGCATAGTGCTAGGGCTCACAGGCCAAGGGGGAAGAACAGAGAAAGGAAAATAAAATGTGGCACGTAGGTACAACAGGGTGTGCAGCCCGATGGGAAGAGAGGTCCTCCACACACTACAGCGGGGGTGGACAGCGGGGACATCGTGCTGAGGGAGATAAACCAGTCAGCAAAGGACGTGTGCTGCGTGGCTGTAGGAGGTTCTTGGAGTGGACAAAGTCACAGGAAAACAAAGTAGTGCGGTGGTTAAGAGGGGCCCCGGGAAAGGGAGCTGTTGTGGAGAGTGCCTGTTTTACAGCGTATGCAAATTCTGGGAGCCCTTGTGTGATGATGTGAATAGATTTACCGGTATGCTTAACAGTGGTTATGATGAAAATCCTCCGAACAGCCTATATACTTTCATAATCTATGTGATTTTTATGACCACAATGAAAACACATTGAGCTTCTAAATAAAGAGGAAGGATCTAGATCGGAGTGGGTGAGGTGTTTACATTAAAAAAAAAAAAAAATCCTCCTAGGACATCCTGTCCTGACACATTGTGAAGTTTAAGGGCCTCTGGGCAACATCATTTTAAAAGGGATGTCTTTGGGGCATTTAAAACTTGCTTCATGCTCCTTAATTAAAAGGAGGAAAAGCCCCACCCGCATTTCTTTATCATTTTCTTTATCACTTCCCAGTGAACCTGGGCTTCCCTGTTGTGGTCTCTCGGTTCTTCTTTCCCAAAACAGGGCTCCAGGGATACAGGGCGTCGGGAGGCAGCCGCAGGTGCTTTACTCGCACTGTCCACACGGTGGCAGGCCAGGCACTCGGTTCCGGGCAGCAGCAGTTGACGGTGCGAGCCGGGAGCACCCAGCAGCTCGCCCGACAGCACCGGGAAGGGGTCCGGCTTTGGCAGGCTAAGGGCTTGCCAGGAGTGCAGCGTCGGATTGCTGCAGATGCCTGGACCAGAGCCAAAGGCCAAGGGTCGCGTGGACTTCACTCCCGCCCCGAGCACATGGCCGACGTCCGAAAGCTGAGAGCTCGCAGGGGTGCCTGCGGCGAGCACGTCCAGGTCACCGAGCTGCTCTGGCCTTGTGGAGAAAGAGCAACTTGTTAGCGAAACTTTCTTTAAAATAGTTCAAAAGCCAAAAGCTAAAGGGAAGTGTTTGGTTTGAAAATCCTAAGTGATGCGGTGGGGAGTGCAGTGGGGTGGGGGTGACCCAGTTCAGAAACACCTGCGCTCAGTGTCTAATTGGGGGTTCAAAGGCCTGGCTTCACTGCCCCACCTCAGGCTTGTCCCTGGAGGGACACGCTCTGGGAATGGATCTCTTCTGCCTGGGGACGGGCTCAGACAGGGAGGGCGGGAGCACGCTTATCCACCTGCGGGAATCATGCATGAGGGCTTTGCTGAGCCTCTGAGGTCAGGCGGAGGACTCGCCGTGCCTTCTGCATGTCCTTAGTGTCTCAGGCTGCAGGTGTGATTTTCTTGGGCTCCAGGGCCCAGGAACCCTGCAGGGGAGGATGTGCTCAGGGAGGAAGCCGGCGCAGATGGAGCTGGGCTGCTAAGAGCCAGCATTCGGCATAGGCCCTCCCTCCTCTGAAGCTCGGTTCTTCCATGTGTGTAATGGGGAAGAAGGCCAGCCTCACGGGCCTGGGGTGAGAGGCAAACGAAACGTGCCTTTGTTCATTCGGCACACGTATCGGAGCCCGTACGCCTGGCACAAGCAAGTCCCGAGGATTCCAACACAGTTAGACACTGCCCTCCACAGCCAAGTAGGAGACGCAGGTGCGGAGGGATGCTTTCAGCTCTCTGGGAGAGACAGGAGTCTGCAAATGGCGCTCTTCTGCCTGCGGACGGGCTCAGACAGGGAGGGCGCAAGCACGCCTGTCTACCTGAGGACCTGGAGGAGAGAACCTCTAAAGTTAAGCTAAGGTGGCAGATTTGAGTGCAAACTTGTAGTGGGAGTGTGCAGTGTCTGTGACCGTAAGTAGAATTATTTATCCATCATTTTAAAATGGAGAGCTTTCCTTGGAATTTCAGAGCTCCAGCTCCTCGGGGAAAGGATAGACTGGGCTACGCTGAGCCAATATTCATGGATGAAACAATAGCCTGAAGTTAAGAAGTTGCTGCCCTCTTTAGAAAAGATGTAGGCCGAGGAGCTGGCCCAGCTCCCCTGCTCTGCTGCTCTCTTCTGTCCCTGTCCCTGTGCAACCTCTGCTATAAAGCATTTGGAGCTGCCGCTCCCCGTGGGCCCTAGTACTGGCCATTCCCTTCCCTCCTTGAGGGCTAAGATGACCTCAGAGGCTGTTTAGAAAAATAAGGGAGCCACGGGGGTAAGATCAGGAGTCGGCAGGCTGGGTCTTTATTTTCATTTTGGGAGTCCGCCTGAAGTTAGTTTCCGAGCAGGGTTTTGCTCCTCAGCCGTGCTTGGCTCATGTTAAAGAGCTGCATGCAAATACTGTGCCAAAGTACCATTTCTCACAAATAATAGGGAACTATTGTCGGGGGGAAGGTAAGCCTGGGGTTCTATAATAATAGCATTTTCATGAAGAAAAATCACATCCCCACTGTGAGCACAGCTGAGAACATGAAACCTTCCATTGAGACATTCTGGTTAAAATGAAAGCATTATCCCCTAAGCTGGTCCTGGCTGTGGGGGTCTGTGGGCAGCCAGGGGAGAGGGGCTTGCAGGCCCAGGTGGTAACGAGTGGGTAAAGAGCGGCTGTCTGTCCAAGGACCATTAAACGCCATCAGGTGTCAGCTCCGGCCTGGCCTTTCTGGTGGGTGGCTGAAGTGGATAATTCACCATCATTAAAGGGACGGGGAGGGAGAACAGGTTAGGGGCGGCAAAGCGAAGGGAGAGGGAGGAGGCCTCTGCAGGAAGGCCAGACTCACTTGCAAAATCAGGGGGTGCAGTTGCTTTCAGCGTTCCTTTAGGGGCTCTGGGTGGCGCCATCTGTAGGCGACAGTGGGTTGGATCATCTAAACTGTCCCTGCTCTGAGTTAGGAACGTAGAGGTGGGGAGATGGCCTCAGGCAGGGGGAGCCAAAGTAGGGGGGGGGCAGTGCCTTTTCTTTGCACTGCTGCTTACATTTAATTACGTTTTGCCCCCATTACACTGCATGTATAGGATTAGCATGGGCCAGTGGTTCCTACATATTAAGGTCACTGGGGATGGCTAGCATAAATTCTGAATCACTCTGTGGGTGGAATGCAGCCCTCTGCACTGTTGGAGTCCCTCGCTGGGGCTGCTGATGTGACTGCCTATGTCTCTACCCAGCTCCCACATTGGGTGTCAGTCTCCCTGACCTTGTACTGTGTGCCTCCATCCCAGCCCCCCACCGTCTGCCTTCTCTCTCCAGATCCCTCTGAAACAATGCCACTTTAAAACCATGTCATGCTATTCTCAAATGCTTAATATATAACAAGACCTCAAACACAAGCAAAATCACAACATGAGAATATTTTTTGATGCTCCAGTTAGCTTTTGAAGAATTTCATTCTCTCCTTTATCTTTAATTTGATTCCAAAGGGAGAGAGAATGTTTTCCTCCCTATTTGGGGGGTAGTGGAGTTGGTGAAAGAGGCATACACAGTCCTGAGTACCTGGCCCGTTTCTTAGGGTGACCAAGGTCCCATATCTTTCAGGGACAACCATGCCCAGTGAGTGAAAGGCAGTCTTGAAGGTACACAATGCTCATGTAGTCACTCAGTGATTCCTTTGAGAGCTGCCTGCATGACCAGGCACTGCTTTCTGAGTTTCACTTTATCACCATTACCTTGTTCAGCCCATGGTAGGGACTTGAACATATCTAATTCAGTGGTGAAAGTGTATGTTTTTGTTACTGATACAGCCTGAGGGTGGCTTGCTGACATATTGGGTCTGGGTCTGGGTATCAGTTAGGATTCTCCAGAGAAACAGACTGATAGGATATAGATATGTAAGCACAAAGAGAGGGTGATTTACTGGAGGAATTGGCTTATGTGACTTATGTGGCTCATGTGGTCAGCCTGAGAAGGCCTGTGACGGCCCATTTGCAAGCTGTGGACCTTTGGATGCCAGGAGCCCGGCTCAGTCCAAATTCAAGACTTAGAACCAGGAAGCTAATGATTCCATTTTTTCACTCCAGGGCCAAAGGCCTGAGAACGCAGGGGCCACTGGTCTCACTCCTGTAGTCCAAAGATCAGAGATCCTGGAGTTCTGATGTCCCTCAACAGGAGAGAAAGTGTGGATCTTGGCTCCCAGAGATGGGCTGACACATTTGCCTGTCATTTTGTTTTGCCAGACCCCCAGCCTACTGGGTAGTGCCTGCCCACACTGAGAGGAGATCTTTGTCACCTCTGACCTATAAATTAAACTTCTCTGGAAATAGCCTCACAGACTCCCTTCAAAATAATGTTTTTCCAGGTTTCTAGGTATTCATTAACCCAGCCAAGCTGGTACCTAGAATTAGTTATCACAGTATGCAGTCCCAGGCCCTCAATCACATTTTCACAGAACCTTCAGATTGGGCCTCTTCACTGGAGACCCAATGAATACTTTTTTCTTTTAAATAATTTTCACTAGAACATCACACAGGATTTCCAAGTGAGATGACAGGTCATGGTAGCTAAATCTTAGAATCAGGGATGGGAGCAGACAGACTAGTTGAGGTGCAAACACATGTCGAAGCCGCCCACAGCCACAAGGATCACCCACCGCTTTCTATCGGGTCTTTTCAGGAGTGCTAACATATGGTAGGAATTGAATGGTTTGAAGCTGACCTTCTTGTAATTCCTTTGCCCAGCCCCTACACGAAACACTTAGAAACAGCAACAAAATGCCCAAAAGGCATCTGTTGTAGCCAAGAGGAAAGTGAGATCGCAATGACTCACAATTTTTAAGACAAATTTTCTGCTTATCACATTAATGGGCTCTTAGAGATCTTCAAAAATATAGAATGAAAATAGTGAAAAGTGAAAATTGGCTATGTCTTCCTGTCCAAAGATGACTATCATTACCTGCCAGAGAAAATTGAATGTTTTGGTGTATTTCCTTTGAGTATTTTTTTCCCTGATGCCTAAATATAGACCTTATTTGATTAGTTATGGTTAATTTCTAGAATTTAAATGTACTTAGGACTTGGTGCTTTTAGAAGCAATTTCTGATGCTTCCTCCTTTGGTTCTCATTGCAATTCTAGAAAGGTGTGGGGAAGGTATTGTTGTACTCTTACAATAAGAGGCCTAGAAAGGCCTAGAAAGTTTACATAGTTTCTCTCAAGGTCACACAAAGGACCTAGAACTCCTCGCTTATAATTCAAGAGTCTCTCCTCCTGATCCCAGATTTCTGGCACCACCAGTGGGGCTATCCCTGTGGCTTCTTGTGGTGGTAGGACCAGCTAATATCCCCTCCCTCATTTCCTGTTTACATTAGAGTAAACAACCACACACCTTCTGGGCAGTTTCATTATGGGTGCAGAAGGGTTAAACCCAAAGTGCTATCAACTATGGGCGCCTTCAACTTGCATTTTGGTTCTTTGTACTTTGTTAGGCATCTGTTGGATTTATCATAAGTTATGACATTTGGCCACTGTCTTAGTTCCTTTCTTGTCACTTAGTCACAATCCCCACACCCGAAACTTAAAAGGAAGGTTATCCAGGTTCACTTGTGTGCCTGTGGTTGGTTGGAGTCAAGGCAGGAGGCTGTGATGGAAGGTCTGGCTCAGGTAGCCAAGAAACAAAGAGGGAAGGAAGGAATGGGGAGGGAGGTGGACCCGCCTCTTCCTGCTAGATTCCCCTCCCAAGTGCCTGCTCGGCTGGTGAGCCATGAGGCCGTTAGAGGACATTCCTTGATCTCAACCATGACAAACATCAACTTCTCAGCCACCCGTACCCCCTCCTAAGAAAAGCTGCCACTGTGTGTGTGGTGCATCCTTAGCCCCATCATGCGGATTCAGGACTGAGCCCTGATTCTCTCTTGGGAATCCCATATTATGTATGGAAACTTGCTTTAAAAAATGTTCACAGATCCTCAGTGTTGATAGTGGAGTATGGTCACAGTCTCTCAAGGGTCTAGACAGAGTCATGGCCGAAGCCACGCGTGAACCGAGATTATGAAGGAGCAGAAAGTATGATTATATTGGCAGAAAGAAGAGAACTGTGGATTCTGGAGGGCACCTGAGGCACAATGGTGGGGATGGGAAAAGAGAGAGGGCCACTCCCAGGCCTGTTGGCTCCCAGATCCTCGGCCACTTCCCGTGTAACCCACAACAGCTCTTTTCACACATCCCTCTCTTGATGTAACTTGCATAGGGTCTCTCAGCTTCATAGCCAAGACTGTCTTAACTCTCACAAAGCCATAGAAGGATAGGTGGAGAGAGACTTCCTACGAGGCCTCACCTGGCCTCATTGGGCCTCCCGGTTGGTTTTGCTATGAGGGAATTGAAGCTGTCGAGGAGAAAGCAGCTGCCCACGGGCTGCCATCTTCAGCCACTTTGCTTCCTCCTTACACCTCAGCCTTGCCCTCCAACCGTATTATGAAGTTTGAGGTCTGTACCCACACTTCCTATACTTTCTACCCACTGAGTAGCTGCTCAGTAAGTACTTGCTAATTGGAGTTGGAGGATAATCTAGGCTTGAAAAATAATCCTTTACCAGATATGTCTTTAGCAAATATTTCCTAGCAGTCTTTTTAGTCTCCTGATAGTACATTCCACAGAGCAAAACTTGCTAATTTTAATTGTCCAGCTTATACGTTTTTCCTTTTCTATATTATGATTTTTGTGTTATACCTGAAATGCCTTTCTCAGACCCTTTGGCGCCTAGATCTTTCCCATTATCTTCTGGCAGTTGTAGAGTATTGTATTTTACATATCTTTGGTCCATTTTTTTTTTTTTTTTGTGAAGGATATAAGGTCTGCTTTTTATTTTTTCCTTTATTTTGATGGTACTAGGGATTGAACCCAGGGCTTTCCCAATGGGCTACATCCCTAAACTTTTTATTTTGAATGATGGTCTCACTAAGTCACTAAGTTGCCCAGCCTGGATTCTAACTTATGATCCTCCTGCCTCAGCCTCAGTGTGTGCTGGGATTACAGGCATGTGCTACCACACCCAGCTATATTTGTGTGTGTATGTCTGTGTGTGTGTGTGTGAGCATGCATGTTGGTGTGTATAATTTTCCAGAACCCTTTTTTCTTTTTTTTTTTTTTTCAAAGTTTTATTGATAAACAGATAGCAATGAGACAGTTTCAAATCAAATCGGAAACCCTTTTTCTTTTTCTTTCTTTCTTCTGTGCTTTAGGGAAGGGCCTACAGGGTGTTCAGGGTTTCACTACTAAATCAGACTCATAGTGATCCACCGGTTTACAGCCTCCCAAGGGCTGGGATTACAGGCACATGCCACCACACTGAGTCTCAATTGTGCGGTTTCACTGCGCCTCAGGGGTGGGGCTGGCATGGCAGGCCTGGGGATCGAAACTCCAGCCCCTGCGCCTGCTTGCAGGCATTTTAATCTGCTGAGCTATTTGGCCAGCCCTTCAGAACCCTTTCTTGAAAAGACTATGTTCATTGCATTGCCTTTGTTATTTTTGGTCAAAAATCAGTGGGCTATATTTGTATGGGTCTACTTATGGCTCTATAATCTGTTCCATTGATCAATCTATCTTTTCAAAAATTCTTTGCTAGTACAACATTGTCTTGATTATTCTTAGTCTTGAAGTTGAGTAGTATCACTTCTCCAATTTTGCTTTTCTTCAGTATTGTGTTGTCCATTCTGGATCTCTCCCTCCCTCCCTCCCTCCCTCCCTCCCTCCTTCTCTTTCTTTTTCTTTTTTTTTGTTTTGGTCCTGTGGATTGAACTCAGGACCTTGCACTAGCCAGGCAGGTGTTTATGCTGCTGAGCTATATCCCTGGCTTGCCATTCTTGCTCTTTTGACTCTTCATATAAACCTTGAAGTCAGTGTGTTAATATTTACAAATGAACTTGCGGTGGTTTTGCTTGACACTGCATTGATTCTATGTGTCAATTTGGGACAAGTAATATCTTGACAATACTGTGACATCCTATTTATAAGCATGGATTTTATCTCCATTTTTAGTTCTTTGTTTTCTTTGGTTTCATCAGAGCTTTGCAATTTTTCCTATTTAGATATTGGACATATTTTGTTAGATTTACTATCTAAGTTTCATATATTTGAGTGCATGCTTTTGTATTTTGAATTTTATTTGTTCCTGGCTGGTCTACAGGACAGCTATTGATTTTTGCATTATTAACCTTGTATTTTGCAACTTTGCCCAGGTTGTTTATTAGTGCTACAATTTTTCTCAGTTTTTTCATATTTTCTTTTCATCTATATATTCAGTATAAGGGATACAGGATCCACAGGGTCTCACTACATACATCAGACTCCTAGTAATCCACATGTGTTCAGCCTCCCAAGCGCTGGGATTACAGGTGCCTGCCACCATGCCCAGTCTCAATCACTGTCTCGGTGTGCCCTGGGGGCAAGGCCAGCGGGGCATGCTGGGGATCGAACCCCATCCACTGCGCTCTGCCTAAGCAGGTGCTTTAGTCTGCTGAGCTATCAGGCCGGCCTACTTTTCTTCGTATTTTCTACATAGATGATTATGTCATCTATATAGATTTTGTTTCCTTTCTTGTCTCAGTTACTCTTCTCTTATTGCTGGGACAAATACCCAAAATGAAGGAAGGAAAGGTTTATTTAGCTCACAGTTACTGGAGGCTTCAGTCGATACTTGGCTGGCTCCAAAGCAGAGTGGCACATGGCACAGAGCAACCTTTCACGACAGCAGCAAGCAGCAGAGAGCAAAATGGAGAAGTAGCAGCAACAGTGGCTGCAGAGAGGAAGTCAGTGCCTCTGTCTCTCTAATGTTACAGTAGGGCTTCTGCCCCAGGCTGGGTGTAGCACTCACGCTCATAATCCCAGAAGTACTCAGACCCATAATCCTAACAATACTCATAATTCCATAATCCCAGCCTTAGATCATGAATTAATCATAAACTGTAGAATGCATCTCAATGACTGTGTGAGGCTTTGGGGAGGTAAATACACACAAACCTTAACATTTCTTGTTGCCTTGGGTAAGGCTGTTAGTGATGTTGAAAAGTAGTGCTGAGAGGGGACAACCTTATCCTGTTCCTGGTTATAATAGGAAAGCTTGGAGTTTCTCAATTCATTTTTTTCACCAAATGTATATTGACTGTCATGTTTCTCCCAGGCATCATTGTACAAGGTAGGAATATAGCAGTTACCCAAATCTACAAAAATCTCAGTACTGCTGGAATTTACTCTGCGATCTGTGAAGCTGGTGAAAGGAAGTGTGGCACATGTTTTATTTTGAAACAGGGTCTCGCTAAGTCACTAAGTTGACCAGCCTGGATCCTCCTGCCTCAGCCTCACTATGTACCAGTATTACAGGCATGTGCTACCATGCTTAGTTATATTTGTGTGTGTGTGTGTGTGTGTGTGTGTGTGTGTGTGTGTGTGTATACCACAAGGTACCACAGACTGGATGGCTTAAAAAACAAATATATTGTTTCACAGTCCTGCAGGCTAGAAGTTCAAGAGAAAGCTGTTCACAAGGTTGATTTTTTTGAGGCTTTTCTACCTGGCTTGCAAATGGCCATCTTTTCGGGTTCTTTACTGTTTTCCTTTTGTTTATGCCTATCTCTGAATTTGTTCTTATATGGACACTGGTTCTAATTGCTGATTGCCAACCCTTATGATCCAATTTTAACTTAATTATCTATTTAAAGACCCTCTGCTCACATTCTAAGGTACAGGTATGTTAGGGTTTTAAAAAGGACAATTTGTGCCATAGCGTACATTTAAACAGTGATTGTGATGCCTGATGACTCACCATATTTAAGTCATAAAGGTGTGTGTATAGATTGTTTTCTAAAATTGGGGAAATGTCACTCACCACTCACCATACCTCTGGGCGGTGCTGGCTTGGTGGGAGGGCTGACCTAGGTTAGTGGAGTGGTCTGGAGTTGAACATTTTTTTCCCTAGTGAAACTACCTTGTCCATATGGTAAATGAACCAATGGCCAGGACTTAATTAATGTCATAGTTCAACTAGTCCTGGTGCTTCTATGTATTTTTAGTATAGCTTTATGGAAATAAGTGTATTATTTTCTTATACAATAGCTCAGGGGAAGAATGCAGCCATTCTGTGAGCAAGCATTAAGGCTGTTTGTTTTTTCCCCTTTAATAGCCTCCTATTTTGCTAGTGGGATTAAAGTGTGTGTGGTTCCTGATGTTCACATATTTTCTTGCTGTGTGGCTCAGTGGCTTCTTCTTTTGTTTCTGCATTTGTGGTTTTACTGAGCAAATGACTTTCTGTGTCATAATGAGTTCCTGGACCTTGACATGCGAAGCAAAAACCCACCAAATCTGAAACTCTTTGCTGGAAAAGAAACAGATTGGCTTTTGAGATAAGATAAAGATGCTGCAGTGGTTGGTCAAGTGCATAGGAGAAAATTTCATGGCCCTCCAGAGGCATTAAGGCAACAGATGCCTGGACCAAGTGCGGTGCGCAGGGTTGATCTGTCTGGAGATGGGACAAACCGTCCTTCTATCAGTCTGACATCTGGGATGCTTGCAGAAGTGTCAGGGGGCTCATTTATGAGTAAAGGGCTTTGCAAGGCTTCAACTTACTGGGAGTATTGGGGCTACTGTACGCAGGGTGGCAGAGAGGTGTCAGGGATTTTCCAGAGTCACTAACAGCAACAATGCAATGATTTGGATAAATCAGGGGAAGTGGTTGGGCTAATGAGAAGTAGCAACAGAAAAAGAAGGTTTGTTTTTGGTAAATTTTGTGCTCTTTTTTAAAAATTAATTTTATTGAGAATCAAATAGCAATGAGATAGTTTCAAAACAGCTTCGTAGGACAGTTTCAATAATTAATACATTGCATATTGTTGTCATCATAGTGGTTATTTGTAGAACAAGATATAGACATGATATCCTGTCCAAACACTATTAGTATAAATCTTTTTTCTTACTGAATTAAGAGAAAAATAGCTATTTATCCTATTTTGTATATATGGATGCAAAATGGTCCTTCATTTGTATCCCCTTTTTTTGGCTTAGTTTTGTCAGAGATGGGTATTCCATTTTCATTTAAATATTGTAGGTGCGTGAATTCAGCAAAATAATCCAATCTAGTCCAGTAGTCCATAATAGTAGGGTTATCCATAGGACTGGCAATGTCAGAAGCTGTTGACTTGTGTGTTCTTTTTATTGGCCTGGGAACTGGAACTTCTGTGCTCACTGATTTCCTCCTTTCTGCACTTAGTCACAAACTGAGTAGTAGTACAGGATATCAGGGGCTAAAACCTGTGTTAGTCAAGAAATGTTAGATACAGGTACCCAAGACAGGATTAAGTGTGTGAGGCTTTTCATAGTGGACATAACTCAGAATTTCAGGTCCCAGGGTAGAAGCCTGAAGCATTTCCTGCTCACTCTTCTTTTGTGCCCCAGTCCCTCCTCCTCTCGGTCACAAAGTCCTATCATTGTATGTGCATCTGCCCAGTCTCTCCTGACCTTTCCCATAGGTGCCTTGGGTTCAAATCTTTCTTATCACTACCTGGATGGCTGCAAAGGCTTTGAGGTGGTGTGTTTGCCATTTGTCTCTTTGGTTTGACTTCTTAGTAGAATTTTACCTGACCTCACCTGAGTTCATCTTCATGGATAGGATTTCAGTGCCAGCTGTCCCATTTCTGCCACCTGTGCTATCCTTGTCCCAGTTATCTGACATTCCTCTATGCATTCTCACTCCACTGGAGGCCTCATACCTCCTACTCAGTCCTCTTGGGCAGGATTTATTTGTCTCAGGCTGGCTTTCTCTCCCAGTCACATCTCGCCTGGCATCCCCTGGAGGCATAGGGCCCTCTCAGCCCTTCACTCTCTTGCTCACACATGCTGCTCAGTGTTCAAAGCAGGGCTTGATGTCTCCTTGCTCCTGGGATGTATGTCACTCTCTGTAAAGTGACTAATGGAAGCCTCCTTTCTAACTCAAGGCAACAGAGAACATGTTCTGCTCCTTCCACTTGGCAGGATTGGGACGAAGCTCATACCATTTAATATTCTTTTTAAGGCAGTCCCTTTACAAATTCCCCCTTCCTTCACTTGCCCAAAACTCTCCTATTCTGAAAGTAAATAAAGGCCATTGGGTGGGGGGATTAAAGTGTTACAAAGCTGGTTCCCAGCCATTTCCTGTAAATTTTGCACTGGAGGGTGTTTTACTCGCATTTTTATATCTGACACTTGTGGTATTTGCAATTCAGTTGAAGCAGACAGAAAATTCTACTTAGCATCTTTCCCCAGGTGAATACAAAGCCATATAGCTGATGAAGCTTCTGCTATAGCCTAGTGTTGTGTCCCCCACAAAGCCATACAGTGAAACACAATTCCCAGTGTGATGGTATTTTTTTCATCTCTTTTTATACATTTAGTACATTTGTAGAATAAAAAATGTATTACATTTAGTATACTTTTGCATATGCAATAAATATATTCATCATGAGGAGTTGGTCTGCATCTATATGTGTATGTATCTATTAATCTCAGTTCACAAATTTAATTCTTTCCATGATTCTGATCACAGAATTCTGTTGCAACCAGAACTGGGGAGCAATTTCTTTGACCAGAATAATGGAAATAGTTAAGTGTGTGAACCGAGGCTCTATTCTACAGCATCTTGTTCCTTTTTACTCCTCTGCAACTAGCCCCAGCTCCCCCCATCCTAGATCTCACTCATATTGTGATAGAATTTGGAGATGGGGGCTCAGAGAAAGTGATAGGTCATGGGGGTAGAGGCCTCATGAATAGAGTTATTGTTCTTATAAGAGAAACCCAGAGAGTTCACTTGCTCCTGTACCAGATGAGGAAGGTGTGAGAAGATGGTTGCCTTTGGCCCAGGATATGAGCGCCCAGCAAACAATGACTCTTGAGGGAGGAGGGACCTTGATCATGGGCTTTGTGGGCTTCAAAGCTGCAATACATAAATTTCTACTGGTTATAAGACATCTAAAGCAAGGTGCTCCTTACAGTAGCCTGAAAGGACAAGGACCCCTTCAAGACTTCTCTAAAATTCAGACAAAGATTCCTGCTCTCCTCTGCATTGAAAAGAAGAAATGCCAGGGATTGTTCTGGTAGTGCTAAATGTATATCATGATTCACAACATCCAAGTGGCCAGTGAGAACTGATAATCAGCTTATATAAGAAGTCAGGCAAATCCTTGCTAAGGAATGTAATGCTCCAAGCTGTCATTGTTTGGACTTCACAGAGCTGCCTTATGGGAGAGGCAAAGGGAATGTCCTGGACAATCAGAGGACAGAATGTGATGAGTTCTCATCCTCACAAGTGTCCCAAAAGCTGTCAGTGGTGGCTCAGTGCCTGAGGGTGTGCTGAAAGCCCAGGAGTGGCTTTCTGCATCAGAAAGGAAGGTGTGGTCTGGTTAGATCAGTGGCCCTGCCAAGTATGCCTTTCCTGGAGCCCCTGCACCACTCTAGCTGCTGAGTTTGGGTACTATGCTTCACACTGGACTAAATGCTGCCTGCAGGGTTTGGTGTCTGGCTTTCAGCTGGGAGCTTAGGGGAGAGAGAGGCAGATTGTAGGGTGGAGGGCTGAGATGGTCTCCACAGGTTATTGCACATCCTTTGCCCTTCCCAGGAAGCCTGCCCTGTTCTTCCTTCATATCTACAGTCTATCTGTCTTGTGTATCTTGGCTCAATTTCTCTTCCTTCATTAAGTTCTCCTTGATCACATGCCTAGAAGCCATCTGGCTTTAAAATCACTCAGCAGTGCTACTGTATACTTTATTGCATTGCTGCTATGGACCCCATGGGAGGGTCCCTCTGCGGCTATCCTGTGTGCCTTTCAGAAAAGGCTGAAGTCCCTCCCAAAGGATGAGAGCCCCAACGAGCTCCAATTAGACACAAGTGAGAAGAGGCCAGGGACCATCTCTGCCATAGCTTTGTAGAATAATGAAGCCCATCTCAACTTTTAAGCAGCCATCTCAGCCTGAAGGCTACTGATCCTTCTTTCATTTACCTTGAACAGATGTTAACCGAACACCGCGTGCTGGACCTAGGGCTACATGCTGGGGCACTTTCAGAAGGCCTGTGGGACTTGTTCCTCTAAGAATCTAGTTTTGAGGGCTCTGGCATATGAGGTAGGATACACAACTGGTAATTCTAGAGGTCACTTTCTGGCAACACAAGCATTTGGAAGCTTAAGATGGGCTGTCTTCCCTTGTGGATGTGTGTAGCTTGGAGCCTGTCCCATCAGGAGTGAGGTTGCTGGAGCAGGGGAGGCTGGATGCACGGGGATGGGTACCAGCAGGAGGGTGGATGAGAGAGGGAACTTTGGGCAACTGCTGGGATGTTGTAAGGAGAGGGACAGATGTCTAAAGTGGGTTTTTACAAGGAGTGTCCCTGGATGGTGTAGAAAATCCTCACCTTTTAAGACAGTGTCTTTTAAGGGAAATTTGGAGGATTAGGGACCTGGCAAACACTGACAGCGCTCAGAGTCCTTCCTAGTGGTGACAGGAGGTGAGGTTGACCAGTTGGTTTGCTCACTTTTGTCCTCATTTCCATATTGTAGCCCGTCTTTCTTGTATCATCCTTTGGCTAGAAAGTACTTTTAGCAAAATTGATGCATCCTAAATGACTTTATTTCACTATTTAATCTTTTTAATATGTTCCATTAGCTATTATTTACCTTTGTCTTTTTATCTGTAATTTTTATTGTATCATCTGTCTGTGATGTGAGCTCACTGTTTATTATATCTGGGCTATCTTTTCCAGTTTAACGTTTTTAGTGTACTATTCTGCTCATCAAATTCATTTCCCAGCATCTTTTGATTTTATGAGTTTTCATTCCAGCATATTTTAAACTAATATTTACTTACGGCTTTTTACTTTTTATTCTTTTTCAGAATAGTCTTGGTCCTCTTTGTTTCTTACATCTTATGATCTTCACAGGCTGCGCTGTGGTCTCACTCGTAAGCGGCTGTTCTTCTTGCTCCCATAGTGCCTGGCAGCACCGAGGCCCCATTTATCGAGACGGATGCATGGCTTGTTCACGTCAAATCAATCGCTGGGCTCTGGACACTTTATCTCCATTCCTTCGTACCTCTGCCACTGTGTCAGTGTAGGGCACCACCATGTCTCTGTCAGGAGCTTGCGATGGCTGATTTTTTTCCTTTCTTCCTGCAGGATAGCAATATTTTTAAAACAGAAAAAAATCCAAGCACTCTCCCAACTATTGTTGGCTGCTGAATGAGGACATGTAACATTTTTAAAACATTATTTAAATATAATATAAACTCATCAGATCTTAGTTTTTTATAATTCATATTACTTTAAAAATATTTCTACTGTGGAAAACTTTGATACTTACACAAAAGTGGAATGCACACTATTTAAACTTCCATGCACCCATTACCTGCCTCAACCATTACTGACAATTCACAGTGTTTTCCATCAATCCTTTTTGTTTTAGTATTTTGCTTCCGTGGCACATCGTTATATTTTGCAATTCCCTGACACTGTGTCATTCCAGTGCAATCATTCTTAACCACAGACCTGGATCTGTCCTGTCTGCCTAAAACCACTTCGTGTCCCTCCAGAGCTGTCAGATCAGATGTGAACTCTATCCTGCACCACTGGCTTCAGCATTGCAGGAGCTTCTCGCTTATCAGCAGCCGGATGCCTGTCATCTCTCTGTCACTGTCCGTGGAACTCCTTGATTCTCCTCAGATGCTGTCCGCTATTCCTGCAGCCTTTCTATGCAGCGTATACAGGTCTCCCCAACCTGTATTCACTTCTGATTTCTTTCTTTTATTTGAGATGTGGGCTTTGAGATCTTAGGCTCTGGGAATCCATCCTGAATCCTCTTCTCTGATTCCTCTCCCTGTTTCCCTGTCTACTTATAATCCTTAGACCCTCCTGCTGCGGTATTAATTACACTCTTTTGTAATTACCTGTTTACATGTTTATTTCCTTCCTAGACTTGAAGCTTCTTAAATATGGAATATTAATCCCACCACTGTTAATTATGGGAAGTAAGAATGAAGAGGCAACCAAGGGCGTCCTTAGGTTGTGCTGCTGCCTGGGATTGGGACGATTCTGACTCCTTGTATATTCATGGTGCATCTCACCACCTGTTGTCACTTACATGTCATCATGTGCTATGCTTAGCCTGGGACAACTCTGGTGAAAAGGAGCACAAGCTGGAAGCATTCCTGGGTACTGTATCTCCCTACTTTCCTGCTAGGCTGGGGACTTCTTGAGGCATCAGAGACTGCAATAGGCCCCAAAGTGTGGGGTTCTCTGTGCCAGTACCCTGTCCTTGTTGGAATTTGGGGACATAGGCATGGTCTGCACACGTAGAAGGAAATGGGCAGTGGGGTCTTTACACGAGATGCTCAAAGGCGGACCTTTGGAAGTCAGTCGGCTAGTCTAACTGAGAGCTCTTGGCTGCCCTTTTGGAGAGGCCTTTCGTCAGAGACATGAATGTTGGACTCCTTGCTTCTTTGCCTTTGTGTGAAAACAGAGCCTGCTTCTTCAGTGGGCTGTGTCTTATTCCTTCTTCTTGTATGCATTTATATCTGGATGGATTAGGGGAGCCCAGTAAATGGTCTCTGCTTCCTTAAGGTAGGGTCAATTTTTACACTTGCATATAATATCTTTTCTGAGAATATTGTCCAAAAACTAGGTCACTTATTGTAAAGGAAATTAGGCAATAATTAAATTTAACTGGAAGTTACAGTATTGGTGGTTTCATTTTGGAGAGAGTGTAGCTCCCTAATTACTTTATTGCTACAGTTGCCTGGCTGATTTTCTTTGGGGCGGGGTAGTTAAGACATAGAGGTAAAAAAGTAATGTTTAATAAGTTAGATGATGAATCCTAGACTTGACTTTTTAATTGGCCAACTTTAAGGTGAGTTTTCTTTCCTTTGTGCCCTCTTCTAGAAGCTAACTTGGTTTCTCTACAAAGTTAATCAGCTCAGCCACCTTTTGGCAAAGTGTCACAGACTGACAATACCAGGCTGGGAAAAAAAGCAGGTGAGTTGGTGGCTGTTTTCATGCACGCAGCCTGAGTCATAGACACACAAGACGTAAGTGATCTGCTTCTGTATGTACCCCCTTTCTTATTTTCCCCTGAGGGTCCAGAGAAAGGAGCCCTGCCAAAGGCAAGCCTGCTCTTTCAGCTGTAGAGCTGGTTGGAGAAGCAGGTTAGAGCAGTTTCGCCTTGAGCAATCCATCACTTGCCACCTTTGGGTGGGGGAGCCCTAAGCTAAGGGAGCAGGAAGAGCTGACCTCTGGCTTGGATTTGCCATCACTGTGCTCAGAGGAGACTCTCAGTGGCGCGATAAACTTCACACAGTGCAGGCGGAGCCTTAGTGTGGGGGCTGTGCAGCCTTCTCATACTCCTTTAGTTCTAAGCTCCTATTGGAGCAGCCAGTTCTTGGAGCAAGCCCCGTCGGTGTTGATCACCAGAGCTTCTCTGCCTTGCCCTGCACCACGGGTCTGGGGCTCCTTTTCCTTCCTGCTGCTTCATCAGGGGAGTTCCCGGGAGCTTGCTGACCCTCTCCAGCGGCTGCCCACTGGCTGTGCTTATCTTTAGTGCTCATGAGGAAAATCTACTCCTCAATCTGGAGATTTCTATCTTCTGTTAAAAGAAAAGCAATTTATTTCTTCTGAAGGCCCGCAGCTATGGTCCAGTGACTCTTTCCTAATAAGAACTTTTCATACTGCCTAAGTCTCCCTTAATTAGGTGGTACAGGGACCAGACAGCCAGCCCCAGCAAAGCCTTTCTATGTCTTAGTGTGGAAATCACCCATTCCCTGAAGTTGGCAGCTGGCTTTGGATTGGAAACTTCCCCAGTGAAGATGACACTGGGGTTGTGCCTCAAAGTCCTGTCTTCGCATGGTATTGGTGAGGTTTTAGTACAGCTGGACAGTTTTTATGAGCAAGGAAAAAAAATCCAGAAATATTAAAATAGAGTTAAGCCTGGAGATTTCTTAAAGAGTCAAGAAGGACCCCACAGAGTACATTTTAGCTTGTTAATAAGGAAGCCAAGTGCAACGGGCCTGTACACGACCTGCTCCTACACTATATCAATATATAATTACCATATATTTTCCAATCTGCCCCTGGGAGACGTGGCAGGTAAAATAGATTGAGAGGAAAATAATGGTGCTTGCTGCACAATATATTAGATTGATATCTGCTAATACTTGAACAGGCTCTTGGCAGGATGAACGGAAGGCCTGGAATGTTCTAGTGCAATTGAAACAAAGTGACTGTTTAAGCTCTTTGTTCTTTTAAGTACCTGGTATACAAGCCTGTGCAGAGAGAGCAGAACACTTCGGTTTATCAAGACTTCCCTGTGTTAAAGGTAGGCGGTCTTGCTGTGCTTGAGCAGGGTAGGAGACATGCTGTGTGCTCTGTGAAGAGCTGACGTCTCCACCTCTCCCTCCAGGCCTCCTGTGCCAAGAGCAGCACCGAGGTCTTTGCTGCCCTTGGGATTGGTCGGGTCCTTGGGATTTGGCTTGGTAGGGCTGGCGTTAGGGCTGCGGCTCTCTGCAGCCAGACCAGAACTATCTGTGAGCTGTTTTCGCCTATTCTTCCTCATTTTCAAAGTGTGTGTGTTTTCTGTTTGATTAAACCACCTAAAGAATCCCCTTACTTTTTTTTTTTTTTCACATTACTCTTTGGTTTCGGTTCCTGTGATAGTAATATATATTAAGTAATATACTTTGATATGCATGTTTTATGCTTATAATTAGTGTACATATACTCCTTTCAATTCTGGCTTCCCCATTTCTCAGTGCTTACTTAGATTACACACTAATTATTTTAAATTAAGATAGCCTACAATTTTGTCGTGTTGGTTTACTTTAATCATGTTGATTAGACTTTAAATAAGCATGAAGGAGCCTATGAAGTACTCAGCACAATAACTTGTTTATTAATTCCTTTGTGTGTTCATTCACGGGACAGATATTTATTGAACATCTAGTCTGTGCAAGGCATCAGTGAGAGGCAGAGAGCAGCTCTTGCCTCTCCAGAGCTCCCTGGCTGGAGAAGAGGGGAGCACAGGACGCCCATGTCGCATCTCCCTGCAGCTGCAGGTCCCTGGTGTGAAAGCCAGAAGATGATCTCACTTGGAGTCGTTGGGAGGTTGGAGATGGTGCTGGAGCTGGACCTTGGTGGACAAGTGGGGGCTTAGAGGTAGTGTATGGTGAGCGCATGAAGCGGGGTGCTCCTCAGACTTGAGTGACTGTGCATTATTGTGCAGGTTGGAATACTGTTCATAGAGGAGGAAACTGTTATTAATAATCATATAGGATACTGACTGTAAACTGAGCCTGCTTCCAGCACACGTGGTCATTCTTAGTGGCATCTTCATGGACTATGTACACACATGTACACACACATGTACAGTCCTCCCTCAGTATCCTTGGGTGATTGGCTTCAGGACCTCTTGAGCATGCTGAAATCCAGAATGTTCTAGTCTCTTGTATAAAATGGTATGCTATTTGTATATGACACGTATATACCTTCTGTATGCTTTAAATTATCTCTAGTTGCCCTATCAAAAACTCACTTGGTCTGGTTCTAGATTTAAACTCAATACAAGCACAAAATAATTGCTATACTGTATTGCATAGAGAATAATGACAAGGAAAAATGTTGCGTTTAATTATTTTTTCAGATATTTTCTACTGAGTGTAGCTGAATGTAAAGTTTCTTGGCCATTAGACAGGGCTGACTGAATACATGTGTGAGGTGTGTATTTTCTGAGTATACACACACACACACACACACACACACACACACTCACATATGGACATATAATTAAAAGTTTACCAGCTACATGTAATGGTGCACACCTGTAATTCTAGTGCTCTTTAGTAGATGAAATCAGTCAAAGAAATTGATATAACCTGTCAAAGTCATGAGAACCAGGACACCTGTACAGAGGACAGAGCCCAAGGTGAGTCTGCAGTTCCTGCACACTGTGTATGGAACCAATTCAATTCTTCATTTATGTCTGGTATGAAAACAAGTGAATCTTTGATAGGAGAGTTTAAATCTAGAACCAGACCAAGTGAGTTTTTGATAGGGCAACTGTTCTAAATGCCTTGGTGGCATAAGGAAGATACCAACACAGGAATTCCAGACATAAAGGTCCCTTCCCATTGTCCTGGTGGCTGTGTGAGTCTTTTCACAGGCCTGCTCCCACCCAGCACAGTGTACTTATTCTCCACTTCAGATAAACACAAATCCTCACTCCATTTCTGGTGTGTCTTGTTCAGTTCTTTGTTCAGGACACCAAGAACCTGGGAAGAATTTCCTTGGGACCAAACACCTGTACCAGTCTGGAAATTAGAGGCAGGAAGATTACAAGTTTGAGTTTACTCTGAATGATTTAGAGAGTTAGTGATAGAATGTCTCAAGATTAAAAAAATAATAAAAAAGGAATGAGGACGTAACTCAGTGCAAAGGCCCTGGTTCAATTCCTACTACTACAAAATTTTTTGTTTTATTATGTAACAAGCACAAGAGGCTCTGTTTGTACTATTTCTTTAAAATTTCATTTTAGTTTTATTTTCTTCTTAGTTGACCAATTATAATTAGACATATTTACAAGGCACAGTGGGAGGGCTAGATTTTATAGTTGTCTGAAAAGGGTCATGCAAATATCTATCACTTTAAACATTTTTGGTGAGAACATTCAAAATCCTCTCTTCTAGCTGTTTTAAGATATACACGCAATATATTATTAACCATAGCCACTGTACTGTGCAGCAGAACATCAGAAACTATCTCTGCCATCCAACTGGGGCAGGACCTCCCCTTTCCGTCTCCATTATTCCCCACTGGTGTCTGGTAACCCTCACTCTTCCACCTACTTCTATGGATTCAACTTCTTTGTTTCCCACCTGAGTGAGTTCATATGGTATTTGTCTCCCTGTGGCTAAAATGTTTCACTTTGTCCATACTCTTCATCCATGTTGCTGCAAATGACATAGTATCTTGTGTTTCAGTGACGACATGGTATTCCAGTGTGCATGCCACATTTTTCTATGCCATTCTGTTTACCCACTGATGGATACTTAGGTTATTTTCATGTCTTGGTTATGATGAAACTGATGCTGTAATGAACACGGGTGTGCAGACATTTCTTCAGTGTACTGATCTCAGGTTTTTTGGTATAAACTTATTAGTGGGATTTCTGGAGAATTTAAATGTTTCTGCTTAACTTTTTTTACAACTATGAATGTTGTCTTACTGTATTGTTGCTGGGACATAGTACCAGACACCCACAGTTTTATTGAGGAAAGGTTTATTTTGGCCCCCCTTTTTTTGAGTACAAAATTTATTTATTTTTTTCCATAATTTTATTGAGAAATAGCAATGAGACAGTTTCAAATCAAGTTGGTAGGACAATTCCAATAATTAACACATTGCATAATGTCTTCCTAGTGGTTATTTGTTGTACAAGATGCAGACATGATAAGCTCACAGTTTGTAGAGGTTTCGGTTCACAGTCTGCTGGCTCCAAGGCGGGGCAGTATGGCGGGCAGGAATGAAGGACGAGGAGAAGGATATACAAGAATAAAATTACCCCCCAAGTGACCCATCCCTTCCCTCCAGGATTTATGTCCTGACATCATTACATCCAGCTCTAAGCCCATTCGTGGACAAAGCCAGCGCCGTGGTCCTGTCACCTCCCAAGCCCTACCTGTGAGTGCGCGAGGCTTCGGGGAGCATCTAGACGTAAGCTGTATGAACACCTTTCCAAAGGCAGGAAGAGCATGGACAGAATAAGGAGCTCATCTATTGTTCACCTGGGTTTGACAGTTAGCAGGATATTTCCTTTTTCTTTTCTTTAATATGTGTTTGTAGTATTTGACTATTTCTTTTCAAAGAAACTCTTCTCTGTGAGCTGTTTACTGACTGAAGAAATGGGCCATGAGTCCTGTACAGTTTCATAATAATTGTATTCACAAAGTATTTCCTTAATCTGATTTCCCCCACTTTTGCACATGGAGCGCCTGCTTCTACACGCCTGCTTAGACACAGGTCAGGTTGGGGTATTTCAAAACGATTCCAAACATTATTTTACTCCAATCCAGTTGGGGCTTTTAAAAAATATTATTATTATGCCATTATCATATCTAAGAAAGTTAATGATGATCCTTATCACCCTCCAGTGATCTACCATTGTTCAAACTTTCCTAATTTTCTCAAAAAAGCTTTTTTAAGAGTTAGTAGAGTCCAAAAAAGGCTTACACATTGTATTTGACTATTTCTTTTCAAAGAAACTCTTCTCTGTGAGCTCTTTACTGACTGAAGAAATGGGCCATGAGTCCTGTAGAGTTTCATAGATCACATTTTAAGTGATACTAGCTTCCTCTCTGCTGTTTGTTACTAATCTCTATTTCTAGAAATTCTGGAACGTTGTTTGCTGGCAATTGTGCAGACACACACACATTGTGATGGAGAAGGGTGTCAGCCACATGGAAACACTCCGGGAAAACTGTGCACTTACATGCTCACCTTCATTCCTTTTTTTTTTTTTTTTTTTTTTTTTTTTTTT
>NW_004524590.1:22697738-22709191 GCF_000260255.1 Octodon degus
GGTTTTTCTTCAGGTTTATGCTTGAGAAATTTAAACTTCAAATTCATGTTAATGGCCCCTAAAGGTGGGCCTTTGGGGGGAAATTAGAATTGGATGAGGTCATCAGGGTGGCACCTCCGGGATGATTGTAATGGCTTCGTAAGAAGAGGAACAGGGACTGGAGGTAGCATATTGCTTTGTCTCATCACGTGACGCCCTCTGTCATGCTACGACATATAGCAAGGAGGCCCCACCGGATGCTGAGAACATGCCGATGTCATGCTCTTGTATTTTCTGGGCTGTAAAACCCTGAGTCGAACCTTGTGTTCTTTAACGATTGCTTGTTGCTACAGAAACAGAAAAAGCTGACCATAATAATTACTTTTAGGTTCTGGCACTTTAAAAGCCATGATAAGCATTTATGATAAAGAAATAATACAGAGCTACAGAGAGTCAAAGATTTTGCACCTATCCTTTTAAATCTACGCTTCAGAGATCACCAATGTCAATAGTTTAGAAGATACATTTGCATCTTTGAGCCAAAATTTTTAAGCTGGGTGTGTTACTGGGTGGGATTCAGAAAATTCCCCCGAAGAGGAGGGAGACATCACCTTAGTTCATTGAAGTTGACTATCCCAAGGAAGAATTTTAGAACACATCAGTGAGAGGCATAGAAAGCTCTTTATTAGGTGGTATTAAAGTACGTAATCATAGAAAAGAGTGTGGGCCTTCAAGTGAAGGGTGCCTTGTGGTCCGTAGCTGGGAATATTTATAAGTTTTCAGGATGAAAATCTGTGGAGTATGTGAATCTATAGAAAGTGAGGGTTCAATTTACAGGTTAAAGGCATATTTTATAGGGAAAACCTGTAAAAATAGATTGGGCCCAATCTGCTCTGTTTTTAAAGATGGGTGATTGAAGCTGTTTATTTTAGTCTTCTTAAAATAAGACTCTGTCTTTTACTTTCTCAGCTAAGCTAATTTGTGGACTACCTCTAAGGGATTTGGGTGCGAAGGTCTAGGAAGCAACAACTGGACAAGCAAGCAAGCAAGCAAGCAAGCAAGCAAGCAAGCAAGCAAGCAGGCAGCCTAGGGAGATAAAGAAGGCTGGGGACCACGGCTGTGGATGAACTTGGGGAACTGACCCTATCCTGAAGTTGTGCTTTTCTTATAAGTACAATTTTAAAAATATGATTTTTCTGATGTCCTTTTCACTTATCATTATTTCTTCTCTCCTTTTTAGGAGGACCCTCTGTGTGTAGCCAGGATGGATGAGGGCCTTTTCTTTGGGTGTGGGTTTCCTGCTAAGAAATCTCTTCATCCTGCAGGCACCTTGGAGCACAGAGCTAGAGGAGTTTGCTGTGACTTTGTTGGGATGTACGTGGCTGCAGGGAGGTCCAGGGAGGATGAAGAACATATGTGAGGCCAACAGCTGTGGGAATGAAGAGAGGGGACCCATATGGCAAAGGGGTTTGAGAGGGTTGTTTTCTCACTGAGAATCTGTTGCCAGATACTGGAACAGCGGCATTTGCTCACTATTTCCTGCGCTTTGCCCTCACTGCGTTTGCTTTACCAGCCTGCACATGGGTTGGCAGCAGCTGGTTATAAGCACTGCTTTCACTCAGGAGGGTTCTGTGGTGGAGGCCAGACCCAGCAAGACTCATGACCATGAATTTGTAACTAATGAGCATGAGAGGGAAGCAGCAGCCTGTGTGTGCCATTCCTGCGCAGCTGCCATGAGGGTGAGGGCCCAGGAAGTCTGTGGTGCTGCCAAGGATGAGGCAGCAGAGTCAGGGATAAGCTCAGGAGTTGCTAATATCTAGGTTAAAATTCCAGTTTCACCAACTGTGTGGTCTTGGAGAAGTGGATAAACTATGCTGCACCTGTGAAGTAGGTCTGATACCTGCCTTATGCAGCCCCTAGGATAATGAAATGAAAGAACATGCACTTAGCAAGCACTTAGCAAGTGCATCGGAATGACTGAGGTGGTTCCTGCTATAGTAAGATATGATCTCGTGCATCCCTCCTGAAGTTGTGGAGCAGGATAGTTTTGAGACCTTCCTGGCCCTTCAGGGTGAACCTGCAGTGTTGTTGAAGACCTGACATCCAGCGAGCGGCAAGGAACAGTTCCTGACTGATGCAAACTCCTCTGCTTTAGTGAATCAGGCTGTGACCATTCTTTCTTAGCTCTTTATTTTACTTTTTGTCCCTGCCATGAGATCTTTGATGTGTGTTTTAATGGGATTTCACCCAGGGCAGGGCTTGGCTGCAAGGCCCGCATTTCATATTTGTTTGTCTGTCAATCCATCAGGCCTGACAGCAATGGCACCAACCTTACATCCCACTTAGCTCTGGGCTTGCTATGATCCATGCCTTGGTGCCCAAAGGGACACTGTATTTATAGCATCCTGTCTGTTTGTCTTCTGCCTTAACCTTGAAATGGTGGCTTTAACTGATTTTGTTAACTCTGCCTTGGGGACAGATGGCTGATTTTTGCCATTCCTTTCTCACCCTGATCTATTTCTCTGAAAACGAAACCTCTTCATCTCTGAGGAAGGACTTTATGTTTCCATTTGCTCACATCCTGATTGGAAACAGTGTCTGTGGAGGAGGCGGGCTGTGTGGAAGTAGAATATGCCAGAGTTTCCCAGTCTGCTTTTCCTGGAGCAAGTGCCCGTGCATGGAACTGGGGCAAGGAGGAAGCATGAGAACGCTATCTTTCTCCTTTGGGTATAAGGATGTCAGCCCTGCTAATATTAAATCGCTTAGATGCAGCTTCTTTGTTTGGCATTTTCTAACATTCAGAAACTCTGGTTTCAGAATTCTGGGATATTAAATCAGGGGCCTTGTTAGACTTGCTTGATTAGATGCTAAGATTTTCTTGAATGTGTTTGGAGGCAAAGGAATAGCTAAAGGGGAGGATTAAGAAAGTGGACAGCACATTGTCTAGGGGATACTTATAATTATTTCCAAGATAGTATGTTGACATGAAATTAAGGCAGTGGTGCACACATCTTTAGGGGGCAGTGTGAAATAAGCAGTGGAGGCATCAGTGGTCAGATGGGGAGATGAGGAAATAAGGTAGTCTGTGGGGAGACACAGTTGCAATGTGCTCGTCCCCCACCTGCCAAAGAGGTGGACATGATTCACACTGCTTGCCTACAGTTTTGCTGGCACCCACTTTTCATACTAGTCATCTGTGCATATGTTATTTGGAAGCACTGAGACCCAGAAAGCTTTATTTTTTCTTTCAACTTGATTTAGATCTGAAATTTTGTGAAGTGTCCACATGTGGAGATTATGAACGAGTGAGAAGATGTTGCTTCTAGTATCCAGGATATTCTGTGGTGCTGTGTGCACATGTGCCACTCAAAGTCTCCTAGAGACTGGACCTTGGAGCTGAGATACATCTCTGGTACTTTAAATCTTTCAAAATTTTTTTTTGAGACAGATCCTTGTTAAGTTGCTTGGGCTATACCCAAAGTTACCACCCTCCTGCCTCGACCTTCCAGAGTTCTGGGATTCTAGGTATGTATTACTTTATTGGACTATTTGAGTGTAATTTGATATGTAGTCCATGATAAATATTCAACATCTATTTAAAAAAGAGAGTTTTTAGTCTCAACCAGAAACTACTCAAAACTAATAACCCTTGACCCTTACCCCAGTGCAAGCTGACAATGAGTTACGTCCTTGGCAAGGTGGGCTTTCCTTCAGATAGAGAAGCTTATGCTGTGGTAACAACTCCTAGATTTCAGTAGTTTAACATAAAGATTTAGCTCTTATTGATGCTACATTCCCCTTGCAGGACACAAGAGTGGTCTGTTTTTACTGCAAATACTCAGGGCTCCTAGCTGACTGAGAAGCTATCACTGAGAAAGTTGCTGGTCGTGAGAAGTTCTAGTTCTTTCACTCTAATTAAGAGTTTTAGGTTAGAGAAGAAAGGTATCAGAATATTCCAATGACTGTTAGTCATGACTCATCAATCAGCATAGATTAAGAAACACCTAATAGATTAGTGTAGCACAGTTCTGAGTGTGTCTGTGGATGATTAACATGTAGACTAGCAAACAAAGGAGAAGATGCACCATAATGGTGAGTGACACCAGCTATGGACTTGTAGCCTGAGTGGAATAAAAAGGGAAAAGCAAATGTGCTGATTTTGAAGAGACCAGTCTTTCTGAGCAGGTTTATTCTTTGTTGCTGTTCCCTTTGGGAATAGATTTGCAGGCCTCCAGCTTCTTCAGAGACCTTTGCATACATGCACCTTACGATGAGCTTCTTGGCCTTCACCATGGACTTGGGCTGCATCTGAATTCCTTCTTCTGCAGCTTCTGTCTCCTTGGACTGAGCAGCTACATGTACCCATGGCCATAGTGGACTCTCTGGTCTCTGATCCTGTAAGCCTACCTCATAAATCATTTTGCATAATTTTACATATATTTCCTATTGATTTTGTTTCTCTAGAAGATCCCAGCTAATGCAGATGTTGGTATGGAGAATAGTTATAGAAAAATAGAATTATAAGGTTGAATTTGTCTAATTGACTTAATGACTTCCACTCTTTAATAGGATGAGAGTCAACATTGCTGTGGTCTCCTTCTGATGATATAGAGAATACTCCTGATAGTGTACGGAGTGAAGAGTTTACAATAATATGCAGTGTAGATTCATTTAGTTACCTAAATTTGCTATTTGTGAAATGTACAGAATTTAGTTACTTTATTTGAAATATTTTGAACATATTTGGAAAGCCGGAAATATAATCATGCTGGCTAGTTTGTCTTGGCATCTCTGGACACACTACTAAGGGAAAATAACAAGCTCAAAGATTCAAATTCTGAGTTTCAGACATGCTTAAACCATCTAAAGGCTTCTAAGTGTGTTCTGAAGGGAACTCTTTTCTCTTCTAGCCATAGGGCTAAACACAAGCCCGCATACTGTGAGTGGCTGAATTACGGTGCAAGTTTAATGCATAGCCTCAAAGGGTATCTGTAGTTAAAGTGAGAGCACTGGTTAAAAAAGAATGGGATCCCATAAGTTGAGATGGAGATGGTTTGGAGGAACCCAGTGCGAATAGGAACATTGAACTACTAAATTCTGATGAGATTATTTTGCCAGAGGATGAGATTTCCTCACCCTCAGTGGCAGAGACATCCTGTTCCCATCCCCTGTGGTGCTGGCCTTTCCTCCTCTGCATGAGGAAACCAATCCTGTGTTGCTTATGGAAACAGCATGACCTTTCCCAGTGCAGCTATCAAGCAAGACAATGTCAACATTCTACCCTCACCACCCACTTGGCTTCTAGGTCTAAACCAGGCTCAAATCTCAAGAAGCTCCTAAAGGTGAGGTGCACAGCATGACCCATGAAGAAGTATATTACATTCCTAAGGACTTCATGAGTTTTCTAATTTGTACAAGCAAAAATCTGGGAAATAAATATAGGCAGAGATTCCAAGGGTGTGGGGTAATGGCATAAGGAATGTAAAACTAGACCAGGCTGAATTTCTGGAGAGGTGCCCAATAATCAGAGATTTAATGTCATAGCTTATGGAATTAAAATATGCCAATAGCTTATTTGGTTATGAATGATGGATCAAAAGATGGCCCACTGTGAATGAGCTGCGGATGTCTGACCTTCCTTGTTTTACTGTTGATGAGGGTATTCAAAGGCTCAGGGATATGGGAATGTTAGAGTGGAGTTGCCAGGTAAGTCCTCAACACTGTGTACCTCTCCACACTGGAGGGTCCAGAAAGCATGCTGTTCACTAATACCTCAAGAAATAGAACTGTGAAGGCAGCATGATCGTCCTTGCAGAGCTCTGTTGTCACTCTTCTTTGTATGCCAGATCTTACTGTGGGTGTCCCCTATCACTCATGTGGGAGACTTCAATGTGATGGTGATAATTGGATCCCTGGAGTGGAAGGGATAAAGGGGTAGTGCTTAACCACTAACCACAAACTGGGCATATTTACTGTAATGGACAGCAGAAACAAAGCAATGATTAGAATCGTCTGACACATGTAGATCTGTGGTGTTGGCTAATCATGGTATTCCTATAAGTGAAACAGACCAGAAGCCTACTAAATTTTTACTAGATTTATGTAATCAGAAAAGTTTTGGGCTAAATGAACAAAAATATGCCTTAAATGATAGCAACAGGAAATCACAGCCTCTTCACCAATTCTCAAATTTGAACTAGTTTACTCAGAACTCTTTAGATTAAGGGGTGGCCAGGTCTCCAGGGCAGGCTCTGATGCACTGCTAAAAAGTCATACTGTCAGTTCTTCTCCCGTTCTTGCCTAAAGGGACCAACGACCTTTTACAGGGTGATTGTGCACTGGGGAGAAGGAAATGATCAGACATCTTGGGGACTACTAACACTGGTTCTGAATGAATGCTGAATTCCAGGTGATCTTAAATATTGTTGTGGTCCTTCATTAAGAGTACGGTGCTAAGCAGATCTGGTAATCCATGGTAGTTTAGCCAAGCTGTAACTCATAGTGGGTCCCAGAGCCATTCTGCAGTCATTTCCCATTTCCAGGTTGCATAATTGGGGTATGTAGTGGATTTCTAACAGGTGGTCAGCTTATTACACCCAGCTGAATTAAACTAGTGTGGTGCTGAGTGTGGGAAGCCCACTTGAGGATTGTTGTCAGCAGCATAAAGGCAAAACAGGAGAAGCTGCCCAAACGCTGTTAGGGGTGCTGTTTGGAGAAGCTGTTGGGAGCTGCTAGTTCTCTTGGGCTATTCTGCTGGAGGGCCCTGTCATGCTGGCTTTTCTGATGAACTTTGGAGAAGCTTGGGTCCTCATCTTGAGCATCGATTCCTGGCTCCAGAGGGGAAGATGGTGCACCTCTCAGCCTCATGAAGCTTGTTGCATTGGCTTTCCTGATGGGAACTCAGATTTTCTTGTCACTGGAGGAGCTTGGGACCTCACTGTTGCTGAGAACAGCCATGGTACTTTTGGGGGAGCTCTGGTGCTTATCTTGAGTGCTGCTTCCTAGCTCTAGTTCGGATCCCTCTGCTTGCTAGCACAGATCCTTCGTCCCACTGGCATAGACTTCCTAACTTCCACCACTGAACTTAGGGCCTTACCAGCACAGATCCATGAAGCCTGCCTGCATGGGACCTTGTTGTGGGCTCTAGACCTGCAGTTGGACTTGTGGGAGGCATTGTTATGAGCTCTAGGCCATCAGCTAGATTTTTTTAATATTTAGTGTGTATATAGATTTCCTGAACCTGTAGTATGTGATTCTTGGATGATTTGTTATAAAATACTATTATAAAATGTGTTGTATACTATATTGTTCACCTTGAAAAAACCCAAACCATGACAAGATATGCTTAGTACTTAACAAAATCCCTATATTGGTTACCTACATGTGAAGTGAGTTGCCTCTACTTGGGAAACAGCAAGTCAAAAACAATATTATATTCCTGGAAGAATTATAGAGATTAGTGCCAACATAAAAGACTTGAAGGATGTAGGAGTGATAGTTCCCACCAAATCCTGTTTGGCCTGTGCATAAGATGAATAGGGCTTAGAGAATAAGGTAAGCTTAATTAATCAAGTGGTGACTCCAGTTACATCTACTGTACTGGATGTGGTTAGGTCCAATTGTATCTACTATACCAGTTGTGATTTCCTTGCTTGAGCAGATTAACACATCTTCTGGTACCTGGGATGCAGCTATTGATTTGGCAAATGCCTTTTTCTCCATACCTATCCATAAGGTCTGCCAGAAGCAATTTGTTTTCTGCTGGTGAGGCCAGTAGTGTATCATTACTGTTATACCTTAGGGATATATATCAACTCTCCAGACCTTTCTCACAATTTAGTTTGCACAGATCTTTTTTTTTTTGGGGGGGGGAGGGGTCCACAGGGTGTTCAGGGTCTCAACACTAGATTGGACTTGTAGTGATCCACCTGTATAGAGAGCTTTGAGATTGAGCCACCATGCCCAGTCTCAATCACCCTTTGAGCATGCCCCTGGGGGCGGCACCAGCCCAGCAGGCCTGGGGATTGAACCCTGGTCCTTGTGCCTGCTTGCAGGGGCTTTAATCCACTGAGCTATTTGGCCTCCCCTGCACAGATCTTGATTGCATTTTTCTTCCACAAGGTATTGCATTGTTCCATTACATCAATGGCATTATACTGATTAGACCAAGCGAGCAAAAAGTATTTTGGAATTTTTGATAAAACATTGTGTATCAGAGGATGGAAAATTAACCCAACTCAAATTCAGGGGCCCTCTACTTCAGTGAAATTCCTAGGAGCTCACTGGTAGGGGGAGGCACACATTGACATCCTTTGTATGGTAAAGGATAAGTTGCTGCACTTGGTCCCTCCTACAGCCAAGAAAGAGGAAAAAGCCTAGAGGGCTTGGATTTTGGAGGCTACACATTCCTTTCTTAGGTGTGTTACTTTGCCCAATTGCTGCTGTTGTTATTATTTTACTCTTTTATTTATTTGGTACAGGGTTTCACTACACAGTGCAGACTCATAGTGATCTGCCTGTTTCAGCCTCCCCAGCGCTGGGATTACAGGCTTACTCCATCACACTCAGTTTCTGTGGCCGTCTTAGCGTGGGGCCAGCACTGCACCAGGGATTGAACCAGGGTGTTTCTGCTTGCTAGGCAGGCACTTAGACTGCTGAACTATCTCCCTGCCTCCTCACCCCGCCCCAGTTATTGAATGACTTACAAGGCTGCATGTTTTTGAATGGGGCCCAGAATGAGAGAAGACCACAACAGATCCAGGTTGCTTTGCTGTTTGTTCTGCTTCTTGGGTCACATGGTCCAGGAGGCACAATGGTACTTGAGGTGTCAGTGAAAAATAGTGACACTGTTTGGAACCTCTGTAAGCCCTCCATGGATGAATTACAGAAGAAGCCCCTTTTTGCTGTTACCTTTGGACACCAGTCATAAAGTTTCTAGTTCCTTCAGTCTTTTAATGCAAATTCACACCGGTGACTGGTGAGCTTCTAGGCTTTTGATCTTAGACTGGCACTTCATTGTTGATCCTTCCTGTTCTGGGCCTTCCATCTTCTTGGACTCTCCAAGGTACAGACACAATTGTGGACTTTCTTGTTTTTCTTCCTATCCTTTAGCCTCCCTAAAATTTCCTCTTGCATAATTATGCATAATTTTCTATTGCTTCTATTCCTCTACATACATCTAACTAATACAAGGCCAATCCAATGTATGATGTTTTGTCATAAGGATAGTTTACAGCTTAAGACAATTAAGAAACAGCAGAGAGAGGAGGAACTACCTGCTTTTGCCTTTCTAATTAGAAGTGGGACATGAATTTCCCTTCGTAAAGGTACCCCTCCTCTCCTTCGCATACTAGAAAGAGGGATTATCTTTTAATCAACGGAGACAACTCTTACCATTGGAGAGGCACCAACTTGAGTCTATATAATAAACTTTACCAAAATAACTTTTATCTCTTATTAGTGTCCCCTAGTATTTACCTTCCCACAGCTTATACCATGAGAAGTCAAACACCTTGTCCTTTATCTTGACACTTCTCTATAATTTACTGTCTTTTGTTGAAGTGGTATATAAATTTTCAAATTGTCATTCCTCTCTATGAAGGTCCTATGTGCATACAGAACAAAGATTTTCTTCTCTTAATTGTCTTTCATTTAATTATCTGGCCCCAGGCATTGAATCTAAAACAGAGGAACAGTCTCTTATAGAAGCTGTATTCAGTCATCTGACTAGAACTGTCACACCTTAAGTCCAGATGTTGGAGAACCTGAAGTACTTGTCAGATAACATTCATGACTGCCCCAGGGCCTTTGCTGCCCTTTCTCGTGTACTGACTATGGTACTGACAATCACATTTTGCTGTTTGTTATATGTCCAGCACTGTGCCAACTGCATAATGTTCTTCCCAATGGTCCTGTGAAGTAGGCGCTATTACAGATCAGCCACTTTACAAAGAAGGAAACTGATGTATGCAGAGACTATGTGACTAACTCTGCCAAACAATAAACAACATAACCTAGATTCACACTTCAGCACCTGTCTTTGAAGCACTAAGCTTCATGTTTAAAATCTCTTTCATTTAAGTTGAAGCCATGAAAACTATCAAAGATAGTCAGAGGTAAGAGGAGTGTGGTAGATGCTAGGATGGCAATTCTGAAGTCTATTTTTTTTTTTTCAAGAATGAAACAGAAATACCATACAACTGCTATTAAGAATCTAGCAGGTTCACTGTAAATCCATTGCATTTATATAATCCTCATAACACTCCTATTGTTATCCCCCTTTTACAGATGAGGAAACTGAGACACAGAGTGGTTATGTGCATTGCCTGGCTCATGCGATGGGTAAGCAGAGGAGACAGCACATCTTTGAAAAAGGTATGGGACTGAAGCATGGTTGGATTTTATTTCTTGCCTGAACCTGCAGTCTCAGATCATTTTTAGAAAGAGCATCAGTGCTTTCATGTGAATGTGCTGCCTAATCTTCCATGTTAGAGCCAGAGGCAGCTGTAAATGAAAAGGGAAAACGTGGAGAAGTGGAGAGAAATTACCAAAGTGATGTTAATAAAAGACATCTGTTCTAATGTTTAAAGATGGGTTGTTTTTCATTGGCTTATCCCTTGTTACTGAATGCTTTTAAGATCTTAAAAATATTTGGTTCTCTTAGGTACCTTAAAAAACCCCTCTCTGGTCTTATTTACGCTGCACTCCCTCTTAAGATGGGGTGTCCGAGGTGCTGCTCAGCCTCAGCTACCTCACTGTGCAGTTCTCCCAAATATTCTTTTGGGTGGTTTTAGAGTCAATGCAATTTGTTTATTGAAATAATGTCAAAATTGAATTGAACTTCCAAGCTCATTGGAAACAATTTAATTTTTCCTGAATCACTTGAGAATAAGTTCCTGAGATGACCTCCTGTCACTGCTCAATATAGTTAGAGTGGTTTTCTCAAGAGCCAGGAATATTCTTTTGCATCAGTGGCTCTCGTTGTGGGGTCCACAGCATCAGGGTCCCCTAAGATACCTCACTGGAGATACAAGTTCTTGAGCCCTACCTTGACACTCTGCATCAGAACCTCTGGGGGGAGGGCCTAGTGGCCTCTGCATTAACAAGTCTTCACTGTGGCTTTGATGAACACTCAAGGTACTTTGGAGAATGTCCTGTATTACAACAGAGCCATCAAAGTCAGGCTGTGAATACTGCTGCGTCTAATCTCTACTCCACAGTTTCTCTAGTTTTCATGTTTTTTATATTTAAAGAATATCATCCAATATCTGTCTATCATATGATAATATATACCTTTTTTTTAACCTTCAGCTTGGGACAGTTCCTTGCTCTTTCTTGGGTTTTTATCACCTTGATGCCTATTAAGACAATAGGTCTTGGGGCTGGTGAGATGGCTCAGTGGTCTAAAGCACCTACTTAGAACAAGCTTAGCAAAGCACAGGGACCGCGGTTCAATCCCCCAGCACCACATGCCA
>NW_004524590.1:22709346-22721930 GCF_000260255.1 Octodon degus
AAAAAAAAAAGACAACAGGTCTGTGATTTTATAGTGATGCTCTGCAAAAGGAGGAGTTTGCTCTTTTGTGATATTTTCTCCTGGTTAGATTCAGGTCATGCACCTTTGGCAGAAACACCACAGCTACGATGTTGAGTCCTCATTGCATCCTGTCAGGTGAGGTGCAATTTGAGACTGTTTCAGTCGTGATGCCCGGGTGTCTGCCTCCGCCCAGTCTGGGTCACTTTCCTGCACAGACGAAGTCTTCACTCTGCTTGGATTCTGCCACTGCGAGCTGAGCTACTGCTCCCAGGTACCTAAGGCGTCTCCTCCTACAGCTGGGTCTCTGAGTCTCCGACTATACCTCTGTTGTCCTCAGCTCTGAAGGCACACCCTGGACCTCGCCATATGTCTTTCTCCAGCTCTGTGATTGCCTTGCTCGCTGCACCTGAGCCCCAGCACACCGTGCCACTCTGCATCCCTCTGTCCCACCGCCCTGCCCCTGTGCTATACAGTAGACCTGGTTTTCCCTGGACAGCTCCAGCATTCCACCCTGGGGCTCTGGAGGTTTCTCACTCACTTGGGTGTTTGGATTGACTTATTTAGGTTAGAATGAAACAGAAAAGAGGAAGAAGAGGAAAAGGAAAATACAATATACTTCAAAAAGTCTTTATTCATAGTACCAGTAGAATTCATTTTTAACATTTAGTCAGAATACATTTCCATTTTAGTGTAAAACTTATGAACCATATACTCTCATAAAATTATACACACACACACACACACACACACACACACATATATATATATATATATATATATATATATATAATTCCTAGAGTCATTCTAAGTATTTTTTTCATGCTTGGGGGAGATTTGACTAATGGTAGAGAAACATTTTTTTCTCAGTTTTTGGAAAATGGAGTTTTAAGTCTACGCTGTAGCAGCCCTTGTTTTAGCTCTAGTTGGACTACCTCTGTGTGTCTCCTCCCTCACTAATGTCTCTGATGTGTGTCCTGAGGGCCTTTCCCTTCCTCAGTCCTCAGGTCATCTTTCAGAAGCAGAAACTAAGCAGAAGAGTAACTGCTTATAAAAGTGTCAGATGGAAGAGTCAGATGTGGTATTTGGAATCAGGCTTGCAGAATGAATTTTCTGGTTTCTGTAAATGGCAGGTCTGAACTGGGGCAGGGGGCGAATTTGGAGGATGAAGGCAAGAGGAGAGAGTGGAAAGTCTTTTGGCTTTTGAGGGGACTGGCTGTGATGGCATAGACACTTTGTGCAGAGTACCAGGGACTCCGTGTTGGCTACTCAGCTGTCCTTGCTGTCACTAACAGTCACAGGTCACCTATGAGCTCTGAGTGTCTGGGTGGAAATGACACTTGGCAGAGCCTTGAAGAGTCTGCCCAGTCTCTTTTCCTGTCCCAAGCATAGCCTGATGCTGACTGTGGGTTGTTTTAAGGCTCTGGGGACAGAGACTAAGGAATAGTACAGTCCTCCTTGAGTTCAGATGGTGGTGTGAAGAGAAAGCCTGTCTCTGTATCAGGATGAGGCTGAAGGGAAGGAGTAGAATGATGGGGTACAACAAAATGGTCCTCATTTATATCCCCCTTTTTCATTTTGTTTTGTGAGAGATAGGTGTTCCATTTCTGTTAGAGAAGCTACATTTGGAGAAGTCATTAAAGGACCTTTTCATACTTGATGCCAGTCCAAAGATTGTATACAAGATAAGATAGGTATACAGCTACTTTCTCTTAGTTCAGTGAGAATTAAGGTTTGTACTACTATTGTTTAGACAAGATATCATGTCTGCATCTTGTCCTCTGAATAACTACTATGAAGACAACAATATGCAATATATTAATTGTTGTAACTGTCCTATTAACCTGTTTTGAAACTATTTCATTTTTTTCTCATTAAAATTAATAATAAAAAAAGAATGATGGGGCAAATGTCAGCCAACACAGTGGTGATCACTCCTTCTTTTATCACTGATGGTGTAGTAGATATAGATGGAAACTAAAATACAAGCATATCCTTATGTAACATGAAAAGTACCCCTAGAACTCCATTCTGCAGCACTAGGAAGTGCAACCCCCACACAATAAATCTATACTTCAATTTCTTGATTTATCAACTTTGCTTTGTGTTTATTGACACTGCTAGAAAAAGGAAGGGTATAATTCATTTCCATTACCCTTTTAATCTGATGCTTCCTTCTTCCTATTTATTAAATTTTTAAATCTCTACTTTGTAAGATGAGAAATTTAGTGACTCAACACTTCACTTTTTATTTTCTTTCTCCACCTCTCAGCAGGCCAGGCATACCACTTATTCATTGATAAAGTTTGCAGCACTTATATTGCTTTCTGTCTTAAGTAAAATATTAAGATTCACCAGCATTATAATATTTACTATAGGACTTGTTAGCATTATGGGTATTTAGAAGAGGAAATGGAATAAATTTCTACTCAGGCATTTCAAAAGAAGATGCTCTAGGCTTCAAGGGCAAATAAACTCTTTTCAAAATCATACCTCAGGTCTCTTTAGAATTGGAGTGTAACTTCCTAGAAATATGTGCTCTTTATTAAATGTTTATAACCATATTACTTTTTTCTCTAGTTGACTGAAGGAACATATTAATGATATTCCTAAGCTCATTCAGCCTTTAAAGAAAATCACTGGTTAAATTCTCTAATGTCTTTCTAAGCATGCTCTCAGCCTGAGATTTTTTTCTTATTATATTTGAATATTGATTATGTTTCTGGGATTCTGTATCTTATTTATTATTTAATTATTATTTTCTCCCAACTTTTGTTTTCATGGCATTTACTCTCAATAGTTCTTTAAGAAAATATTTATACAAGCTAAGCTTTGTGAGTTAGTATATCTCTGAAAATGTCACATGAATTTGATTAATAGTTTGGCTCAGTCAAGACTTCTACATTTAAAGTAATATTTCCTTCTGAATTTTGAAGACATAGATTCATAGTTTTCTAGTCTCTAAAATAGCTGAAGATATTGTTAATTTTTAATTTTAACCTATGCACTGCAGGTGACCTGTTTTTCCTTCATTCAGGGTCTTTTTTTAGATTTAATATTCTTCAATATTTGGAGAGTTGTGAGGACTTGTAAGGCGCTCACCAGGTGGGGTCTCTGATTATTTTGGTGATTTATTTATGCCTTCAATATTCTCAAGCTTTCATTACAAGTCCCTGGCCAGAGCCTCCCCTGAATGTATATGGCCGCTTTACAGTCAATCTTCTTTCATCTGCTCTTTTTACTCTAAACTTTGAATTTTCAGTCTTCAATAATTTTTCAGTGTTTTCTTCCAATCATTCTGCTGAATATTTTGTAATCACCTATTTTAATTGAATTAAATTGAAAAATACCTTTCTTGGTCCTAGCATTGAATCTAGGGACCACTGAACTATAGCATCAGCAGCAGTCATATTTTTTAATTCCATGGATCTTCTCTTGGATTATTCCCTTTACAGAAGTATGATTCTTATCTGGAAATAGTATGTTCACTGACACTGATTATACATTTTTAGTCCTTTAAAATTTTTCTTCAATTAATAGGCCCTGCAGTTTAAGGTTTTTTTTTTTTTTTTTTTTTTTGTGTGTGTGTGTGTGTGGGTGGGTTGGTTCCAGAAATCAAACTCAGGGCCTCGCACTTGCCAGGCACACTCTACGCCACTGAGTTAAATCCTCAGCCCTGAGGTTAAGTTTTAAACTGTTCTTTCTTTCTTCAGATTGTTCTGTGTGTTTTTTCAGTGGTCTGCCTAAGTCTGGTTATACACTTTTATTCGCAATGGGAAGACTATCAATTAATGGCAAGTTATGCAGAGCTCCACTGTCAATACAGAACAGATGAGAGCAAGTCAAGCTTTCATTAGAAGATCTTTCCCACAGAAATGAATGACCCTTTTGTATTTGTATACTCAAATAGTTAGGATAGATATACAGCTACATTCTCTTAATTCAATGAATAGAGAGGTTTGTTATAATAGTGTTTGAGACAAGATATCATGTCTGCATCTTGCGCAATGAATAACCACTAAGACAACAACATGCAATGTATTAATTATTGAAAATGTGCCAGTAATTGGTTGTGAAACTGTCTTATTGGTATTTGTTTCTCAATAAAATTATTAAAAAAAAAAAGATCTTTCCCAGCGCAGAGCTTGTCCACAGGGGGCCTTCACTCCAGGATGTAAGGCAGGTAGCTTCCCTACCTCTGATGTTTTTATTTTGGGGCTACCATTCTTCCAGAGGGCACCAGCCTGCCCCAACTGTATCCTTAGTTTCTTCACAGAGTATCACACCCTCAGTTTCTGTCCCTCACTTCACTCCTTTGAGTTCTTGCTAACTTGGAAGACTGCATCCATGAAAAAGCGCTTTCAACACTTTCACAGCTTCTTTGGTGGGTGCTCCAAGCAGTGGCCTTTCTGCTGCATCCACTTTGTCTTCTCTAATCTTCTAGAAATTTCTTAGAAACTTTGGTTTACTGCCATATTTCCTTATGAGTGTTAGCACTTCGAGGAATGCTACAAGGTCCTTTGCCTTCTTCTTTCCCTCTCTCCCTTTCTCTCTTCCTCCCTCCCTCTTTCCCTCCCTCCTTCCTTCTTTCTCTCTTCCTCCCTTCTTCCCTCCCTCCCTCCCTCCCTCCCTGCTTCTCTCCCTCCCTCTGCCATTATAATCTGGTCTCTGGAGGAGAAACGTGTACATTCATCTTGCAATTCAGAACTAGAAAACGATTCATTTAATTTCATTGTTGCCTGGAGTATTTCTTAAAAATTTTCAGTTATGTGATGGTTCTATTTTATAAAACCCAATATATGTAAGAATGTCTTTTTGTCATTTTTATATGAGCATGGATTCTTCACTGGGTATAAATTATTGAGCCAAAATTATTCTTAAAATTTAAGGCACATGCCTCTATAGCTTATTTCAAAAGTTGAGCCTAACCTAAAGGTTTTTCTTTCTACCCTATGCTACTGCTAGTGAACATGAGATTTTCAACTTCATTTGCTTGCTTAAAATTTTAGTGTGTTGAGGCTAGGGATGATGGGTCTTCATAGAAATTATGTTTCCTAGAATACAGTTATGTTCACATATGAATCTTGGCATATAGTGGGCTCTCATTAAAGCCAAGTGAATGAATGAATAAACATAACACCAAAATTTGAAATCTTGGTATCGTCTCAGTTTAGGAATGTCTTCTTTTATTATCATTTTGATAGTACTTATTTTTCAGCTATTTAGATTTCTTTCCCATGAGCTGCTATAGTTCTTGGCTTGTTCACTCTGTCATTCATTTGATTTCATGCAATATGCTTCTGTTATTTACCACCTCCCTTGTGGGTGTAAGTTCTCTCACCACAATCTAGCATCCTTGCCATCTTTCCTCAAGTTACCACTTTTATCCATCAATGTTCTTACATCTCAGTGTTTCTTCTTGTGGATTTCAGTCCAAAAAGGCTATCTGTTTAGACCTTTTAGTGAGGGTCCTAATTTTAGTTTTTTTTTCTTTGTTTAGTAGTTTTCTTAGTCCATTTGGGCTGCTGCAACAAAACACCCCTGCCTGACTAAAGAGAAGGAATAGAGTTTACTTCTCATAGCTTTAGTGACTGGAAATCTGAGGTCAAGGGGCCACAGACTCAGGGTTGGACAGGGCTGCTTTCCCTCAGTGCAAGGTGTCACCCATTGCTCTTTCTTCCTAAGGGGAGCAATGCTGTCCTGCAGTGGTAGTAGTGTTCCTTCTAACCTTGTTCTGAGGTCATTGACCCATGCATGATGTCTCTGTCCATGACTTAATCACCTCCTAAAGGCCTCACTTGTGAACACTATCATGTTAGTGATTAAGTTTCAGCACATAGTCATGGGGAGACTCAGATGTTGTAGTGAATCAATTGCAAGGATGTTCATTTTTTTCACTCAAAGGTATCAGAGTGGGGTTTCCTTGTCTACAGTAGTTTTTCATATAGCCAGTTTTTTACCCTCTGCTCTCTTACCCTCAGACAGAGGAATCTAAATTTTGCCAGCAGAGCTCAGACCTTGGCTTTGTATTTGTCTACTTGTGTAAATCACATGTCCTTCTCTGTGGTGGTTGGATGAGCAAGCCCTTGACCCCAATCTTGGTATAAGCAGATATTCCTCTAGATCACTTTCCCTAACTAAACTGGGATTCTCTCTTCCCTTCTCTGCCTGACCCTGTATTCACCAGAGTACCTGACCACTGCATTTCTAATTGACCTTGTTTCATTCCTTGATGATTCATTTGGCATGTTTCACCTCCCAGAATTTGATATACTTGACCTCAGATTTCCAGCCTCGAAAGCTATGAGAAGTAAACTATTCCTTCTCTTTCTACACCTTGCATTCTTCTACCTTCTATGTACTGATTACTGGGAATTATAACCCTCATCTTTGCCTTTAAATGGGTCACTTATTTAGTTTATAGATCCATGCTCATAGCAACATTATTCTTACGAGCCAAAAGACGAGGTAACCCAAGTATCTGTGAACAGATGAGTTGATAAACAAATGTGGTCCATACATACAGTACCTTCCTACAGTAGGATATCAGTCATCCTTTCAAAGGAAAGGAATTCTGTCACATGGCATACATGTGGATGCGTCTTGAAGACATTGTACAAAGTGAAATAAGCCAGTTACAGAAGAATGCAAACTGTTGACACCACTTATTCATACTTAGAATAGCCCAATTCATAGAACTATACAGTAGACTGTTGATTATCAGGGGTAGGAGAATGGGGACTTATTGTTTAGTGAGTGGAGAGTTTCAGTTTTGGAAAATTAAAAATGTTCTGGAGATGGACAGTAGTGGTAGTTAAACAATGTGAATGCAAATCACCTAAAAATGGTTATCATAGTAAATTTTCTGATATCTACCCCTTAGTCTGTTTTGTGATGCTATAGTAGAATACCTGAACCTGGACAACTTATAAATTATAGAGATTTATTTCTTAACAATTATGGAGTGGGGACATTTAAGATCAAGGAGCCACACCTGGTGAGGGCCTTGTTGCTGCATTGTAACATGGTTGAGGACATTTCTTGGTAAGAAGGGGAAAAAAAAGAAAAGGCTTTTGTGACTTCCATTTGTAATAAACCATATCTCACATTAACAAGCCCTTTCCTGTAATAATGATACTGATCCACTGTGAAGTCAGAGCCCCCAAGACCCAATCGTCTCTTAATGGTTCTACCTCTCAACACTACTACATTGAGAATTAAGTTTTCATTACATGAATTTTGGGAGACATATGCAAACATGGCAATGTATTTTACCACAATTAAAAACATTTTAGATACTTGTAATATACATTACTTTAGATAACAAGGGCAGTACTATGGCATCCTTAGATAGCGACCACTGTGAACTAAATAAGCCTTTCCTTCCTTAATTTTAAGTGTTGAGTATTTTGTTTCATCAATGAGAGACAAGTAATGAGGACAATAGGAGTAGAGAGAGCTGGAATCAAAACTTTCATTAGGGAATTGCTGAACTAAAAATATATGGATTTGGCACATAGTACATGCCCAACAAAAGTTATTTTCCTTAAAAAGTGAGATTGCATGAAAAAAGTTAGAACTCAAACCAAATGTTCCTGTGTGAGTAGGCAATCTTACTCTTTTTTCTAAAAGACAAATATTTTGAACTGAAGAAGGCAAAACTAAAATTACATGAGAGTGGTGCAGTAGACTTTTGTTTACATGGGTAGATTGATGATTACTTCTAATTTTTGAGGACTATGTAACACTAATGTTTGTATGCATGTGGATAGACACATATGTATGTGCACACAATTTTGTTTTTTCTATAATTTCATTGAGACATAAACAGCAATGAGACAGTTTCAAATCAAATTGGTAGGACAGTTCCAATAATTAATACATTGCATACTGTCTTCCTAGTGGTTATTTGTTGTACAAGATGCAGACATGATATCTTATTTAGAAACAGTATTAGAACAAATACCTCTATTCATTGAGTTAAGAGAATGTAGCTATATATCTATCCTAACCATTTTGAATACACAGATGCAAAATGGTCATTCATCTGTATCCCCCTTTTTTTGTTTAGTTCCGTCACTTAAATATTATAGGCGTGTAAACTCAGCAAAATATTCCGAAATAGTCCAGTAGTCCATAATATATTGGGTCTTCCACTTGACTGGCAGTGTCAGAAATTGTTGACTTGAGTCCCCTACAGCTCAACATAACAGTATGACTTTTCTTCTTATACTTTGTTTTTATACTTTTCTGCTGGATGGCTAAGACCAAGATAAAGCAAGACCTATGTAACAAGAATTGTAGCTTTTGTATCTGATAAGGTCAGTGAAATCCCCTCAGGATTTATCCTGAGACACTGTACCTCAGATTGTAGATCCCTTGTCAGTGTCAGCCATGTGGATGAGTCGAGGCCATTGCTTGGCCAATGTGCTCTCTGTGAAAGCCTGAGAGAATGTTTTCACTCCACGTGACTCTCCTTAGGCACACTCTACATCATCAGTCACTTTCCTCTTTAGCCCCATAATCTTGATCAGAAAATTTGGGACACAACTGAGTTACATGATGTTTCAGTACAAGTTCTCAAATGACCTGAGTCTTAATTGAACTTGGAAGGATAGGGCCAAAATGTTGTCTTTCCTTGTGGCCCTCCCTTTTCTCCAATTTTTGGTCTGCAAACTTAGGTTGTTAACTCTCCAGAAGAGAAGCTTATTGTTATTACCATATAACCTAGGCTGTTGAGCTTAACCTCACTATCTGTCTGAATATTAAACATCTTAGGCATAACATGGAACAGGTATTTTTCATCAAGTATTGATATGTCAAACTTTAAGTCCCTATACAGTATGACAAAAAAAAACCTTAAAGAATTAAAATATTTAAAAATAGGAATAAAAAATTATATATGTTTACACATAAGTCCAGAAATCTAAACATGTACAACATTGTAGCAGGACAGTCCTGCAACACTCCTTTTCCTGTCTCCTGCCTTCATTCACAAACCTCTTCCTTTTTAAACAATCGTCTACCCGAAAGACAGCACAGCAGCAACAGGGGTGTCATGACAAGCAGCCCGTATTCAGAAGACCAGAATGACAGGCACTCCAATCATGAATCTGCCATCTTCAATGCAGTTTCTTAGTTCACAGGTGTCTGTGTGTATAGTTAGTCAGGGTGAGAATCCTTCTAATTAACTGCTAAATTCAAAAATCTTCTGGAGATTCTCAGGATCATTGCATTACCCATCCTGTACATATGACTATATGGCTTGCTTCTGTCATGTTTCCTAGCTCTTCTCCTTGCGCTCTCTTCATTATCTAGTCCTCAAATTCTTGCTTTCCTTTTCATTGTATTATATCTTTCTATTTATATTTCATCTCTTGAGTTCTTGTACTAGGGAAGATATAAGATATTTACACATGTGTGTCTGGTTTATTTCACTTATGAGTATATCTTCAAGTGGCATCCACTTCAATATAAAGGCTTCGAGTTTATCATTATTAATAGCTGAGTAATACTCCATTGTATAAAAATACTACATCTTTTTCATCCATTTCTCATGTGATAGGCATCTTGGTTGTTTCTAAGATTTGGCTATTTCAAATTGTGCTGCTATAAACATAGGTACATGTATATCACTATGATCTGAGGTTTGCAGATCCTCTGGGAAAATTCCTAGTAGAGGAATAGCTGGATTAAGTGTGATTTCCAGTCCTATTTTTTTAAGGAGACTCCACACTGATTTACATAATGATTGCACCATTCTACATTCCCACCAGGAGTGGAAAAGGGTTCCTTTATCCCCATAGCCTCTCCAACATTTGTTGTTGGTTGGTTTCTTTATGATAGCCATTCTTTCTGGGGTGAGATCATATCTCAATGTTATCTTAATTTGCATTTTGTGGATGGCTAGTGATGTGAAGCATTTTTTCATATATTTACTCTCTTCTTTAATTTCATCCTCTGAGAAATGTGTGTTCATCTAGGATGCCCATTTCTGCTTGGGTCTTTAAATTTTGGTGCCCTAGTGTATTTGCTTAGTTCTTTATAAATTCTAGAGAGCAGACCTTTGTCTGAGTACTTATTTGTCATGATTTTTTCCAAATTTGTGGGTTGTCTTTTCACTTTGTTGGTAATTTATTTTGACGTGCAAAAACTTCTCAGTAAGTGTAGGTCCCAGTTGCTAATTCTTTCAAGTGTTACCCATGCAATTTGATTTTTATTCATGAACTCTTTGCCTACCCCCATGTCTTCAACAGTTTCTCCTATTTTCTCTTCCAGGAGATTTAATGTTTCTATTTAATGTTTAGATCTTTAATCCATTTAGACTTTAGCTTAGTGCATGGTGATAGACCTGGGTCAAGTTTTAGTTTTCAGACTGTAGAGCCAGATTTTCCAGCATCACTTGTTAAAGAGGCTGTCTTTCTTGAAGTGAGTATGTTTGGCCCCTTTGTCAAGATAAGGTGGCTGAGTGTGTTTGTAGAGGCTGCAGCATCTTCTAATCTATTCCATTGATCCTCAGGTCTATTTCATTGTCAGTACCATGCTGATTTTATCACAGTAGCCTTGTTGTATAATTTTAAGTCAGGAACTGTAACGTCTCCTGCCTTGTCTATGTTGGCCAGGATGCCTTTGCTATTCTAGATCTTTTCTGGTTCCAAATAAATTTTAGGAATGATTTCTCTAGGTATGATGTATGTTGGTGGTAGTTTGATAGGGATTACATTAAATCTGTACAACAATTTTGGGAGTATGGCCATCTTTACTATGTTTATTCTTCCTGTTCAGGAGTAGGGATTATCTTCCCATTTTCTGAAATCATCTATAATCTATTTACTCAGAGTACTGTAATTTTCATTGAATGGATCTTTGACGTCTTTTATCAGATTACTTCCTAAGCATTTCATTTTATGCAGTGCTATAGGAAAAGGTATTGTTTCTATTATTTCCCTCTCTATGTTTCTTATCTGGGTAGACAAATGCTGTTGACTTTTGGGTATTGACTTTGTATCCTGCTATGTTACTGAATTTCCGTATTAATTCTAATAGCTTCATGGTGGAGTTTTTTTGGGTCTTCCAAGTAAAGTATCATGTGATCTGCAAATAATGATAATTTAATTTCTTCTTTACCTATTCTTATACATTTTATTTCTTTCTCTTGTCTAATGGCTCTAGCTAATGATTCTAGAACTATATTGAATAGGAGTGTTGAGAGTGGACATATTTGTCTTGTACCAGATCTGGGAGTAAAAGATTTCAGTTTTTCCCAGTTAGAATCATGTTAGCCTTTGGGTTTTCATAAATGGCTTTTATCAGATTGAAGTAGAGGCCATCTATTCCAATTTTCTGTAGGACTTTGGACATGAATGAGTGTTGGACTTTGCCAAAAGCCTTTTCTGCATCAGTGGAGATGATAATGTGGTTTTTAGTTATTGCTCTATTGATATAGTGTATTATATTTGTAGATTTTCAAATACTGAACCATCCTTGCATCCTTGGGATGAATCCTACCTGGTCAAGGTGTATGATCTTCTTTATGATTTGCTGTATTCTATTTGCTAGTATTTTATTGAGGATTTTTGTATCTATGTTCATGAGGGAGATTGGCCTATACTTCTCTTTTTTATTTGCATCTTTCCCTGGTTTTGGTATCAGTATAATACTTGCGTCCAGGAATGATTTTGGGAGAATTGCTTCCATTTCAATTTCATTGAAGATTTTTGAGGAGTATAGAGACTACATCTTCTGTAAATGTCTTGTAGAATTCAGCTGCGAATTCATCCCAACCAGGACTTTTCTTTGTTGGTAGGTTTTTTATTACATCTCGTATTTCATTGCCTGTTATTGGGCTATTGAGAGTGGTTATATCTTGTCGATTCAGTTGTGGTAATTTGTACCTTTCTAGGAATCTGTCCTTTTCATCTGTGTCCTCTATTCTGTGAGATAAATATTCTCAAAGTAGCTATTGATAATCTTCTGAATTTCAGCTGGGTGTGTGATAACTACTCCCTTTTCATTCCATATTGCTTGCATTTGAATTTTTTCTTTCCTCTTTTTGATGAAGTTAGCTAGGGGCTTATCAATTTTATTTAATCTTTCAAAAAACCTGCTTTTTGATTCATTAATTCTTTGAACTGTTTTCTTCGTCTCAATTGAATTAATTTTTGCTCTAATCTTTATGATTTCTTCCCATCCTTGGGCTCTGGGTTTGGTTTGCTCTTCCTTTTCTAGATGCTGGAGATGCAGTATTAGGGTGTTTATTTGTTCTCATTCTGTTTTCCTAATGTGTGAGTTCACAGCTATGAATTCCCCTCTGAGAACTACTTTCATTGTATTCCATACATTCCAATAAGTTGTGGTTGAATTTTCATTGAATTTTAGATGTTGTTGAAGTTCTTGCTTAGGGTTATCTGTGACCCATTGGTTGCTGAGGAGGGTGTTATTCAATTTTCATGTCTTTAGGATTTTTTTTTCTGGTTTCTTTTGTCATTTATTTCCAGTTTCATTGCACTGTGGTCAGATAATATGCATGGGATAATTTCTGTTTTCTTGCATAGACTTAAGCATGA
>NW_004524590.1:22722925-22724225 GCF_000260255.1 Octodon degus
CTGGGATCTTGACTATTATATGTCTTGTTATATTTTTAATTGGTTTGAAGTATTTTAGTGTTCTGTATGCTTTGGTTATCTGAATGTCAGATTGTTTCCTCATATTTGGGAAAATTTCTGCTATTGCTTCTGCCCATATTCTTTTTATATCATTTGTATTGACTGCTTCATTCACATTGATACCTATTAGTCTCACATTATTTATCTTTGCATGGTCTTGCAAGAGATGAATTATTGTTTCCTGCATCCTAGTTGTTTTTAAGAGATCTTTTCCTCCCTTTTCACTAGCTGCACCAGCATCTTCAAGATCTGAATCTCTGTCTTCACTTTCACTCAAACCGTTTTGCAAGCTTGTGATTGAGATTTTAAGTTCCTCTATATCTCTTTGACTCTGCTTCATGCAATCTATTTTTTTTCTCTATTGCTCATTCAGGGAATCCATCATTTTTCTAATTTCTGTTTTTTGTCAATGTGTTCTTTAGAAGCAGTTATTAATTCTTTCACTGCCGAGTTTTTTTCAGATTGTGATTCTTCCATATGTTTCTGTTTGTTTCTTTACTTCAGATGCTATGAGTTCAGAGATTTCTTTTTTTTATTTCAGAAATTAATTCTTCTCTAAGTTCCTCTATGTCTTTCTACTTTTGCTTATTTACTGTTGATGATATTAATTCATACATTTCAGCTGAGCTAGTGTCCTCTGCATTTGTTTTGTGTAGACATTGGGTCTCCTCCATATGTTTCTGCATTTGATTATTTACTATAGATGCTATTAATTCAGGGATTTCATTTTTTATTTCTGATCTGAGTTCCTCTATACCTTTCTGTAGTTGTTTATTTTAGAAGCTCTTGATTCATTGGTTTCAGCTATGTAATTTCCAATTTGTTCTGTGCTAGTGTCCTCTGCACTTGTTATGTGTGGGCTTAGAGTTTGAGATTGTATTTGGCTCCTTCTCCTTGTCATTATGTATAGCACTGTCCTCTGACCTTTGCTGTAGATCTCTGGTGCAGTTATAACCTTAGCACCTATTGAAATTCAGGTGAAGATGTACAAAGTTTGAATTTATCCAATTCTGCCTGGCTAGGTCTGGCTGCTCTGCTCTGCTCTTTCCTACTGCAGCCCTTGTGAGTGAACCTGTTGTGTCCCTCTGGTAAGATGTTCTGCTCTTGAACTAGCTGGGTGGTTCTGTCCCCTACTCTGTCTTCAGGGACTGTAGCTGCAGAGTTTTACCCCTGGCCTGTATGCCAGGCCTGGGCTGAGTCTAAAGGGGACAATTGGGAGTAGCAGAGAGGGGAAACTCTC
>NW_004524590.1:22743323-22744770 GCF_000260255.1 Octodon degus
ACCTGGGCTTGGCCTGGATGGTGGTCCTGAGAGAATCACAGATGTTCTTACTCACTCTGAGGGCTTGGGGTCAGGGGCTCCAGGGGCGTGGAGGGGTCCTGTCAGGGGCTGGCCTGGGCTTGATCTGGGGAGATCCAACCAGCACAGGGGCACGCAGGAGGTCACCCCCACACTCGCTGGGCTTGAGATTTGGCTGGATTGTTTACTCATTTTGTGCAGTGGGCTTTGGACTTTATGGCTTGTTGGCATGTGAAGTGAACAGTGCGTCTCTATAGCAGCTGGCTGCTTGAGATGTCCAGGTCTGTGAAACTCTTACTCATCTTGCTGTGTATATCATCCTACCAAGTTGTACCAGTCATTCCCCATGCATCCTTATGCATGATTGCAATAGGCCTCCCTCCTGACTGAAGGCCTTTACTTTGACTGCTGTTTCAATATAATCTTTAAGACATGATGCACCTAACGTTTTTTAAAAAATTCTTTCAGTGTAATTTCTCCTACAGCATTCCAATAAACTCCCTCACAGAAACATTAATTACCTGTGTGAAAAATAATAAAGGTCAATTTCCCTAGTCTTTTAACAAACATATAGGAGATGTTCTTGTGCAGTTTGGCTCATAATTCAGTGTGGGAGATGGACAGTTACAATAGACTTTGAAAAGCATTTTGATGGGATAGAGTTGAGGGTGCAGAGAGAAGGGTTAGGTTGAGATGGTTGGGAAGCTATCTCAAAAGAGGTGATCTCTGTTAGAGAGGTGATCTGTGTTGTAGTATAATGCAAATTAACACTACTTTGAGATGCCATCTTAACCCAGAAAGAATAGCTATCATGAAAAAATACTAATGATAGCAAATGCTGGTTAGAATGTGTGGGAAAAGGAATTTTTCTACCTTTTTAGTGGGGATTTAAACTAGTACACCCACCATGGAAGTTAATGTGGTGATTCCCAAAAAACTGAAAATAAAAATGCCATGTGACCCAGTTATCCCCCTTCTAGGAATCTTCCCAAAAGAGTTAAAATCATCATATGACAGGGATACATGCGTATCTATGTTTATAGTGGCACAGTTTATAATAACTGGATCTTGGAAACAGCATATGGCCATCAAGAGATGAATATGTAAAGAGAACATGGTATTTATACACAGTGCAATACTCCTCTGCCATAAAGATAGATCTAAGGCATTCATAGATAAATGGTGCAGCTTGAGAAGACATTAACTGAAATAAATTAGACACACAAGTTTATTGTATGGCTTCTCTTACATGAGAAATATACACAAAACTAAAGAGTAAAAGGAAGATAGATAACTGTAAATAAGTAGGTAGAAGTTCAAATGATTCTTCAAATGACCTATTCCATTGTCTCAAATATATTTTAACCTCAATGCTGAATTTATTTTTTTCAGAACCTGGGATTGAACTCAGGCCCTTGCACTTGCCAGG
>NW_004524590.1:22744894-22770057 GCF_000260255.1 Octodon degus
GGCGCAGGGTAGCAGGAAACTCTCCGCACACTCACCGGACCTGGGCTAGGACTGGGTCTGGGGGCTCCCGGGACTCGGCAGAAAATCGAGTATGAACTATTGTTATTCTTTTATTATCGTGTTATGAAATTCTGTTTTTCTTTTTCTTTTCTTTCTTTCTTTCTTTTTTTTTTTGTGGAACTGGGAATTGAACTCAGGCCCTTGCACTTGCCAGGCAAGCACTTATTCTGCTGAGCTATCTCCCCATTGTTTTGCTTTTTCTAAAATAAAAAATCCCCACTAGATTCAAAAAACAAAAGAAAGAGACTGGATGGAAGGATACTGAATGAGCTGCTCGCATTGGGCTGAATTAACTGATGCTCTGTGATCACTAAAGCTCTAACCTGTACTGGTTGCTCTGCTAAGCCTTGGAGATACAGTGCTTACTGTTGTGAAGTTTGTGTTCAGTGAGGGTTGGGGATGAGAAGGCAGTACAAAGATTTAAAGCAATAATTGACACAACTTTAGATAGTTTGTTTTTCTTTTTTCATTTCTTTTTGGGGCCAGTTCAGCCTGTGCTGGGGGCAGGGCTGGTGCAGCATGTGGTGCTGGGGATCGAACTGCAGTCCCTGATCTTGCCTAAGCTTGCCTAAACAGGCACTGATGGTTAGCCTGCTGAGCTATCTCACTGGGCTTGGTAGTTTGTGTTTCTTCATTGAGTGTGTTCGCTGAGCTAAGTGGGGCCCAGACAGGTGGTAAACATTGTTTCTGGGTGTATCTGTGAGATGGTTTTTGGAAGAATTGATCATGAGCATTTGAATCCTCAGAATGTGTACAGATTCATCCAGTCTGTTGGGGGTTCAGATAGAACAAAAAGGTAGAGGAAAGACATAGTCTCTTTCTTTTCAAGCTTTTTATTCTTGAGCTTTTGAACTTAGACAGCTATCCTATGATTGCTCTTGGTTCTCAGCCATTTGGCCTTGGACTGGATAACATCAGCTCTTGACTAGCATAGCTTCCACGGGTCTCCCACTTACAGATGGCATGGCAAGTGACCTCTGAGCTCCAGAATTGTGTGAGCCAATTTTCACAGTGAATCTCCTCATCTACATACACACATCTCCCTTCCTGGTTGGGCTGAGGATATAGCTCAGTGGCATAAGTGCCTGCCTGGTTTTGTTTCTCTGGAGAAGCTTTAATAAAAAGGAAGAAAATAAAATGAAGAAAATGAAATCTAGCCCAGGATAGAAAATGATTAGGAGGAGGTGGCATGGGAGGAGGCTGGCATGTTAGGATAGAAACACTCCTCTTGGATGATGGAGATACTGAACTGAAGGCTGCAGGGAGGGTATTTCAGGTGAGCAAGTTGCAGCTGCACATGTGCTGTGTGTGAAGAGGAAGAATGAGCAGGAGCGCAGCAGCATGGGCTGGGCCGAGCATGGGGGCCAGCAGGAGATGAGATCAATGGGGTCTGATCACGCTTGTCCTAGTTGCCACCATCTGACTTATAATTTTATTCTCAAGACCACAGTAAGCTTTCTATGGCTTAGTTGCAGGGGTGATACATTATAATTCATGCTTTGTAGGTCCACTCTGGTAACTACACAGAAAAATAGAATGTTGAAGGCAAGACTGGACAGAGATCAGCTGGGAGCTCATGCTGGGGCCCCTGTCAGCTGTGATGGTGGCTGGGATCAGAATGAGGCCAGTGGAGGGAAGAGAAGCCAGCCAGATTCAGGATCTGTTTTGGAGGCAGTACCAGCAAGATTTGATGGTTAATTGCATGTAGAGGACAGAAGGACAGGAATCAAAGGTGACCTCTGAGTTTGGTCAGAAATGCAAACAGGCAAAAGCTGAGGGCACTGGGGACACTTAAACGCTTGATTTGGTAGCTGGATAAGATGTTAATTTTGGAATCAGAAAATCTATTTTAATTCTGTTTGTTATTTCCAGCTGTGTGACCCTTGAACCAGGAATTTACCCTGTCTGGGTGCTGGTTTCCTTAGAATGATTGTATTTCTGTCCTCTCTAGATTGTTCACAATGTTCAATAAACTAACACATGCCAGCTTTGACAATCTGTTATAAATGGTAGCTATTATTACAGGCTTAAAACTTAGCTCTGCTTTGTCCCTGAAAAAAAACTTATATACTAAAATACAAATATAAACACATTATATCCAACTTTTCCAAAGACTGTACATAAATGTTTTAGTCAGAGCTCAATGAAAGGGAAATCAGTTCTCTAGGACTGCTGGCCATTTATTATGAATGTTCTTTCGATTTGTGCAATTGAATATTCCCTCTCTTTTTGCCCTTTTCAACTTTCCCACATTTATTTATTTTTGATTCATAATGACTGACCTTATCTGGAATTAAAATACTCACTGTGCATTGAAAACTCCTAGGTGTGTTCCTTTCATCAGCTTGGGATAGGAGACCTAGGCTGCGCACGTCTCAGCACTCTTGATGTTAAAGCTAATGCATAGGGGGGAAAAAGGCATTTTTTCCTCTTTTTCCTAATGGTTGAAAAACAGCTTCTAAAGATAGTGCAGCAGAGAATGAGGGGATTAAGTGATTGATAGCCGCTTGCGAGGACCTGGCAGCTGGCTGTTGGCAGGTTCTGAACTATTGTTCTGTAGATAGTGGGAGCCAACAAATGTTGTGGGCCTTCTGTCTATGAGGTGATAGGTGAGCAGGGGAAAAGTTGACTCTGGATGTGAAAGACTTTGCAAGACTGGAGTGGGACAGTTGGGGATTGTGGCGGAGATGCCTTACAAGGGGCAAAATACGAAGGAGATTGTGATGGGGGCTGCCAAGATGGGCACCAAGCTTTGGGGGTTTAGAGGAGAGAGTAATTAATTCTAACCCGTGGACCTCAAAACCTTGAAGCAGGTGGCATTTTGGCTAGACAACAAGCAGGACTGTGGTGCTTTGTGCTGTGAGTCTTGTCTGAGCACAGACATGAGATGTTTTTCTTCCAGTGCCTCGAGCTAGCATGGCGCCTGATACATGCTGAGATTTCAGAAACATTTTCTGACTATGCTACTATGGAAGTCCTGGGTAAGGAGTCTCAGGTAGGCTGGTGGTGCTGGGATGTCATGATAAGGGCGATACTTTGCTGTCTGTAACTCTGTATGGTCATGCTTTGCACCGTGGTGTTCTCATCAATGATAGACCACATACAGAACCATGGTCTTGCTATGGCTTAAATGTAGTCAATGTTCTTCAAAGGAACAAGTAAGTATCCATGGTTCTCACGGTGGCATCAATTGAAGATAGTGGCATCTTTAGGAACTGGGGCCTCGTGGGTCATTTCCTTGAAGCAGTTTATGACCATTAATTCTGATTTGTTAATGTCATTGGATTAAGAAGCATGTAGTAGATTAGTAAAGCATGCTCCTGGGTGTGTTGGAGTAGTAGGTCATGTAGGGTACAATGCTTAGTGTCTGGCCTATTTCTCTCTGCACTGTTCCCAGGCTTTCACTCTGGACCACCATGAATTGAGCAGCTTTGCTTCACCCTTCTGCCATGATGCTGCTTCCTTGGAACCTGCTAACCACAAACTGAATTCCTGAAGTATGAGACAAATTAAACTTTCATCCTTTAAATTGTGGGTATTGAGTATTTTGACCCAGTGACCAGAAAGTTAATTCAGTGACTGTAGCATCCCAGCCTTTTCCTCTTCCTTTTGATTTTCCTGATTCCTTATACAAGCAGTTGGTCCCACCACTCCCTGCTATTGCCACCCATCATCCCTAGAAGAGGCACAAAGCACCAGTCTGTGGGATTTTAGGCTGGAACTTCCAGAACTGAGGCAACATACATCTTTTTTCTTTGCAAATAAATTTCCTCAGTTATTTCCTTATAGCAATATGAAACTGACTAACACAGGTTCCTATAAGGTTATATTGCCTAGTGATACTTTAGCTGTCATAGTTTGTAAAAATATACTCTATGATGTTTGCACAGTGGTGATATATAGATTTTTGAAAACATTTCTGCTATTATTCATTATGTGACATAGTTTTATTTTACCTCCTTATGTATTTTTATTGTAGTAAAATGTACATAATATTAAATTTTTGCTTTTAGCTATTTTTAGTGTAAAATTCTGTGTCTAATGATGTTTGCAATGTTGTGTAATCACAAATGTTTCTGAAATTTTTTCATTACCCTAAATGAAAACAGTACTGATGAGCTAATGCTCCTCATCAGCCTTTTCCTCTTAGTGTCTACTGGCTTTCATTCTACTTTCTGTGTCTATGAATTTGCTTATTCTAAACATTTCGTACATGCAGATCACACAATATTTGTCTTTTTCATCATCTTCTCTTTTATCAGCAACTGGAAATACAAGATGGCGTTGAGACATTAGGCTTTATCCAAGTCATGCTGGTATCTGCTATCTTGTGTCTGATTTCAAAATAAAATAAAATTTCTTGTAAAAAGTTCAGTCTTCTTTTTCTATAGCCTTAGGGATGAGCACATTTTCTTACTCCCTGGACTGCAAGCTCTGAGCAGGTAGATGCTTTACTGGTTCTCAGCTGTGTTTGCTCAGTGCACGAACAAACATCAACACAGGAGGCAAAAGGGGGAAGAAGCCTTTCAACAGACAAGATTCCCAGGAGGACTAGTGCTTAGACCAAAGGTTGTTAAAGGTTTAGGGTAATGAAGAAGAGAAAGCCCATAGGGAAATACGTAGAGCTCAGAGTGATGTGGAAGTCATTTAAACAAGGAAATCATAAGGCAATAAGAAAAGTCCATAGCTATATCTTGCAAGGCAGAATGTTGGCAGATGAAGTTAGTGGTGTGACTGATTAGAATAACAGTACCTTTCAGTGAGATGTGCTACTGGCTAAAACCTTTCACACAGAGCTTGTTTTCTTTGTGACAACCTGGGGATGTAAATATTAGTTATCCATGTTTCAGTGATAGAAATGAATTTTTTCTTTTGAGACAGGGTCTCACTGTGAAGTTCAGGCTGGGCTTGAGCTCACTTTGTAGCCCAGGCTGGTCTCGAACTTCCAACAATCCTCCTGCCTCAGCCTCCCGAGGGCTGGGAGTACAGGTGGGCATTACCATGCTGGCTCAGTTGAGATGAATCTTAAAGAGGCTGTTACCCACTCCAGCTCATGAACCCTATTAAGTGTCTGAGTTGGGGTTAGCATCAAGATCTGTCTGCCCACATTTTCCCATTATGAGAAAAGTTGTCTTTTAAAATTTGAACTATGGAGTTGGGAGCAGATGAGTGAGAAAAGACCTGCCGAAGAGTGAAACTAGCAGAGCACCATGGACACATTTTAAAACATACTGGTCTAAAGTACCCCGGAGTATCACAACAAGTATTGGATACTGCAGTGAAAGGGAAAACACACTACACAAGGAAAATCTCTTCCTGCCCACAGCCAAGCTGGGAGGGTGATTGTGAACACAATGCTAATGTAAGCACAGGCGGGGCAGGGGAAGGGAGGGCCTTGTTACAGAAGTCAGCCCTGACATCCCTCATCTGCATGTAGCACAGAGGCAACACATGTTAAAAATAGTCCTGAAGCCGATGGTGCATCAGCCACTTCTCTTACTTTTAGGTCACTCAGGCTAACACAATAGCAAAAGAAGATTTGTCAATTTGTTACAAAATGCACAGCAGGAATTTACCCTCAGCTGCTTTAAAAACAGATATTTGTGGTTGGAGTCTATTAGTTGCTATAGAATAACGTCTGCTAGGGCTGGTTTGTTCCACCAGGGGAATCAAATTTCTCACTGTTCTATCAGTCTCCCGCCATATCATTTTTAAAGGTGACTCATAAAATGTTTTTCTCTACTGTGGAAGCAGGGAGGAAAACTTTATTAGGGGAAAAGTAATGTAGTTTGAAAGAGTCCTGTAAACTCAAAATCTGTTTAGGGCACTTAATTCTGGGCTTTACAAGGCAACCTTGTCTTTCTTTGCAAATAAACATAGGGTTTTCCAATGCATGAATGGTAGGCTGTGCTGTGCTGGTTTCATGGCTTGGAGAAAATTTGGAGAGGGGAAGGTGGCAGTAAAGTAGGCTTCCCTACCTGCTGGGACCCATAAAAATGCATAAAAGAAGGGAAACCTAAGGACCAGTGAGATAGCTCAGCGGACTAAGCACCTGCTTAGGCAAGCACAGGGACCAGAGTTTGAGGCCGGGTACTGCATGCTTTGCACTGGCCCCACCCCTGGGCGTGCTGAGCCAGCCACTGAGTCCAGGTGTGGTGGTGCATGCCTGTAATCCAAGTGCTGGCAAGGCTGAAAACAGGAGGATCACTGGGAGCCTGAGCTGCATAGTGAGACTCTGTACCAAATACATTGAAAAGAAAAGGAAACCGAGGTGGGATTGCTACTCCTTATGTGGCTGGCATACATGTGCAAGGTTAAGTGTGTAACTGGTAGTGATTTTGACCTGTCCACCTCCTGTAAACACATACAAAACTAACTGGCTAATGCTTTTTCTCTCTGTGTCCCACTCTCTCTGTCTCTCCTCAAAGCATCGTAAGAGTAAATATATGTTCACTACACAAAACTTGGAAAATATGGAAAGCAGAGAGAAGAAAGAGAACAGTTAGTCTCATCACTCAGAAAAAGTAACGGGTATAGTGTTTTAATTTTGATTTATTCATTTATCTATCTGTTTATTTATTTACTTATTGAGACAAGGCAAACCTGCCTCATTCACCTGAGTGCTAAGATCCCAAGCATGTGCTGCCACTCTGGCTTAATTTTTAGTTTTACATCTTAAAAATGATTGTGATTGTATGTATACAAATTGTACTGATTTAAACTTTTGTTCCTGTGGTTGTGGAAGTGACCCATATGCATTGCTGAAAGATATAAAAATATAAATAAAAATAGTTATATAGACCTTTACTATCCAGAGATAAATGCTTTTGTCACATTTTATTGTGTTATCATAGTCTTTTGTGGATTTTAAAATATTTGTGGCAAAGCTTAAAATATACTAAATGCAGGGACATTTGTAGCTGTTTGGTGAAGAAAGATAAGAACAGGGATTGAAGGGAGTGATATGTCCCACAGACTAGTTTTTACCAATAAAAAATAAAACTCTGAGACTTAGGTTGTGCATGAGGTTTAAAGTTGCAGAAAACCATTACTTGAGTTCTTTGGCAATAATAATGATTATTATGCTGCTCTATACAGTAATACTTTCATGGAAGAAGAAAGGAAAATTACCTCAGTGGTCCTCCCAGCATAGCCTCTTAGCTATGTAAATAATTTAGCTATTATTAAATAAGTGCTAGAATAAAGTAATGTATGTTTTCGTAAGTAATAATCAAACACAGGAAAAGCTTTTATCTGAACTCAGGAATAAAGAACAAGATTTGGAAGTAGATGTTTGCTGGTATGAGTCAGACAGAAAAAGCAGTGGAAGCTTGCATTGGTGGGCCAGCCTTTACCCTGAGGTGAGGAGGCTGTCAGAGAACATGAAATCCAGTAGTCATTCTTCAACTGCGAAGGCAAACTGAGGGAGTGAAGACTAATAAATAATTTTACATCACAACTGACTCATCTTTGAGTTCTTATACGTGATTTTTCTCTTGATTCCTGGAATACGTTGTTATGTGGTTTCTTTTCCTGTAAGAGAACATAGGATATTTTCCCCTTTATATTTAAGAGGTGAGTTGGATGAGAATAAAATTCTTGGCTTAAAACTTTCTTCTTCAAGAGAGTAATTGTACAATTGTTTCATAAAGTAGAATTCTAATATTAATGTTAGCAGCAAACCAACAGAGTGATTTAGCATGCCATTGTTATTTTTCACCTTTATGCGTTTATTTTTAATTTTTGTGGTGCTGAAGATTGAACCCAGGGCCTTTTTCATGCAGGGCAAGAACTGTACCACTGAGCCATGTCCCCAGCCCGATTCTTTACCTTTAGACTATACGAAGATCCTTTGACTTATGATGGGTCATAGTCACAGTAAACCCACCGTACATTGAAAATACCTTAAGTCAAAAATGCATTTGATATACATACCCTACCAAATGTCCTCAATAGTGGCAAGTCCACTGGAGAGTATCAACTGTTTTTCCCCATGATTGTAGGGCTGACTGTGAGCTGTGGCTCACCCACAGCTACCCAGGCTCACATGAGGGTGTCCTACCACACAGTGTTAGCTGCAGGGAACAGTTAGACATTCAAAATCTGGAGTACAGTTTTGTGGCAAAGCCTAGCCCGGGCAAATTCCTGAAACTCTTTCTCAAAATAAAATATAAAAACCCAAGGATGTAGCTCAGTCTGAGAACTCTAGCTTCCGTCCCACTATTACATACACAAAAGGTAAACTGACCCATCCTACATTGCATACTACTTAAAAATCCATAAGGAGTCACAGTTATAGTTTTGAATGTAAAGAAATTTTGGATACTGTTGTTGCTTGTGTGGTTACCAGTGTTATGTGTTGTTACGTTCATTTGATTCTGATTGTGCATGGTTTTCAGGTTTCTTTTTCAAATTCTTTACTTCCTTGTGGGGTAAACTTTTCTCCCATTTGGCAGAAAGGAAGAAAGACTTAATGATTTGAGTAGGCCTGTGAGTGATGGCAACCAGGATGGCGTAGGGCTTCTCGCGCTGTGCTACTGCATCTGTCCCTGCACCACAGCCTCAGGGTGATGGGCAGTTGTCATCTGTCTGGACGCAAGTGCTTCTTCTTTTTTTTTTTTTCACAATTTTATTGATAAACAAATAGCAATGAGACAGTTTCAAATCAAATCGCTAAGACAGTTTCAACAACTAATACACTGCATACATTCTTCTTAGTGGTTAATTGCTGTACAAGATGCAGACTTGAGATCCTATTTACAAACACCATTAGAACATATCATTCTATTCATTAACAGAATGTAACTATATATCTATCCTAACCACTTTGAATACACAGATACAAAATGGACATTCATCTGTATAGCCTTTTTTGTTTAGTTCCATTATTTAAATATTATAGGTGTGTAAACTCAACAAAATATTCTAAAAGAATCCAGTAGCCCATAATAGCATTGGGTCTTCTGTTTAACTGGCAATGTCAGAAATTGTTGACCTGAGTCCCCCACAGCTCAACATAACAGCATCGCTTTCCTTCCTATATTTCATCTTCATACTTTTCTGCTGGATGGGCAAGTGCTTCTTCACCCAGGAAACAGGACCCCATATTTCCTATAGAAAGTGAAGGTCTATTTTGATTAAATTTAATTTTTAAATAGGTAAAATATACACATGCTTCAAAAATCAAAATTATATACAAAAGTATATTTTAGAGAAGTTCTTATCCTTGTCTTTACCCTATTATATCTACCCTTTGTAACTAACCAGTAGTTAATATTTATGTTTCTTTGAAAAATAAGCAAACTGTATAAACTCATTTTTCTAGGTTTCTTAAAAAAGGTACCAAACTCTACGTTTTGTACTTCTATTTTCTTCAGTGATATATTTTGCTAATCACTGATATTCATTCATAGATATCTTTTTTTTTTTTTTTTTTGGTGGAACCAGGGATTGAACTCAGGCCCTTGCACTTGACAGGCAAGTGTTTATTCTACTGAGCTATCTCCCTGCCTCTCATTCATAGATATCTTGATTTTGTTGTATGGCTATGTGGGTTTCCACAGGGTATTGTGGGCTTCTTGGCCAGGCTTTTATTGAAAGACATTTTGGGTCTAGACATTTGCTATTCTAAATATCATGGCCATAAATAACATTGGGCATAGGTTGGTGGTTTTAGGGTGTATTTTTGTTCAGGTAGTTTCTGTTTTATAGAGACATGGTTGCTTTTCTCAATCTTGCTTTATTTCCATTGCACTGTGAGTGAATTCTTACAGATGTTTGTATTGTGTTGATATCACTTCAGATTTCAGTATTTTTGCCTGGTTTTGGTCACAAGTACAGGTACTTCCTTCCATCCTCTCATGCATAATCCAATCTTGGATAATTGTACAAGAGGTGAATGTGGGAAAGCCAGATAACAGGCTATGCAATACAAAGAAAGTAGGAGTTCCACTCTCAGAGTGGTAAAAAAGTGATAAAATCCCTAATTACACCTCAGTTCTTTAAACACAATCATTTATGATTTATTACCAACATTGGGTACATGTTCTTTAATTGTGTTCTTTTCCTTCACAATTAATTGAGCACACAATTGACCTGTCTAAGTCCAATGAAAATCTAATTAAGGTGAAAGATTGTTTGTCTTCAGGCTGCTGAGTGATTTTCATCTTTATTTCAATTATATTAAATTTATATGATCTATACATTTTATCCTGTGTATCACACTTTCATCATTTTTATAAAAATACAGTATACAAGCAAATGATTGCGTAAATATTGCTGTACCAAGACGGAACAATGGGCCTTCAAGTGACACCACTGTGTGATAGCTTGCACTGATCATTCCTTCAGTGTTGACTGGAAATTAGATTTTTGCATATGCTTTGAGTGATAATATATAATGTGTGACTGTTCTGATAGTAGGAAGGCACATTTGTGAAAGGTGAAGCACCTCTATATTTTGTGAGAAGCTGGGGGAGGCTGCTCAGTGGCTGCTATCTCAATGCCATTTACAACCACACAATAAAAAGGCTGAGAAGAATGTGTAGGCAGTCTTCAAATTATGACCTAATGTGAACACAACTTGCATGACAAAGGTGATTATTTAATATGAAGGACTAATTAACCCCCTCATGCACGACTCTCCGGTCTTTTCCTCCATCCCCACGTATTCCCAGGATCTTATCTAAATTCTGAGGACTTTGAGAAGAGGATCCTCAGCAGCCAGAGTCAACAGAAAGAATGGATTGGGAGCACTTTGGATCTTAGGCTGGTCCAGGTGCTTCTTGCTGAGCTTTTATAAGCCAGTGATTTTATCTCTGCATCTTGGGTATTCATTATGGCCTATGAATTACACTGCAATGCACACAGTCAATTCAGAATGGCACTTGAATAATCCTACTAGCTACCAAAGGCTTAGAAATGATGGCATGGATTCCTGCTGACTGCAGGGGCAAGTGATGTGTTGCTTGGGGCAGGGTGACAGGACACCCAGGAGGGGCCAGAAAGCTTCATGGCTACAGTGCAAGGAGTAAGTGAAATCTGTCAGTGTGTCTAATGGGCTTTATTTTCCCTTTTGGTTTTGTACAGTTAATATTTCTCCTTTTGTGATTAACAAGTAATTTCTGGGGAGAGACTGACACCAGATAGCCATTCTATTTTGCATTAAACATTTAGCATTCATTGGTGATTTTTGGCCTCAACTTGTGTTACCATGGTTGTAAAATGGTATTTTACTAATTTTATCATTCCTTCTATTGTCGTTACTATTCTGCTGAAAGGAAGAATGTTCTTTTCCTCTATTTTCCTTTAATTACTCCTCTGTACAGACTCAAGGATTCCTATTTTATTTATAGGTGATGATCTGTTACTATTTTTATTTGTTTTTGACTCTTAACCTACTTCAGGTTTAGCTAGTTAAGGACCTCCTTGGGCTAGATCCAACATCATTGTGTGCCCGTGTGTGTGTGTGTGTGTGTGTGTGTGTGTGTGTGTGTGCAGGAGTGTGGTACTGGGGATTGACCTCAGACCTTCATGCTGAGCTATATCCCTAGTCCTTAAAAATTCTGAGACAAGGCCTCACTAAATGGTTAAATTACCCAAGCTGGGCTAAATTTGTGATCATTCTGCCTCAGCCCTCAGAGTAGTGTGCCTCATGTCCTCTTATGTCTCCATCAGTCTTGGACACACCCACAACTTTTGTAACAAGATATTTCATAAGTGGTCTGTCCTCACCCTGCCACACCCTGAGGTCAGCTTTTCCTCCCAGTATCCCAGTTCCTTCTAGTAGCGACAATGACCTTTCCACATCACATATACTATTGGCAAAATAAACAAAAACAAAAACAAAGAAACAGAAAACTTCTAAGTGATCAGGTTTGTGTCTTCTAGAAGTTGATCCTGAAGTCAAGAATTCAAGGGCAAGCTATGGACATAGAGGAACAATAGTGCTGCTAGGTCATTAGGTGGATGTGAAGTTTGGGTGCTTTCAGGCTGGCTATCCAAAGGTCACTTTGGAAAATGGTGCAAAACATATACCTCAGAACTGTCCTGATCAGGGGTTAAAGACCTGGAGTATTTGTAGCCCGCATCTGCCAGAAATCCATCCAGGGCTACTTTGAGTGTATAGAGAGAAGTTGCAGTCACATTTAGGCTCTTCTTGCCTGAAAAACAGCTGGAAGCCAGGCCAGCTTACCCTGGCCTGGTGAGGAGTTCAGTAAGTATAGGTATTGATGACAAAGCCACAGGTCCTAACCCAGGCAGGAAAGATCATGAATTTGACTAACAAAGAAAGGGAGATGTAGCCTCTGAAGGAAGGTGCTCTTGGAGGCCTGGAGGTTTCTGGAGTTGGGAGCAACATTTTCAATAAAGGGCCCTTGGGATTTTCCTCAGAAAGATCATTTTAGCTTGGATCTTACTACTCAATTGTTTTCTTCTCAGCACCTTCCCATGAGATTGACCTCATCCACTCCTGGCTACATCACTCTGAAATTATCTGCATTCCTGGGCAAGGGACCCCAAGAGGACTGGTGATGAGAGTGAAGGATACATGGGGGCAGTTTGCTAATAAGAGAACAGGAATTGTCTTTGATTCTGTGCCTTCCTTCCCACTGTACATGCGGCACTTCAGCAAGCCTGGGGTTTATGTCCAAACCTAGCTGCTCCTTGCACTGCTAGCTCTGCCTGTCACGGCACCGCTCCAGGGATGGTTGTAATTGCCTCCTACCTGGTCTGTCTCTACCTTTGCTCTCTGTTCTACCCACAGCAGGCTATAAGTGAAGTCATGGCCTGCTCAGAACTCACAGGGCACCCCTCTTTTTTCACTGAGAAGGAGATTCAGGGTCCTTCCTGTGGGCAGAAAACCCATGCAACTTGGCACCTGGCCTATAGCTGCCTCTCTGATCCCCTCTCCCAAAACTTTTTCCCTCTGTTATCTTACTTGCCGATCCTGGGTTACAGTAGTGGCTTACTCTCTGTTCTGCGCTTTGCACTGCTTTTCCTTCTTTTTGCGGTACTTTCTCACTGGACTTCGATGGCTCCCCACCTTCCCTGCTCCTCTAAGGTCTGGGCTCCAATATCATTTCCTTCCTAATCTTCCCATCCTTCTACCACTCTATCCTTTTGCTCTGCTTTATTTTGTTTTCAAGCCCCATGGAAGTACACAAAGACCAACCGAGTGAGAACAGAAGACTACTTATTCAGAGTTTGCTGTGCCATGACAGTCACCATCACTTGCATTTGTCAGAGACTCAAAGGCAGGCAGAAGAGTAGTGGGAAGAGGAAAGGCTTTGGGTGCATCCTGATTGGAGGCTGTTGGTGTGGGAAACAGGGAGAGGAGGGAGTGCACTAGAAGTGGAGCATCCTATGTGATTGGTGGGGAATGCATATTTGATTTTCTCTGCTTGATCATAGTGGGATAAGGGAACAAAAATTAAGGAAGCTGTTAGTTAATCAATGTCTGATTATTTTGGGTTGATTGTCACAGTGACTTCTTGTTTGACTTCCCACACTGCTTTGTACAGATAATAGTCTGGCTTCCTGCATGGGTTACTATAGTTAGTAGGATAGCTTCTGAGGCTGGTTCTATTTTTATGTATAGTCTGGTCATCTGTTTGTATATTTAGGCCTGGCCAGATAGCTCAGCAAATTAAAGTGCCTGCTTTGGCAGACTCAGGGGTCAGAGGTTTGATCCCTGGCCTGCTGTGCTGACCTTGCCCTCAGGGCACGCTGAGACAGTGATTGAGACTGGGAGTGGTGGCATGTGCCTATAATCCCAGCTCTTGGGAAGCTGAAAACAGGAGAACCAATACAAGTCCGATATGTACAGTGAGACCCTGTAGACCCTGCACTATATATGATACTATATATTTAGTCTTTCCACCATCACTAGATGTATTATCTATTTAATCTTTAGTTGGTTATTTCCTGTCTGACAAGAGAAAGGAGGCCTGGGAAAGGCAGGGATCTGGCATTGCTAGTTCAGCGTGCACTCCTCACACTGTGTGAGGCAGGGGTGGTTGCCCAGACAGCACATCTGGTAGCAGGGAATCATGATGCCTAATCCTTTGGCTAAGCCTCTGGATACTTTTAACATATGAGAAAAGTTTCTCCTTTATTTATTTTTTTGCTTTTCTGGGCTGTTTGCCTTGCTGGCATTTTGGACTAGGCCAGCCACTATGTACACAACTTGGAGAACCCTGAGTTTTGGATTCAGGAGGAAAACTTAAATGAGAGTGGAGAAGGGTTATTGGATGTTTCTCCAGAACTAGGCATGCAGAAGAATGAGCCAACCTAGTAGGGCGAAATGACAGTGAATAAAGACTCTTGCACCTTGTTGAAAGAGCTATCTCTGTTCTTACATTCTATGTACCAATTTTATCATGCCAGATTGCAGCCTCCTACCTAAGAACATATGGATTTTCTAGAGGCCTGCATCCTGGAGTTTTGTGTAAGTGTTCCCAGTATTCAAATATTGGTTATCAGTAAGGAAGGTAGGGATAAGAGAAAATCAAAATGTTTCTGTGGTCTGTATGCACTTGAATGGTCAGGCTGGGCCTCTGGTCTGGGGGTGTCCTCAGTCTTTTCTTGATGTCCCTTTGGGTCTCCCTTCTCCCTGCTTTCCTTGATATTCCTCCAAAGCAAGACTTGGATGTCTCTGGAGAGGAACTCTGGTGCGAGCCAAGAGCTCCAGCCCTTAGGTGCCATGAACTGGTCTCAGTATATCAGCTGCCTTCTGAATGATTTTCTTCATTAGGAGTCATCTGTAGATTTGAGGTGGGTGATTGCATAAGGCCGCTTCAGCATTGAGCTGATTGTAAGTGCAGCGGCAGGAGCCAAGTCCCTGATTAGAACTGAGATGCCGAAGCCAGATGAATTAATAATGAAGTGATGGGCAGCAGGAGAGACTCTGACAGCAATCTTGTTTATGTTAAAGGAAGTGTTAGGTTCTTTCATTTAAAACAACAACAAAAAAAGGTTATTTCCCTAAACTTTAAATCATGGGTTGGTGTCTGGAGTAATTAAGCTCATTTTCTCAGAGTACGACCCTTTAGGAAAACACATTTCTGAAGCACCATTCATTATAGCTTGTACAGGATCAGAAGGTAAGACTTCAGAGCCATGCAGGTTATAAAACGCAAAAGGAAAGAGAGTGGCGAAGAGTTACTGAATGTTATCTTCAGAGCTGTCACTTAAGAGCCCCACAAAATTATATTCAAAATGGATTTTTTCCCTCCAATTCCAGGAAAACATCAAATTGCAAACCACTTAGGTTGGTGTTATTTAAGAAGCTATTATCCTTGACTAAATGCGAGCACAAGGGTTGAAGCTGTAGCTCAGTAGTAGAGTGCTTGCCTAGTATGTACCTGTCCCAGGGTTCCATCACCAGCACTGGAGAAAAAAAATTCCAAAGCATTGCAGAAAACATACATAGCTATTTTTCAGATATGAGAGATAAACTAAACTTGTACAGTTTAGCTGTAAGTTGTAGTTGTAAGGTGAGCATTTTTGCCAAATTTTGTGATGTAGCAAAGCCCGTATTTATTTGAAATTGCTTACAGTTTTATACCCTGAGCCCTGATTGAGCTAATTAGAACCCACACAGAATTATGTAAGTAATAACAAGAACTGTGGAAATATAAATATGCAATGCAATTAGCCCCTGCTCTTTTTGTGTGTGATGCAATCTTGGAGCTCACAGGCTTGTAAAAGACTTGGAACAATAGGATCTATTGATACTCAAGCTGCTAGGGGAGTCCATAATTATGATATAATATCTTGCCAGCCTCTTGCATGTAGGAAGGTAGAATGGAATATGAGTAAATAAAAGCCAGCAATTTTCTCCACCCATAATTCTTTATTCCAGTAGCATACTTTCTGTGTTCTTTTTCCTGCTTTTCACTTAAAGATAGAAACTTACTTGCTTAAACAATTTTATGTACAATTGAAGGACTTCATCTCCATGGGAATAAATTTGGTTTGCAATTAGTTAAATGAAAGGCTTTCTTGGTGTTATTATAAATGGAAAAAAGCTATTCTACAGTGTCTTTTATCATATACAGTTTTCCTTGACAGTGCTTGCTAGTGTTATATAAATTCATGCCAGAAGATTCTTGAATTTTGTTATTTATTTGTAATGTGTTAGGACTATACCCAGCTTATCTAAAATCATGGACCTGTGACATTTGTAGTCTCACCAGCATTCTACAACATAAAAATGAACAATACAGTTCTCACTAATTTTAATTTTTAATTTTCTTAAAATAAAATTAAGTAGCAAAATACATGACAAAATAAGGAGACTATAGAACACAGGAAAAAGTCTTATGGTGTAGTATTTTACTCTCACTAATTTTCTTGCTGTTTGAGTTTGTGTTTTGCACTGTGCCCATAAATTTGTGTAGCTGATTCTGTCCTCAGGTACAGATAAATAGAATTGAGAGATTCATTCACTCATTGAGAAGCATTTACTGAATGCCTGCTCTGTGTGCACCACAAGGCCAGCTGTAAGAGACGCAAAAACTAGATCTGGGTGGGGAACATATTTAACTCCTTGTTGTGAGACACACCTGTCATCTCCAGCTTTGGAGATGCTGAATTTTGGGGCACTGAGGCCCACTGCAGGGAGCAGGAGTGATGCCTACTAATGCTTTTTTCTCAGAGAAGTCAGGCAACAAAGATGCTTATGATTCAATGGAATTTAGAAAAAAAACGCTTTATCATTTAAAAAGTTTAAGAAAAGCCTTTCCTAGTGGTGAGAACACTTGAAATCTATTAGGTGAGGAGTTTCCAAATATATACTGCATTATTAACTGCAGCCACCATGTTGTACAATGGATCTGTTAGACATTCTAGAAACATTTTGTTTGTTATGATGAAGACAAATAATCAGAAGCAGCACTGCAGAGATTGGAAGCTCTTTCTTTACTTTAACCCTGTAGGTTATGAGGGATGCACAGTGGTTAATTTATCCATCTTAGATATGGTGACTCTATCTGCTAGTAAGTGTCAAAATTAGGACTGAAAGCAACATCATCCACCTGATCTCCAATTTTATTTCATTCCACCAATCTTTTCATTCCACCCCAAAATTTTTTTTCCCCACAATAAATCTTTAGTTTGGCAACTATTCCTTCTTTTCTTTAAATGGATATTAAGAAATTAGGAAGTGATATTGTATTGTGCAGATCATTTTATCTTTTGTTTCATAGTGAAACTTGGTTCTTTTAAAGGGCAAGTTCTACTCATTCATTTAAGAAACCAAAACAAGAGCAAAACATCTCCCTCACCAGTACCACCCTGACTGATGTAGTCCTGTAATCCTGTGATATGTAGTAAGTGTAGGCTCTGTGCCTAGACGAGTATAACTTTGCAACTGTAATAAGCATCTTTTAATCTCAAATTCTTCAACTGCAAAATTGAACCAGTAATCAGCTTCACATTGATACTGGAGGAGGGCTGAATGCCATGAGGTTGTAGGATGCTAACATAAAGGGACTGCTCATTGAATGCTGGTTACTTCTTGGCTAAGTCACTTTCTTGTTCCTGAGACAGTGCCTGACTCCCACAACTTAAGCAAGCAAGGGTTTACCTTGGCTCACAGTTGTAGTGGTTTCAATCCCATAGATGCCTGGCTCCAAGGCGGGGTGGCATGGCCTTGGAGAAAGCATGGCACAGCATGGCATCAGGGGAAGACGGGAGCGGCTAGACCTTTCTGGGCCCTGCCTACAGTGCCCCATAGTCTCTGGCTAGGCTTCACCGCTGAAGTCATATTTAGCGATAAGTCTATCAGTGGATAATGCACTCCTCAGTCTCATGAGCTTGCCAAAGGCCCATCTGTGAGCACACAAGACTTTTAGGGGACATTCAGATATAAAACAACACTTCTTTTGAAATACAAAATATTTATTTATTTACTTGCTTTTTAGTTGATACAGTCTTTCTATGCAATTCGGCCTTGTAGTGATCCTCCTGTTTTAGCTTCCCCTGCTGGTATTGAAGGTGCACTACCATGCTTGGTTTTAGGGCCAGCACAGAGTGTCTGGGGTTCTGGGGCCAGCCTGGCATGCGGTACTGGGGATCAAACTTGGGACCTTGTGCTTGCAAAGCAGGTGCTTCTGCTGCCAAGCTCTCTCTCCAGCCCCAAATACATTTTTTTTTTTTTACAACTTTTTAAGGTTTATATCATGTGAAATTGCTCCTTTTATGCCAAAGGCTATTTTATCCATGTTGAATACTTGAGAAATTTATGTTGCCTTTAATATACTGCTAACAGAGACAAAGATGATTCTTCAATTTAGTGTTTTCTTTCTGTGTTCACTTTCCATGCAAAAGTACAATTTCAGACACTAAAATTTGCGGGGGAGGTATCAGGGTCATTGACTTGAACGATTTTAAAATATTGAGGCATTTTGGAGACGATCGTAACAGCCTGCATATAGAGGGCCTTACTCAGGGATAGGTGTTCTGAGCATTTTCCACATACTAATTGGGTGAAATTTCTTTTTTTTTTAAATTAATTTTATTGAGAAACAAATAGCAATGAGACAGTTTCAAAACAGGTTAGTAGGACAGTTGCTATAATTAATACATTGCATATTGTTGTCTTTGTAGTAGTTATTCATAATACAAGATGCAGACATGATATCCTATCCAAACACTATTAGTACAAATCTCTCTTCTCACTGAATTAAGAGGAAGTAGCTGTATATCTATCCTAGCTATTTTGAATGTAAGATAATCTTTGAGGGAAGTTTGTGGTTTCCTTATCTGTGATAGATAAGGAAACTGAAGTGCAGTAAGGTAATTTATTCGAGGAACTTGGCTGGCCCAGCATCTGCACCCTAACTAGTGTGCTATACTGCCTTAATTATGATGTTTACTGTATCTCCAACTTTGTAGACGATAGCTCACGCAGAATAACTGGTATACCAGAGATCAGCTGATTAATTAAATGCAGGGTCAGGACTGGAAACTTAGAATCCTTACTCCTAGTCCAAAGCACTTTTTTTTCTCTCTCCCCCAGAATTACTGGCAGGACAGGCTCAGGAGAGACTCAAGCTGAGAACCATTGGAGCTATATAATAATATTTCTATTCTTGTGTCTTTCATTAAAGATGCATGATTTTTGTAATTCTTTCCTTTAACAGTAATTGCTACGTTTTATCTTTCAGGAACCTGGACAGGAGGAGATAAGCCAATGCATCTCTTTGTTGAACCTGCAGCTAAAAATAATTATAAGGAACATAGGGATACTTGAGAAACTATTAGGTGGTGGGACATTTTCAAATCATGTTTGGTTTTTTAATATTATTCAGTTCCAGTACTGAGGAAATATCTATGGGTAGAATAGAAAACAGTGAGAAAAATCAGATGCCTCCTACGTTCTCTTATGGAGAATCCCAAGTTATTATTATCTGAAAGAGGTAAAGATGAAATTTGATTTAAAAGGTTAACCAAAATTATGCATGCACCATGCTTTCACTTTTCCAAAAAGAATTTGGTGCTATAATGAGATTAGTAGACCAGTTTAGGTTCAAGGATAAAGAAGAAGGCTAGGTTGCAAGTCACTGTTAATGTGGTTAAAAAAAGCCTTCTCTCTAGCATCATGGACACTGGGACAAGGGAGAAACACTGTAACCAAAAATGAAGGAGCACAGCAATGGAGCTTAGAGGAGGCAAGGTTTATTTAAATGAAATTCAAAATGTGGCCCCTTTCAATAGAGCATGATATAGAGAATTAACCAATGGCAGAACAGACCCTGTTTTAGGATTCTTTTTTTTTTTTTTTTGGAACCAGGGATTGAACTCAGGCCCTTGCACTTACCAGGGAAGCGCTTATTCCACTGAACCATCTCACCGGCCCCTGTTTTAGGATTCTGCAGAGAAATAGAAACAATAGGATAGAATTATCCTATCTATCTATCTATCTATCTATCTATCTATCTATCTATCTATCATCTATCTATCTATCTATTTATCTGAAGACACAGCAGAATCATGTGTAAGTAAATATTCAGGTGGCCCTATTACTACACAGTTAGCCATAAAATTAATACAACCCTATATTTTTTTCACACACAATCTCCTGCAGCTTTTTAACTCAGGGCACAGAGAGGAATTAGGATTCTATAAAATGAAATGTATTAGATCAAGAGTTCAAATGCATAATTTACCTATAATCAGTAGTCAGTGAGGCAAAATGAGACTATTTTAGTGAAGGCAGAATACAGAATAAGGGGTTATGGATGGTGATTGTAATCCTATATCAGCCTCAGGTCTCAAACTTTTGTATTATTATTTTATTATACAACACTGAGTTGAGTCTTGTTAGGTATATTTAAAATGTTACTTTTTTTGGTGTGTGTGTGGCTTATGCTAGCAAAACAAAATAGGTTTCCATTAAACTCATTTGGAAGCTGGAAGGAGGAGCAGTAGGCAATATTTGTTCCAATCCTAGGTTTCAGTCAGTGGCGATATTGGTTTATGTTTGACTTATAAGAGCCAGAGGAAAAAAAACATTAAGGGCTTAGAATAAGCAGTAGAGAAACTGCACACTGTTACTGGTCATCGTTGTACTCTTGCGGCTGCATCTAGATGTGAAGAGCTGAGCCTGCCACCCACCAGTTGAGTGACTTTTGTAGGTGTGCGCTGTAGCCATAGGTTTCCTCTGCAAAGCTGTATCCACAGGTCTGGGCTTTTCCAGAAAGGATAATGAAAACTACACACCTCCTGATTAATGATGTGTTTACCATGGTTACTAGCTATTGTTGAAATACTGATACATACATGTGCTCATACTGTTTACAGTGGTGGGCTCTCTTCATGTGTACACATACATGTTTAGGTATGCACACATGCATGCACACACACAGTGCTATTTGGCTACCAAGACAGATAACAAAGTACCTCAAATCTGGTGACTACAACTGTGAATGCTTATTGTCTCTCTCTCTCTCTCTCTCTCTTTTTTTTTTTTGTATTTTAGGGAAGTGACTATGGGGTGTTCTGGGTCTCACTACTAGATCAGACTCGTAGTGATCCACCTATTTACAGCCTCCCAAGAGCTGGGATTACAGGCTCGTGCCACCACGCCCATTCTCAATTGCCATCTCAGCATACCCCTGGGGTGGGGCCAGCATGGCAGGCCTGGGGATTGAACCCCCGGCTCCTGCACCTGCTTTCAGGTGCTTTAATCCCCTGAGCTATTTGGCCGGCCCTTGTCTCTCAGTTTTGGAGGCTGAAAGTCTGAAAGCATGGTGTCAGTAGGGCTGCTCTGTCTGAGGGCTGTGGAAGAAGGATATGTTCTGGGCCTTCCTCCTTGATTTGTAAGTGGTCATCTTGTCTCTGTATTTCAATATTATCATACCTCTGTACCTACCTATGTCCAAATTTCATCTTCTTACAAGGAGAGAAGTTATATCAGAAAAGGACCTGTGATAGTCATTCATTTTAGCTCAATTGCCTCTGTAGAGACCCTATCCCCAGGGTTATATTTAGAGGTACTAGAATTAGGAAATCAGCACATAAAATTTTGTAAACGCAATTCAATCTATGATTATGTAAGTCTAGGTATAAGGATGTAGGAAGTGTGATAGGTACTTAGGATGAATGTCGAAACTTAAGAAGCTTGTTACAATGAGGCACTGCCTTGGTTCCCTTCAAAATCCTCCCTCACACTTCAGGAACACTTATCACCCTTGCTACTTTGTGAAACAGTTTTGGAGGTCCTCTTTTGTGTCTTTACTTGTGGTGTCATGGCTGTCTCAGTGTCTCAAATCTGTTCAGAATGTTTACCTGTCATGGTTGTTTTGACTATGGGGAAGAACCAGAAGTCAGTTGGTGCCAGACCCAGTAACTAAGGTGGATATAGGCACACTGTGATGGCATTACAAGCTGCTGGGTGGCACACATCACTGAATTCACCATATTTTTGATTATACCTCATAAGGACACTCATCAAAAAGGACTTCCAAACCTGCTTTAGGAAGTGGCAATATCAAAAGTCAAATGGCAAGATCAGTAGGATAAGTGTGTCTAAAGCAAGGAGAGGTATTTTGAGGGCAATTAATGGCAATATGTCTTTCACTGTAATAAATTTTTGAAGATGTAAATATTCATCATATTTATATTACATGCACATATGTTTATAAATGTATACATATTAATATACATACCTGCATACACATATACACAAAAACCCATTTTATCATTAAAACAAACTTTTAAGGTAGGTTCTATGTTTCCCTTTTAATTCTGAAGAAATTGAGGTACAGAATTAAAGGACATGTGCACACTGTCCATAGTCACCGAGTTCTGGAGCAGAGATTTGAAGCTGGGACTTTTCCACGACTGTGGCAAGGGCCAAACAGGAGCAGATGCCCCTGGAAGACTGGGATAACATACACATGGAGTGCAAAGGGTTAAAATTAGGGCATTATAGTCTTGGATTTGTGAAAGTCAGTGTTTGGGACTGTGAAAAGAAGTAGACATGGTATCAGAAATAAAATTTTGTAGCATTTTAGAAGCAAGCCTTTGCTGCCTTTGCCTGGAAAGCTACATTTACTAGGGCTGCTTGCTTGAAACTGGCTGGAGCCTGACTTGTGGAGTGCTGGTTGGCGCTGACCTTCTGCTTGGCCTGGTGGGCTGTTGGCCAATGCACTCAGGGTCTGCGGGATCTCTGGGATTTGCCCAGCTGAAGGATTCTTGGCAATACATAAACTCCCATGAGGAGTCATTGCTAATCCAGAGTATGATGACCCGATGGGGATGCGGGGCATGAGGGAAGTGTGGCTTTAGGTGACCCTGGTGTGGGGGTCGCAGACAGAAGTTTGCAGTGTGTCCTCCTCTATTTTCATTGGTGGGTGGTTCTTTCAAAAGGCCATGAAAATGACCAATGGCAAGAGCAAGTCACTAGGAAAATGACACTGTGAGCTGTAATTTGCTTCATGCTTGTCCTTCTGATCCAGGAGAAGCTATGTGTACACTTTACTGTGTTTCTGTTTCCTTATGTGCAAGGCGATATTTGTTGATTAAGATACTTGTCTTTTGGAGATGTTTTTGTTGTGGGCCTTCTATGTGGTAGGCATTATAGGGACAAGAGGAAAAAGAGGTCTGATAGTTTAGAGCTTGGAGCAAGGCTTCACAAGATCAAGTGTCAGTACATCAGCTGATAAACTGCCACCTTGGCGATTTACCAAGTCTTTCTGTGTCTCACTATCCTCATCTATAAAACAGAAATCCTAATAGGAGCAACCTCATGACATTGTTACAAGATTAACACATCACATTTGTAAAGGCAGGATAGGCACATACATGTTATGTGTTGAATTATATAATTGACTGTTTCTGGTCTGAAAAACTTGCTGTGAGATTGAAAAAAAAAAAAAAAAAAAAAAAGAAAGAAAACCAGTGCTAAACCAGTGCCATAAAGTGCTGTGGAAGAACATGACTTGACAGTCTGGAAGGATCATAGGGACTAAGGGTTTTGGAGCAAAAAGAAGGAAAAGTTATTGGATGCTCCGTGTGTGTGCAAGGAATTGAACAAAGCGCCTTGCATGCGTTTTCTTTAATCTTAAAACAATCTTAGGGACTGTGGAGGGAAATTGTATCATTTCCATTTTACAGCTGAGAAAACTGAGGCTCTAGAAAGATCAGATGTGGCATTTAAATTTCTAATGGGCTCAGTCAGTTCTGTTAGGCCTGTCTAAATTTAGAAAGAGGTGGATGGTTTGGGTGGAGGCTGGGCATCTGGGGATTGTAGGAGGCACCTGGTGTGTTCAGAGTACTGGCTGTGCCACTGTGGCCCAGACAGGTCCCTGGGACCTAAGGGGCCTGAATCAGATGCTTGTGTCTCTCTGTTCAGAGCCCTCTTTGGGCTGAGGAGTCCTTGACAGGTGCCTTACCATGCTGCTAATTTAGATTTTGCTCATTGCTACAGCAATAGTTCAGTATCAATATTTTACAGAGTGATTTGATTATACTTTATTCGTGGGATTTCAAAAGAAGAACATATTTTTTAAACATTAATACATAAATGTTGTAGCTCAGTGCAGTTAACCATACTTGATGCTGATAAAGCTTTCCTTAAAGGGAAAAAGAATGATGCTCTGCGTCCACAGATTTCTGAAATTGATTATGCTTTTGTTAATTGGTTTTGTTCTCCTTCTCTTGGCCTTCACCTCACACTGAAAATAAAATCTGGGCTTAAGCCTTTTCTGTTGATGGATGGCACCCAGGGGCAATACAAGCAGTTTTCAGTCATTGACTTTGTTTTTGAGACGGCTGTAAGTGGCCATTACATAATTCTAAGGGACCCAGGGTCTCAAATTCTATTTATGTGACAGATTCCTCACATATGTTTATTTCACCTGAAAATCTAACCCAGTGGAAATGTTTCAGGATGTTGACCTTTAAGCACTATTGATAAAATTTTGCTTCTTTTCCATGTTTCACAACAATAGAATCTTCACCACAATTATAACAATGACCCCACATAATCTCATTTAATTCCATATCCCTATGAGAATTTTTCTTGCAGGTGAGACTAATGGTTCAGGAAGTGAGACATAAGGTCACTGGTGGAGATGGAATTCTAATCCAATCCCTCTGCCTCTAGAGTGAAGTTCCCAAATCCCTTTTAAATGTAGCTGTAATAGTGTGACGGTCATCAGCTTGTCTGGATTAAGAGACACTTAGAAAATTGGTCAAGCGTACTTCTGTGTGAGTCTGCGAGTGTGTTTCTAGAAATGATTGCCATGTGAGTCAGCAGGCTGAGAGGGGAAGACCTGCTCCAAATGTGGATGGCACAGGCCAGTTATTTGCTTCCTGAACATTAGACTCCAGCATCTTCAGCCTTTGAACCAGACACTTACTAGTGATGCTCCAGGGAGCTTTTCAGCTTTCAGCCTCATAGCCTCACTGCAGCTATGTTGCTGGTCTTTCATTCATTTCTGTAACACCTACTACTTGGACTGAGCTTCCAGTAGTTTCTCTGCCTCTCCAGCTGAAAATAGCCATTGTGAAACCATGCAGCTTCTGGTCTTTTAAGTCCTCTCAACAAATCTCCTATTAAGATCTCTCTCTCTCTCTCTCTCTCTCTCTCTCTC
>NW_004524590.1:22771140-22773162 GCF_000260255.1 Octodon degus
GTACTAAGTCTGAAAGAAACCCACAAATAAATTATTATTACTACTACTATTATTTTTTTGTGGTACTGGAGATTGAACTTGGTACCTTGCACTTGCCAGGCTGGCACTTATGCTTCTAAGCTATATTCCTGGCCCGTACAAATAAATTTTTATATGAAATACAGTGAAAATGTCAATGTCAGGCTGGCAAGATAACTTAGCAGGCTGAGCACCTGCCTGGCAGGTGCAAGGACCCGACTTCAATCCCCAGTACTGCATGCCATGCTGGCTACCAAAACTGGGCGTGGAGGTGCATGCCTGTAATCCCAGTGCTGGGGAGGCTGAGAGGAGAGGATCACTATGAGTCTGCGTTGTGTAGTGAGACCCTGTACCAAATAAATACATAAATAAATAAATAAATAAATAAATGATTAAAAAGAAAGAAAATTCTAATGTCACTTTGCAAAAAATCTTTACATCAAGTATCCCACCTATGGCAGTCTGAACTCGTGACAATGGCATGTTCTGTGTACACATACTGCTGACACTGACAGCATGTGGCTTTTGTGTCCTTGGCCTTTTTGTAGGACATACTTGACATCGCAGTGGTCTTACCATTTTGTCAGAAGGTTCTTATCATATTATACAGTGTGACGTTACCAGGAACATAAAATATCAATAAAATAAATATTACACTCTTAATATGTGTTGTGCATTTATCATAGACATCAGCATTTTAACATCAGCTGTGTACTTGCTTATAAAACCTAAAAGATAACATCAGAAATAAATTCCTATGTGAACTATGATGTAAGCACAAACAAAAGTCTACCACAGCAAGAGGCTTTGCTTCAACGGTTATACCCAGGGCAGGCTTCACACATGACAAATGCATGTTCCATACTCGAGTGTCTCTTACACTCATAGCAAGTATCTTTTGTTTTCATGTTCTTTCTTGTAGGGCACAGTTGACATCTTTTTTGGTTTCCTATTGTTTTGCTTCCTGTTGTCTTTGTGCTGCTGTATCTACCTATTTACCCGTCCCCTCACCAGTGGGCATCACAATGTTTTTTTGCATAGTTTCTTGGCAGAAACATCTTGTTTTTCCTCTGCTGGAAATGATCTCTTATGAGCTCCAGTCCCAATCCTCTAAGAAAATTTCTCTGTGATATTTTGCACTTATTATTTTCTTTGTAAACTATCAAACTATGCCACACATGTTTAGGATCAAATAAAACATAGCCACTGGCCAATGCTTTGTGTTTTGAGTGATATCATAGTTGCTGCATAACTCAATAACAACATCTACCCCACCTTTGGTTTAGTGGTAGAAAGTTTCCATCTCAGGCTTTCAATCTGTTTAGGTGTCCTTGTCAATATTTCCATCATGGTGACATGTTGACATCAGCACTACCAGTCTGTTTTTATTTGTCTGAAAAGCACCACAGCCATCCTCAGTGATAGCGAGGACCTGAGCTCCTCCTGCAGTGAGAATAGCTGAGTCATATCAGGAAAACCAGCACAAGTTTCTCGAGGGGAAGCAATAGTGCTCCATCAACGCCTCCAATTCTGCTTTTAGGCTGTTGGCAACAGTCCTCAGGTGGGCCTTCCACACCCAGCACCATGCTGATTCAGGTCTGCTGGGTGTTACAGGCTGACCATTTGTTAACCCACCGTAGCTTCTATGCAGCTATTTTATTTCTATCTCTGGCCTGTGGCCTCTTGAGGTCCTTTTGTGCCTCTTTGTGTATCTAGGGCTCCAAGAAGGCTTCTACAGTGACAGCCAACAGTAAATGTTGTCAGCAAACGGTTTAGAACTATTCAGTCCTTGCATTACATACTTCCTCTTAACAAACAATAATGCTGATTTTCAGTAGTTTTTAGTACACAGGAAGAGACATACAGACATAAACATATAGATTTATCTTGGATGGACTTCAGTCATGCTGGCCTGGAATTCTTTATGCTGGATTTCATGTTTTACTTGTTATTCATTAATTTATTTTTATTTCTACATGTTTTCACTACATAATGTTTTTTTTT
>NW_004524590.1:22777952-22781360 GCF_000260255.1 Octodon degus
CAAGGTACATCTATTTTTCTTCAAATGACTCAAGTTTATCTTATGTATGGCAGAGTTGTACTCCATTTGGTATAAATACCACATTTTCTTTATCCATTCATCTGCTGGGGACATGTAGGATGCTCTAAGGTATAAATTGTGCTGCTGTAAACATCGGTATTCATGTATCATTGTACTATGATGTCTTTAACTCTTTCGGGAAGATATGTAGAACTGGAATAGCTGGATCAAGTGGAATTTCTTGTTTTAGTGTTTTGAGGAATCTCAATACTGAATTCTGTAGTGGTTGTACTAATTTACCTTCCCACCAGAAATGTACATGGGCTCTGTTTCCCCACTCCCACCCCATTGCCTCACTAGCATTTGTTATCATTTGATTTCTTGCTAATGGCCAGTATTTCTGGAATACAGTGGAATATTAATGTGGTTTTAATTTACATTTCTCTAATGGCCAGTGATGTTGAGGATTTCTTCTTGTATTCATTCACCATCTGTACTCTTCCTCTGTGAATTACTTGTTCATTTCCTTTGTGCATTTTTTGAATGGATCTTTTATTTTGGGATGGCTAATTTTTTTGAGTTCTTTGTGTGTTCTAGATATTAGTCCTCTGTCTGAAGAATAAATGATAACATTTTTTCCCTCCTGTTTTGTAGGTTGTCTTTTCACCTGGTTGCTTGTTTCTTTTACGGTGCAGAAACAAATTAATTTGATATACTTTCTTTTGTTGATTCTTGGAACTATTTCCTATGGAATTGTGGCTCTATACAGAAAGTTCTTGCATACCTGTATGACTTCAAGAGTATCACCTATTTTATTTTCTACCAAGTTAAGCATTTCATTTAGTTCCTTGATCCATTTTTATTTCAGTTTACTGTTTGGTGAGAGACATGGGTCTAGATTTAGTCTTCCACACATGGGTAGCCAGTTTTTCCTACACAATTCATTAAAGAAGCTGTCTTTCCTCTGATGTATGTTTTTTGGGCTCCTTGTCAAAGATCAAATAGTTCAATGTGCTTGGGGTTGTTTCTGCATTTTCTGTTCTGTTCCATTGATTCTCATCTGTTTTTGTGCCAGTGCAATGCTGAAGTTCATCTTTTGTAAAGAAATCACAGATGAGTTTACTGCATTTTTCCTAGCCTCATTTTGTTGACTGTAAAACAAGCATATCACATCCTCACAGGGGAGTGGTGGTCGTGAGGATTTGGTGTCTTGCTACAGGAAGTACAGTAAGTAGCATCAGTGAGAAACATCTGCTCAGCCACTAAAACACAAGAGGATGAGCAGCAGGGGTGGAGTTGGAGTGGAGAAAAAGAAATGGTATAAAATAAAAGTTGGAGCCATTGTGGTGACAATAATTTGGGTTGGAGCATCTTGAAAAGATATCTTGGAAGAGAGCTAGGAAAAGGAGAAGGAAAACTGTCTTTATTCAGCTTCTACTTTATCCACTAGATATTTTGTGTACAACACTTCAATGAATTATGTGGATGGTGCTGCTGTAAGATACTTATTGGTTCCAGGCTACAGATGCTGAAGTGTTCCTGCACTCACAGACTAAGAGGCAGAGCTGAGAATGACTCCCACCTAACGCGTTCCAAAGCCACATTTTCTTCACTTCTATTTAGTTCCTTGATACATTTTTATTTCAGGTTTGTATTTGGTGAGAGAGATGGGTCTAGATTTAGTCTTCTACACATGGGTAGCCAGATTTTCTTACACAATTCACTAAAGAAGCTGCCTTTCACTTGCTCAATCTCCCTTCCTCACCCAGGGACAAGTATGTGTGTAAAAGTGAGTGGGATCAGAAAACTTTGAACTTTCACTAGACCATCAGTTACTCTACTATGATTTTTAAAAGTCTGTGTGTGGTTTGGTCAAGATACTAGATGCACTTGGAATCTCATTTAACCTGCTTCAAATATATTGGCTTGTGCAAACACAGGATGTATTTGATTGGAAGGATCTGAAATCTTACTTAAAGTAGTTTAAACAGTGAGGAAATTTACTTTCCATTATAGGAGAGAATGGAACTTAGGGAAGGCTCCGGACAAAGTATCCCTTCCTTAGATACTTCCTTGTCTTTGTATTTCCCTTGATTATTGTAGTGTAAAGTGTGGGCTTTATCTCAAAGGGGATTGCTTGTAAGCTTTCAGGAGGGCTGCCATTAACAGCTGCAACAAAAGGATTTTTTATTATGTGCAAGTAAAATAAAATTCTCTCCTTCAATCATGGATAAAATATTTGTTTTCTTTACTCTGATTCAGCAAGTTAAGGTGTGAGTCCAGTCCTGGGCCAACAGCAGTTGAGAAGAATGATTTGTATTGACTGGCACAAGGTACCAAACCAATCACTGATAGGGATAGGATTATTGTTATTGGCTGATACTAACAAGGACAGGTACATGGACCATAGGTAGAGAGAAGCAAAATTCTAAAGATGTCAAATATTGTATATTGTGGTCACAACCAATCAGAATAGATATTAGCTCTAAACAAACAGCCTATCTGTTTTGTATTAGCTGATACTTAATCCTAAACACTTAACCATAATGTGTATTTCCCTAAGAAAAAGGCAGAGACAATTTATTCAGGGTGGACAGTCAAACCAATGCAAAATATTCCATTAACCCAAATGTTAAACCTAATGGTAGCTCCCAACTTCAGTTTGCTAGTCTGACAGTTCAGTATCTGTGTCATAGTGATTAGGCAATATTTACTTTTAATTTGTTCTTTAAATTAGTCTCATCCAAGAGATGAACCTATATTTTATCTGATCCCAAGTCCAGCTCATTCCTATGTGGGATCTGCTAGAAAGTTAATTCAAATCACAGCTATTCAATGCCAAGCACAACATAACTGCTTAACACATAGGCAGTGTGAGTAAAGCTAGGCCACACTTACGATGATCTTTCACCCTAAGTAAAAGCTCTATAAAGTCCTTATCCCTTTCTGTGGTTTACTCAGTCCTTACAAATCCTGACTAATAAGCAGGATAAGGGACCATAGGAAGCTTAAGTTAGTAACAGGTCTGATTACAGAAGATTTTAAGAGATGTAAAGTTATATCACTTTCAAATGTAGGCAGTAATTCCAATAAGATTACAAAGGGATATCTTATAAAGCCCCTAATACATAGAGATAAGAATGACTTATGATAAGCTAATCAATTATTTGTATTAAATTCTTTGCTTTGAAAGTGATTGCAGTGGCTGAGCACCAGTGCGTTCTGCCAATTACTTTAACCTTTCCCCCAGAAATCTTGTTTGCACTATTGATTTGGACTATCAATGCTTAGTCTGACATAATAAGCTTTTGGTCTCTTCCTGACTGAAATCTTATATTTCATCAGGTCAATTTTTATTGGACATACAAAAGGGTGTTCAAGTGTTAGTTATTTGGGAAGTCAGGGGGA
>NW_004524590.1:22781815-22782888 GCF_000260255.1 Octodon degus
TAATAAATAGTACTGTGTTAAAAACAGTAAGTGCAAGCATTTCTTTGAGATATGGCTTCATTTTCTTTGGCTATACCCAGCGGTGGTCTTGCTGGATGATAAAGTGATAGACCTATTTTCAGTTTTTTGAGAAACTTCCACACTGTTTTCTGTAATGGCTATTCTAATTTACCTTCCCACCCCAGCATACAAGGGCTTCTTTTCCTCATACACTTGACAATGCTTGTGATCTTTTTTAAGTTAGATAATAGCTATTTTAGCAGGAGTGAGACAATATCTCATGGTGGCTATATTTGCATTCCCTGGTGAAAGCTATTTGTTTTGCATTTCTCTTATGTTGAACAATTTTTCATATGTCTATTGGCCATTTATGTGTCTTCTTTTGCAAAATGTATCTGAGATTCTTTGCCCATTTTTCAATCAAGTTATTTGTTTTCTTACTATTGAGTTATTTGAGTTCCTTATATGTTTTTGGTATTAACTCCTCTGACATTTGGTTTGCAAACATATTCTCTCATTTTTTATTTTATCTCTTCACTTTGTTGGTTGCAAGACCTTTTTGTTTTGATGTAACACCATTTATCTAATTTGGCTTTTATTGCCTATGCTTTTGTGATTATACCTCAAAAAATCTCTGAACAAACCCATGTGATTCCTGTTTCTGGGGTATATTAAATGGAATGTTTGCAAAATCTGAATGTGAACACTCAAGTCAGTCTAGGAAGATCAATATTCTCAGGGATGCAGTTTGACCATGTGGAAGTGGCTGTCTCTGTGACCAGAGATAAGTCATTTAACTTCTTTGGACCTTAACTAGCTCCAAACTAGTGGTTTTACTGATGGACAGTGGCAAGCATTCATGCCCACAGAGACAAGGCAGAAAATACATGTTAAGAAAGATCCTTTGGAAGAAAATTAAACAATGCAATTCTTCTTTTATTGTGGGTCTGGGAGCTACAGAAAGGGGTGAGGTCTGTGACATGGCACAGCTCTATGTAAAGGAAGCAGTCCACATTGCAATTTAGGCGGAACACAGGCTATGCGTAGCCAGTTCTGTTTTTTTTTTTTTTTTT
>NW_004524590.1:22787033-22792029 GCF_000260255.1 Octodon degus
CCGGGCCTGCGCTCTGGGTCTGAAAATATACATGATTTCATATGAAATTTTAGTTGTTAAATATTTAGTGAAACAATGAGCATGTATGGCCCTAGACTCAGAACAAAGTGATATTCCTCTCTGGCTTGACTACAGTCTGAGGTTGTTAATTTGCAACCCCTCAGCAGGACATATTGAGGAATCTGTTCCAGGTGGAGACTGCTATGGCCTTAGTGTGGAAGGTCTCCTCAGAGCCACAACATCTTAGCAAGGCCTTAATGAGCATGAGCATCTGCCTTGCCTTTCCTGCACCACCCTGGATGGTTAGTACCTAATCTTTGTTCACCATTCCCAAGAATGAACTGTTCTGCTGAAGGACTCTGAAGCTCTTTCTTGGGTTGAGGAAGGCAACCTTGACTAACTTCTCTTATCAGTCTCAATTCTGTCATTTGGAATGACATAGAATATCTTTGGTTTCCTAAATTGAGACCAAAGGAGTCTGCTCCCAGGCCCAAAAATATGTCCAAGAGTGATTTTTTGGATAGAGTGGAGGAATGGAAAGTCTCCTTTGAATCCAGGATTATAACTGAGCTAAATAAGTTGTCCTAAAAGAGAATTCAAAGGAAAGATCCTCTATCATGCTGTGTTAAAGGTGGGACATAGCTCTGGATTGCTTATGACTGGGCTAAGTTTCCTTACTTAGAAGGATGGATAGGAAATTGGCAGGCATAGATGGAAGCTCCCATGGTACCCTCTTGGAAAGTATGAGGTGTGCAAAGTTTTACATGCTTCCTTCCGAGGGTCACCACTGGGAGGCCTTTGTTTACTAGGACAGTCATACTTAGCAGTATCTTTTGTCCCTTGCACTGTGTCCACTTGTCACTTCATCTAGTATAGTGTTAGGACACTTTTTCCCCTCACAGGAATGAGCCTGGAATTACTTTCTCTTGCTCAGCTTCCTGCCAAGATCTTTAATGCTAGCAATAGAGGTGAGGATTTTCTTACATGGATGGAATGAATGAGATTTCTGATACCTGTGGCTGGGCATGTGTAGTTCATGGGATGCTCATGTTTGAGCCCAGATGAAGGGAGCACAACCTTTAATAGAAGTGGATGGGTTAAGCCCCTGTTTAGAGTTGTTAGAAAATGCTTTTTTTCTAGATGTGGCTCTGCACTGTAGTGGCGTCTTCATGACATAGCTCAGGGATAATCCTTCACATGCTCTATGATTCGACCCATAAGGCCAGAACAGGAAAATTAACTAGGTGTAATAAATAATATAGAATCTGGTGAATATTTAGGGTCTAGTAATGATGATAAATCAGGTTTGAAATGTTCCTTGAGGAGATTGTGAGATTCTGAGAAATGAAGCCAGGAAGATTGATTAGAACCTATTGCTTCTCAGAAAATGTACTGAAAAAAAATTACAGGGAGGTATTGCCAGGCTAATAGGAAAGGTGAATACAATCTACATGGTCTCTAAACACCAAATGGATATAATCAACAAATGCCATTGTTCACATGGGCAAATGCATAGGAGAAAAAAAGATGCTCCACTGTATCTAGGGGGCTATTGATCTCTGATAGCTAAGGATGAACATGTTAGGAATTCTCTAAGATCCTCATTTCCCAAGAAGCTATATTTATTTATATGTCTATTTATCCAATTTTAGAGAATAACTCTTATTAAAGCAATAAAGGTTATATTTTTAGTAGTCTGTAACTAAACTCCATTCTTCAGCTCTTGGGGTAGGGATTTACATTTGGTACCAAAGCTGACCAGGTGGGTAGATTCTGTTACATGTTTTGATGAATCATTCCTTTTAACTCTAGTCTGATACAAGTTGATTGGTAAAATTAACAACACTGTAAAATGTCCAAACTTTTAGAAGTTATATGGGATAAGAATACCCTTAATTTTACAGTATTAAAAAAATTAAAAGTGCAAACAAGCTTGGGTGTTTGTGAATAGAGAAGAAGAATAAAATATACAGAAGTAGACGAGAGCTCTAATTAATTGTGAGAAAGCCAGGGATACATTTGTGATGGGGTAGGAAGATGAGGTTTGGGCTCAGAATGGCCTGGATCCATAATTATCTGTGTGAAGATGGGCAAGTTACTTGATTCTTTTCTGCCTCAGTTTCTGCCTGGGTATAATGGTGAGAATAATTTTTATTCCTTGAATTAAAGGAAATAATGTATGTTGGGAGATGGTAAGTGTAGCATCATGCACCTCTTCTCCTTACCTGGAGAAGAGGTATTTCTTCAAATATGCATGACCTTCTGTCTCCAAATATACTTTTGTGATGGTTAATTTTATGTATCAACTTGACAGGGCCATGAGCTCATGAGGCTTTTGGGAGACAATGAGACATATGCCATAACATCTTCCTAACATGTGTTAGCCTCATCCAGTTAGATGAATACAACAAAAATGTTACCCTTCTGAGTAAAATAATTCTTCTTACTAGATTGTCTTCAGAGTGGGACATGGCATTTTTTCCCCACGTTTGGATTTGGGTGAACATATGCGCTCATTTTGGTTCCCTACTACTGACTATGACCTGAACCACATCATTGGTTCTTCTGGTTCTCAGGCCTTTGGACTTGGGCTGGAAGAGAATCTTTAGCTTTCTTGGGGCACCATCTTGTCTACTTCCATTTCAGATCTTAGGACATGCCAATCTCCATGATTTTGTCAGTCAATTCCATATAATATCTATCTATCTATCTATCTATCTATCTATCTATCTATCTATCTATCCCATCTAACTTACTGCTTCTGTTTTTCCAGAGAGACCTTCTAATACAAACTCATTCAGTCTCTTGACCATAACTAGCATTTAATATTTGTCAGGCAGTGTATACAGTCAGGGGGTCAGAATGCATTCTCTAAAACCTAATGGTGGATGGCGTCCTGCAACACTATTTTCTCATCTCTTTTGTTTAGAAACTTGAGTCTTTCCTGGGACACTGGCTGGTCACCATCCACAAGGACAGTGTGGGGTGAAAGATAGACTCTGTGTTTCTTTCACTTGTGTACTTGTCACAGTATTCCAAGAAGAGCTGGGTTAATGTGTACTTGAGTACTTTTTCTTTACTCTTGCCTACTTACCAAAGCAAAGAGATGGTGCTCAACCAGCTTACCAATTAAAGATGAGAGACTTAAAAAGTTGCTTTTCTCCTTCCTTTTAAAATTGTGAAATATGAACAGATGTACTGATTCTATGTAAATAAATTATTTGATTAAACAGGACATCAGGGTGCACAATGGGTAGACTTGCCAAGAAATATGAGGCAATCTAGTAATGGTTTTCCTAATTTATTAGAGGATAAATAATGCAGGAAGCTCATCAGATAGATTTGAGTGAATTAAATTCCCCAAGCTGGGGAAGTGGTGATAAAGAGGAAAAATATTGCCTTGAAGCTGGTTTTACAACTTGAGAGATCGGTAGCTGTGGAAAACCATCTTAATGTCACATCACAAGTCTGTCTTTAGCAAGAAAAGGAAACTGAAAGTTAAAGAGAAACTTCCCGCTCAGAGTTGGTTCTATTAATCAGCTTCCATACTGGGCAGTCTGTTTAAAGATTGGCCTATTAAGGCTATTGTGCATTAATGAGGTCCTTCCCCATGGGCCATCCCGTTGTGTGCCTGCGCTGCTTGACAGAAAGTGAATTATCATAAGAAGTAGTCTCATAGATGAACAGTGGTGTGTCACTGTAAGAGTTTCTAAAAATATGCATGCTGTCTTCAATTGGCTGAAAATTATGGCTGATTGAAGGCACCAGGAGTATTTTATGACAGATAAATACGCAGTTAAGAAGCCTGCTGTCCCAAAGGGTATAGAATGGACAACCAACTTTGGAATGTATTTTGTTCTCAAACATTTCCCTGACTAAATCACCATATTATGAGCCTTAGAGCATTTCTACTGGCTACTTCTTTGAGGTGTTAAAAAACTGAACCATGATTGCTCATGAACGTCTGAGTACAATTGGTTAACTCTGTTATCAAATGAATCCTGAGGGATTGGTGTCAATGTGAGATCTCATGGTGTCTTCTTCTTCCTTTCCTTTTCTCCCTTTCCTCTCCCTCATCCTTCCCTGTTTGCCTGTCTCTCTGTCTTCCTGCCTTCCTACCTGTATGTGGTTGTCAAAGTCCTAGGCTTAGGGGATGCAGCAGTTAACACTATAGAAAACTTCTGTGCTGGAGAGCCGGGGAGATGGCTCAGGCAAGACCTGGCAAGCACAAAGGCCTGAGTTTAATTCCAAGTTCCACCAAAAAAGACCAACTGAAAAAGTCTGTGATGTGTGGGTGCATGCATGCGTGCGTGTGTGTGTGTGTGTGTGTGTGTGTGTGTGTGTGAGAGAGAGAGAGAGAGAGAGAGAGAGAGAGAGATAGAGAGAGAGAGAGAATGTATATGTGTGGGAGTGTGGAGAGACAGAGAGGGAGGGAGGGAGGAGACAGCAAAACTTTTTTTATTATTCATATACAGCAATAACTTGGTTCACAAATTTAATTCATTGTATGGTTCTGGAAAAGATGACCATGTTTGTGTTTGTGTGGGAAAGGCAACAGTGGTCATTTGTTCCCAATGATAAATTCTCAAACAAAAACAAAATTTTGCCAGTACTTCTGTTTGTGAACGAAATTGTTTGCAAACAAAAATCTTTGTGAACTGAAGTATCACTGTGATTGTATATGTGCATGCCATTCTGTTTGCCACTTAAAAACTTCATTCTGTGTTCAGCTAGGTATTAAAAGATGAAGTAGAGGCACTGAAGAGCATGAAGAGTTTTTGAGAAACTCCTCACTATTTCCAAGAGTGGTGAAAGGTGGAAAGTGTAAAGTGTCAACCTTATGGCCCAAAGAAACCTCTGATAGGAGAGTCAAGTGGCAGAATGAAGGGCAGGAAATGATTATTCAAAAATATTTTCCAAAATATTTATGCAGAACTGAAGGACTTCTTAAGGACAGTAGGGATATGTATTTCCTGTCATAAAGACTTCCACTGTA
>NW_004524590.1:22792409-22793755 GCF_000260255.1 Octodon degus
GCTGGGATTATAACATACCTTTCTGGTAAGAGGCTGGCAGTTATCTGCAGTTCCTTGAGGTGACCTGCAGTTCTTTGCTACATGTTACAAATCCATCTATAGTTAATAAAGGAGGATTACATAAAAATGCAAAGGCTAGGTAAGAGCTCCAAGAAGCCATGTTAGAGCCTATTCCATAATTAGTTTATGAAAAGCAGGCTGCTGGGATCATCCTGTGCTGACTGAATTAGAGCTTTTGGGATGAGGCCCAAGAATCTGCTTTACAGTAACTTCCCAAATGTTGCCTATGAAAATTATGGTAGAAGAAGTTGAGGAATAAGATGGACTTGGATTACCTCAAAATCCTACTGAACTGGGTAAATATTCTTTGTTCCTTCTATTAACTATGTTGAGCAATTCACAAGTCATGGCTAACACTGAGAAGAGGGTATAAATGATATACCTATGAAGCCCAGTGACTTAGGACAAGGTCTGGCGTTTATGCAATCGAAGTGCATTAACATGGCAATGTAACTGTGTGGAGTGAGTGTAATGGTTGATTCATTATATCAAATTGAGAAATTTAGAAGTTTAACTAAGGGGCTAAGCAATTCTTTATCCTAAGCAGTAGAGGACATACTCTGTATATCCTATGATGTAGGGGACCCACTCTAGGACAGGGAGCCTGCATAAAGCCACCTGTAAGGAGGTACAGAGGAAGAAAAGCTTGCGCCACCCTTTTGCTCTTCTTACTTTTGTGTCAGCTGCCATCATTAACTTTTGTCCCTTTGCCATGCCACCCTGCCTTGGAACCAGCTGATTATGGACTGAAAACTCCACAGGTGAGCTAAAAAAACATTCACTCCTTTAACTTTTAGTGTTGGGTATTTTGCCTCAACAATGAGAGAAAAGCAACTAAGACAGAATTTGGTACCAGAAAAGTAGAGTCATTATCATGACTATACCTGACCATGTGGTTGAAAACCTTTGGGAATGACTTGTGGAAAGAGTTTGTAAGGGTTCTGAGATGTCACCTGAAAAAGTAGAGCTAGATCTCCTTAGGCTGTTCTGTATGGAAGATTTTGGTAAGAGCTCAGAAGACCATAAAACCAGTAAAGAGTAGGCTTGGTAGGTTTCTTGAATTGAATTGGCTGCTGGACTTCAGATGGTGTGCATTATGGCTTGACAGAAAGTTTGTCTGCATTTTGCTTGCATCTAGAGATTTTGCCTGAGACTGAGATTATATGTGGCAGGTAGAAGAAAAGTCTAATGTGGTAGAAGAAAATTCAGTGCAATCAAATGTTGAGATTATCACAAGGCTAATGTTGGGGTCTTATAGCCAGATCTATGTTGAAAATCAAGAGCAA
>NW_004524590.1:22794455-22795711 GCF_000260255.1 Octodon degus
CACATATGAATTATCAAAGCTGAATTATGAGATGAAAATTCTAATGAACCAATATTAATGAGGAAATCAAAGATATAATTAAAAACCTACAACAGAAAAAGTCCATGCTGTGACAGATTCAATACAAGAAATTTGGAAAAGATTTAATACCACTACTTCTTAAATGTATCAAAATTGAAATGGAAGAAATATTCCCAGATTCATTCTTGGGAGCAAGTATTACCCTGATACCAAAGTCAGAGAAGGACACAATTAAGAAAGAGAACTATAAGCAAATCTCATTAATGAACATAAATGCAAAAATCCTCAGTAAGATGCTGTCAAAAAGAATGCAGCAAATTGTCAAGATTATACTCCACGACCAAGTTAGATTCATCCTGGTGTTACAGGGATGGTTCAACACATGTAAATCAATAAATGTAATACATCATGTTAATAGAGCCAAGACAAAAACCATATGATCACCTCAATAGATGCAGAAAAAACATTTGACCAAGTCCAGCAACAATTTATGATAAAAAACATGCAGAAAATTGGAATAGATTTATTTATTTAATCTCAATCTGATAAAAGCCATCTGTCTTGGTTACTTTTCTCTGTTGCTGAGACAAAATACACAACACCAAAAAGGAAGGATGTATATAGGTTTATTAATTCACAGTTTGTGGGGGTTTCAGTCTATATTTGGCTGACTTCAAGGCAGAGTGTCATATAGGAAAGGGCAACAATTTACAGTGGCAGAAAATAGGAAAAGAAACAAGAGCAAAAATGGAGGAGAGGTTAAACACAAGGGAACAAGCCTCTTTCCCTCTCTTACATTGCATGCAGGTTATCCACCCCAGAGTGGGTGTAGTACTCGTATGCATAGTTCAAGTACTGGACCATGAAACAAACACAAACTCGAGAAGCCTACCATGACTGCCTGAGGCTTGGGGGACATCTAAACACAAATATAATACCACCAATGGTAAACCAACAGTGGATATCATACTAAATGGACAAAAATGGAAAGCTTTAATTCTGATATCAATAACAAGACAAAGATGTCCACTGTGTCCACTCTTATTTAACATAGTACTGAAACCTTTAGCTAGAGCAATTAGACAAGAAAAAGAAATAAGAGGAAAAGCAGCAGGAAAGGAAGAAGTTAAATTATCATTATTCACATGTGACATGATACTCTACATAGGAGATCCCCACAACCCCACTGCTATGCTACTGAATTTGTGAATTGATTCTAGTACCTTCTTGGTGGA
>NW_004524590.1:22797096-22799758 GCF_000260255.1 Octodon degus
GATCCTTTGTCAGTGTCAGCCACGTGGATGAGTCATGGCCATTGCTTGGCCAATGTGCTCTCTGTGAAAGCCTGAGAGAGTGTTTTCTCTCCATATGACGGGTTTTTGAGAGTTCTTATATCTTCTTGATTCAATTTTGGTAATTTGTAACTTCTATAGGAATCTGTCCATTTCTTCTGTGTTTTCAACTCTGTGAGAATAAAGATTCACAAAATAGCTACTGATGATCTTCTTAATTTCCATAAGGTCTGTGATAATTTCACTCATTTCATTCCTTATTGCTTGTATTTGAATTTTTTCTTTCCTCTTTTTGATGAGGTTAGCTAGGGTCTAATATATTTTATTCAATCTTTCAAAGAATCAGCTTTTCATTTGTTAATTCTTTGTATTGTTTTGTCTCGATTGCATTAATTTCTGCTCTAATCTTAATAATTTCCTTCCATCTTTGAGCTTTGGGTTTGGTTTGCTCTTCTTTTTTTAGACATTTGAGGTGCATCATTAGGGCATATATTTGTTTCCATTCTGTTTTACTAATGTGTGAGTTCACTACTATAAATTTCCCTCTAAGAACTGCTTTCATCGAATCCCATAAATTCGAATAATTTGGGTTTGAATTTTCATTGAATTGTAGATATTGTTTAATTTCATCTGTGACCCATTTTTTTCCTGAGGAAGGTGTTCTTTAATTTCTATGTATTCATGGGTTTTTTTGTGGTTTCCTTTGTCATTTATTTCTGGTTCATTGCACTGTGGTCAGATAATATGCACGGGATAATTTCTGTTTTCTTGCACAGACTTAAGCATGATCTATGGACTAATGTGTAGTCTATTTTAGGAAGCATCCCATGCGCAGCTGAAAAGAATGTGTATTCAGGGTTTGTTGGGTGAAATATTCTGTATATGTCCCCTAAGTACATTTGTTCCAAGATCTGGTTCAGTTCTGATACTTCTTTGCCAATTTTTTTATCTGCTTGAACTATCTTTTTGGGATAAAGGGGTGTTAAGGTCTTCTATTAAGATTGTGGCATTGGATATTAGACTTTTCATGTCCATTAAGATTTGTCTTATTAGTTGGCTGCTCCCATGTTTGGTGCATACATATTTATGACTGTTACTTCTTCCTCTTCTATTTTTACCCTAACCATTTTGTAGTACTGAACATTGTCTGATTTGATCATTCTTGGTTAGACGTTGAGACTGTCTTTTTTCTCCCCATAATTTTATTGATAAACAAATAGTAATGAGACAGTTTCAATTCAAATTGGTAGGACAGTTTCAATAATTCACACATTGCATACATTCTTCCTAGTGGTTAATTGCTGTAGAAGATGCAGACATGATATCCTATTTACAAACACCATTAGAACAAATCACTCTATTCATTAAGAGAATGTAACTATATATCTATCCTAACTACTTTGAATACACCGATACAAAATAGACATTCATCTGTATCCCCTTTTTTGTTAAGTTCCATTATTTGAATATTATAGGTGTGTAAACTCAGTAAAATATTCTAAAAGAGTCCAGTAGTCCATAATAGTATTGGGTCTTCCACTTCACTGGCAATGTCAGAAATTGTTGACCTGAGTCCCCTACAGCTCAACATAACAGCATGGCTTTACTTCTTCTATTTCATTTTTATACTTTCCTGCTGGATGGTTTGAACAGGATTGTTACCACTGCTTTTTTTCTGAGGTTCTGGGGTATGTAGTATTGTTTTACATCCTATGAATTTGTTTTTGAGTTAAGTGGTTTCTTGTAACAGCATATTGTTAGATTGTGTTTCATAGTCCACTGTGCCAATCTGTTTCTTTTAATTAGTGAATTGAGTCCTTTTATGTTGATAGTTAGAATTGAGATGTATTAATTTATGATTGACATGTTATTTACCTGCTGTTGTTTACTCCTTTTTCTCCTGTGTTTAATTGTTTGCCTTATTTGGTGGGATCTTTCTGTTCTCATTTGTGGAGTTGTGATCATTTTAGTCCCTCTCTAGAACATCTTTTTGTAGTCTATGTAGGGTTGGTTTTGTCCTCATGAATTCTTTAGTTGTTCTTTGTCATGGAAGTATTTCACTTCTCCATGAAACTTGAAAGAGAGTTTTGCAGGGTATAGTAGTTTGGGCTGGAATTTGTTTTCATAGAGGATTTGAAGTACTCTGCTCCATGCTCTTCTTGCCTGCATGGTTTGTGAAGAGATGTCTGCCATTATTCTGATGGGCTTTCCTGTAAATGTGATCTGTTTCCTTTCTCTCATGGCCTTTAGTATGCTGTTCTTGTGCTGGATTTCTGGGATCTTTATTATTATATGTCTGAGTGTGTTTTTAATTGGTTTGATGTTATTTGAAGTTCTATGTGCTCTGGTTACCTGAATATCAGATTGTTTCCCCATATTTGGAAAGTTTTCTGCTATTTTTTTCTGCCCATATTCTTTTTATATCATTTGTATTGACTCCTTCTTTTCACTGATGCTTGTTAGTCTTATGTTGTTCATCTTTGTGCCGTTTTGCAGATGTTGAACTATTTTTTTCGTGCATCCTAGTTGTGTTTAAGAGATCTTTCCTTATCTTCGCTAGCTGTAATGATATCTTCAAGGTCTGAATCTCTATCTTCACTTTCATTTAGATGGTTTTGCCAGCTTGTGATTAAGGTTTTAATAT
>NW_004524590.1:22799909-22805884 GCF_000260255.1 Octodon degus
GCTGGCTGGCATGTCGTGCTGGGGGATCGAACCACGGTCCCTGTGCTTTGCTAAGCTTGTTTCAAGTAGGTGCTTTAGACCACTGAGCCATCTTTCCAGCCCCGAATGTGCTTTATGTATTGTATTTCTTTTCTGTATTGCTCATTCAAGGGTTCTATCACTTTTCTAATCTCTTTTTTTAATCAGTGTCTACTTTAGAAACACTTAGTAATTCTTTCATATAGTTATCATTTCTTTTTTTACTTTGGCAATTATTTCTGATCTGATATCCTCTATACTATTCTACAGTTGTTTCTTTATTTCAGACACTATTATTTCAGAGATTTCAGGATTATGGCTTCCAATCTCTTCAATGTTAGTGTCCCCTCCATTTGTTCAGTGTGGGCTCAAGGCCTGAGACTGCATTTTGCTCTGTCTCTTTGTCATTTTGTTTAACACTGTCCTCTGACCTTTGTTGAAGAGCCCTGGTTTTGTAGTTATGTTATCTACCAATATTATTACCCCATGGAGGTTATGTGGTTAAGACATATGCAGTTTTTTTTTACTTACAGCACTACAATTAGTATCACTAATAATGGGTAGTTCGATTGAGCATGTGACAGAGTTTTGTAATTAATGGGTTTGTATTTTAGATGCTATGGGCCAACATTATGAGTGTATAGCTAAGCAGATATAAAGTTGGGAATTTGCATTTAAATTAGTTCCCCTGAGATCTATCTGCTCACCTCCCCTTGTAGTACACAGAGACTTCCCAGCAAACTTTCATCCTGTTGCCCTCTCTTGGGGGGCGGGGGAGAGACAGAGACAGAGACAGAGACAGACAGACAGACAGACAGACACACACACACACACACACACACACACACAGAAAGATAGATAGATAGAGAGAGAGAGAGAGAGAGAGAGAGAGAGAGAGAGGATGCTGTCATAGATCTGGGTCTAGCAGTGTGACTCAGCTTACCAGGTCTGGATCTATCAAGTTCGACTCATCCAGCTGGACCTGGCTTGGGTCTGGTTTCTATGCTTGGCTTCTTCCTATTGCATCCCAGGGAACTGAGTACACTGTGTCCCACTGGTGAGCTGCTATGCTCCTGGATTAGCTGTCTGGATTTCGCTCCTAGCCGTGGAGTTCCACTGCAGGTTTCCACAGCAGGCTTGACTACTGGCTGGAGGTGGGAGGTTCCAGTGGGATGTGGGGCCTGGTTGCTGTCTGGTTTCGGTCCATGGCTGAGGGTCGGTGGTCCATAGACTAGGCTAAGACAAATTTTAACAGCCATATAAAATCTAATGAGCGATAATATAATTGTATTGGGGGACTTTAACATTCCATTGACACAAAGAAATAGATCAATGATGCAAATAATGTGCAAAGAAATAACAGAACTAAATGCAACTTGTGAAGAAATGGACTTATTAGACCTTTACGGAGTGTTCCATCTAATAGCATCAGAATACACATTTTTCTTAGCTGTACATGGGACTTTCTCCAAGATAGATCATATGTTAGCACATAGAACATGCTTCAGTAAATGGAAAGGAATCAAAATTATCCCATGCATATTATCTGACAATACTGTAATAAAACTGGAAATTATTGACAAAAGAAAGAACAAAAACTATGTCAATCATAAATCAATACAATTGTAACCATCAATGTACATGGACTCAATGCACACAGAATGTAAATAGTAACATCCTGAACAATCAGTGGCTCATGGATGAAACTAAAGAAATTAAAAAAATATTTACAATCAGATGAATAAGAGGGAAATTTATAGTGATAAATTCTCACACCAGGAAAACATAATGAGTTCAAATAAAAAATCTTTTGCTGCACCTCAGACTCCTAGAAAAAGAAGAACAAGTCAAGTCAAAAGCCAAAAGAAGGCAGGAAATTGTAAAGATCAGCGCAGAAATAAATACAATGGAGATGACAATACAAAGAATTCAGTAGAAGAGTTGGTTCTTTGAAAGAATAAATAAAATTGATAAACACTTATCCAGTCTTATTAGATAAATGGAAAGAAAAATTCAAATCCATGCAATGAGGAATGAAAGGGTGAAATCATTATAGATCATATAGAAATTCAGAAGATTATCAATTCTTATTTCCAAAATCTTTACTCTCACAGAATGGAAAATACAGAACAAATGTACAGAAACCTACATACATATGAACTACCAAAGATAAATCAAGGAGATATAAAAATTCTGAGTAACCCAATATCACACAATGAAATGGAAAATGTAATAAAAAATCTGCCAAAGAAAAGCCCAAGTCCTGGTGGATTAACAGCTGAATTCTACAAGATATTTAGGACCTAATGCTTAAACTCTTCAATGGAGTTGAAAGGGAAGCAATTTTCCCAAACTCATTCGGGAGGCAAATACTACTCTGATACCAAAACCAGAGAACAATCCAAACAAAAAATAGAACTACAGGCCAATCTCCCTAATGAACATAGATGCAAAAACCCTGAATAAGCAACAAGCAAACAGAATGCAGAAAACCTTCAAAATGATTATACATCAGAAAGAAGTGGTGGGGCCAGGGAGATGGCTCAGTAGAATAAACGCTTCCCTGGCAAGCACAGTGGCCTGAGTTCAATCCCTAGTTCCACAAACAAAACAAAACAAAACAAAACAAAACAAAACAAAACAAAAAAAACAAAACAAAACAAAGAAGTGGGATTCATCCCATGACTACAGAGATGATTCAATATATGCAAATGTATAAATGTAATATAATATATCATATCAACAGAGCCAGAGACCAAAATCACATGATTATATGAATAGATGCAGAAAAAGCTTTGACAAATTCAAACACTCATTCATGATAAAAACATTACAGAAAATTAGAATAGATGGTCTTTAGCTCAGCCTGATAAACCCATTTATGACAAACCAACAGCCAACATTATACTTAATGGACAAAAGTTGAAAGACTTAACTTTAAAATCAGGAGCAAGACAATAATGACCACTGTTACCACTCCTGTTTAATATAGTTCTTGAAACATTAGCCAGAGCAATAGGACAAGAGAAAGAAATAAAAAGAATAATGATTCAAAAGGAAGAAATGAAATTATCATTATTTGCTGATGGCATGATACTGTACATAGAAGACCCCCAAAACACCACTAAGAGACATACAGATTTAATAAACAAATTTAGTATTATTGCAGGATATAAAGTCAACATTCAAAAATCAATATTTTTTTTCTTTTTTTTTGTATTTTAGAGAAGGGTCTACAGGGTGTTCAGGGTCTCACTACTAGATCAGACTTGTAATGATCCGGCTGTGTACAGCTTCCCAAAAGCTGGGATTACAGGCACATGCCACCCATGCCCAGTCTCAACTGCAGTCTCAGCGCATCTCAGGGGTGGGGCTGGCATAACAAAAAATCAATAATATTTCTATGAAAAAACAATGAATGCACCAAGAGAGAAGTTATAGAAACCTCACCTTTCACAATAACAATCATGAAAATGAAATACTTAGGAATCAATCCCACAAAGGAAGTAAAATATTTATATAGAGAAAATTATAATACTTTAAAAAGAGAGGTTGAAGAGGATTGCAGCAAATGGAAAGATATTCTTTGGTCCTGGATAGGAAGAACCAACATTGTGAAAATGGCCATTCTCCCAAAATTGTTCAGATTCAATGCACTCCCAATTAAAATACCTGTATACCTTACAGATCTAGTAAGTATAGTATACTATATAGTGTAAGTATATAGGTATAGTATATTATATATTATACTATACTATATAGTATACCTTACAGATCTAGAAAGAAAATTCCTAAAGTTCATCTGGAATTAGAAGAGACCTAGAATAGTAAAATCAATCCTGGATGACGAAGAAAAGTCATGAGACCTTACAATCCCAGACTTGAAAGTATACTGCAAAGCTACTTTGATAAAATCAGCATGGTATTCACAAAAAACAGACCTGAGGATCAATGGAACAGATGAGAAGATGTAGACACAACTATAAGCACACTTAGCCACCTTATCCTTGACAGAAGGGCCAAATATGTTCATTGGAACAAAGATAGCCTTTTTAATAAATGGTGTTGGAAACAATGTTTCCCACATGCCAAAGGCTTAAAATACACACATTCCTATCATCATGCACAAAACTACAGAAATGGATCAAAGATTTAAATATTAAAGTGGAAACACTAGATCTTCTGGAAGAGAAAATAGGTAGAAACCTTAAGGACATAGAGGTAGGTAAAGAGTTCATGAACAAAAATCAAAATGCATAGGAAATACTTCAAAGAATCAACAATAGAAATGTCATCTTTTTGAAAAATTTGTGCATCGCAAAAGAAATCACCAACAGAGTAAAAAGAAAATCCACAAAGTGGGAAAAAATTGTAGCAGATTATCCTTCAGACAAAGGACTCTTATCTAGAACATACAAAAAATTAAAAAAATTAGGCCTCCAAAATTTAAAGACCCAATCCAAAACTAGGCATGTAAGTTGAATATACACTTCACAAATGAAGAGATACAAATGGCAAGTAAATACATGAAAAATGTTCAATGTCATTGGTAATTCAAGAGATGAAAATTAAAACAAAGCTGAGATACTATCTTGCACTGGAAAAAAGGCTACCATCAAGACATCAACCAGTAACAAATGCTGGAGAGGGTGTAGGAAAAAAAGGAACTCTTCACAGTTAGTTGGGAGTGCAGGCTGGTACAACCATTATGGAAATCAATTTGGAGATTCCTCAAACAACTAGGATTGGAGGTCCTTTTCAAGCCAGCTATTCCCATCCTAGATATTTTTTCAAATAACTGAAATCACACTACAGTGATATATGTGCACCCCTGTTTATGGCAACACAATTTCTCATAGCTAAATATTGGAAACAACTCAAATGCCCATCAACTGAAGAATAGATAAAAAAGGTTTTTTTTTTGCATAATGGAGTATTATTCAGCTATAAAAAGATATATTTAAGGTTTTTTTTTTAGATAAATGGAAACATCTAGAGATTGGTAAATGAAATAAATTAGACCCACATGTGCAAACATTGTATTATCTCACTAGTGTGAGATCCTGAAAAAGTAATTAAAATCTAAAGGGTACAACAGATATTGTAAAAGGCAAAAAAATTGTCAATGAAAAAGAAAACCTTGAATGAGGAAAAGGACAAATTAAAAAAGGGAAAAAAGTATATTTAGGTATGTATGCAGAGTAGTTTGGACAATTGTATTGTTGGTTTCTGCTGGTCTTTTGAAAGGAGCTGTTAATGCTTAAAATTTCTTTTTCTTCCCGTCTGATTTCTTTTCTTCTTTTGAATTTCTTATAGCTTCTTTGTTATTGTTTTGTTTTTATCTTTCATTGCATCTTTCACATTTTTATCTGGTAATCTGAGCAATTAATTTGATGATTAATATTGTATTATGTATTGCACAACAAGAGAAAACAGATACATAGTGAAGAGACACATCAGAAGTTGAGAAAAATATTTGCCAGTTGTTCTCAGACAAAGGATTGCTATTAAGAATATACAATCTGAATATGTATCTCATCATGTAATACAGCAACCATTGCTGAATTCTTACTACTTTGTTTAGTGAAATCTTTTATCATTTCCAATTTTTTTCTATCACTCTTTTTTATTCTTTTTTTTCAAAATTTTATTGATAAACAGATAGCAATGAGACAGTTTCAAATCAAATCGGTAGTACAGTTTCAACAACTAACACAGTTCATATATTCTTCTTAGTGGTTAATTGAATTGCTGTACAAGATGCGGACCGGAGATCCTATTCACAAACACCATCAGAACAAATCATTCTATTCATTAAGAGAATGTAACTATATATCCATCCCAACCACCTTGAGTACACATATACAAAATGGACATTCATCTGTATACCCCCTTTTTTCTAAGTTCCATTATTTGAATATTATAGGTGTGTAAACTCAGCAAAATATTCTAAAAGA
>NW_004524590.1:22821766-22824470 GCF_000260255.1 Octodon degus
TAAGATTTAACTATTACAAATTGCCCTGCTATAAACACTGGTGCACATATGTCACTGTGGTATGATGTTTTTAATTCTTCTAGCAAGATACCTGGAAGAGGCATAGCCATGTCAAATGGGGCCTCTAATTCTAGGTTTTTCAAGAATCTGAATACTGATTTTCATAATGGTTGTACAAGCCTGTACTTCACCAACAGTGGAGAAGGGTCCCTTTTTCCTCTCATAGCCCCTCCAGCATTTATTATTGGTTGACTTCTTGACGGTAGCCATTCTGTCTGGAGTCAGAATCTCAGAGTTATATTAATTTTCATCTCTTGAATGACCAGTGATGTTGAACATTTTAAAGTCTGTATTCATCTCAGATGCCCATTTTTGGATTCTTTGCAAAATTACCTTTAAAAAAATCTCCCTCCCCTCCTTCCCATTCTATATCTTGGTTTCCTTCCCATATGCTAAATATCTCTCTTAGCGTTTCCTATGGTCTAGCTTTTATTTTTCTCTTTATTTATACTCTGCACCTGTCTTATAGGTGAAGCCACACAATTAAGAATATATGTCTTCTGTGTGTATTTATTCACTTAATATTAATATTATGGCCTCAAGACTAATCATCCCGGAAAGAATGGCCATCATAATTGGTAGAAGTGTAAACTCGTACAACCACTATGGAAATCAGTATGGAGATTCTTTAAAACAAAACAATATGAGAAATTCTATTTGACCTTGATATTCCCTTTCTAAATGTCTTCCTCCAAAGAGGTAAAGACAGCATAGTTCACTGTTATCTGCCTGCTTATAGCAGCACGATTCCCAATCGCTAAGTCTTGGACGTGGTCTATATGGCAATCAACAGATAAGTGGATAAAGAAAATGTGGCCTTTACTCATAATGGAGTGATACTCTGCCATAAAGAAAGAGGAACCTCAGTTATTTGTAAGAAAATGACACTACTTGATACCAGGAATCACAATTGTCCAGTGTGTACTTTCAGATCGTACTGCAATGAAAGTAGACATCAATGGTAAAGATAAACCCACACAGAAACTATGAAAACACTCGGATGTTAAACAAGAAGGTATTGATTCTTTTGCATTTACTTAAGAAGGCTTTATGGCTTAGCATGTGCTCTATTTTTGATAACATCCCATGTACTGATGAAAAGAATGTGTATTCTGTTGTTGTTGAGTGGAACATACTATGGATATCTATTAAGTCCATTTCTTTGAAGGTTTTTGTTCAACTCTGATATCTCTTTGTTGATGCTTTGTGTAGTTGATTTGGATATTTGTTTTTTTTTAATTTTTATTTATTTATTTGAGAGAGAGAGAGAGAGAGAGAGAGAGAGAGAGAGAGAGAGAGAGGCCAGCTCAGCCCACCAGGGGGCAGGGCTGGCTGGCATGTGGTGCTGGGGGATTGAACCGTGGTCCCTGATGCTTTTGCTAAGCTTGTTCTAAGTAGGTGCTTTAGACCACTGAGCCATCTCTCCAGCCCTGATTTGGATATTTGTGAAAGTGTGATAGTCCCCCATTATAATTGTGCTGATGTATATTGGATTTTTAAAGTTAATTAACATTATTTTATGAAGTTAGTGCATTAGTGTTTGGTGTGTAATTTTTTAAAAAATGTATTTAGTACAGGGTCTCACTACACAGATTGGACTCATAGTGATCCTCCTGTTTTCAGTCTCCCAAGTGCTGGGATTACAGGCATATGCCACCACACCCAGTCTCAATCACTGACTCAGCTTGCCCTGGGGGTGGGGCTGGCTGGCACCGCACACCAGGAACCAGGGATTGAACCTGGTCCTTGCACCTGCCTAAGCAGGTGATTTAGTCACTGAGCTATCTGGCTGGTGTGTATTTTTAATTGTTATTTCTTTTAGTTGAATTGCTCCCTTACCTTAAATGTAGTAATCTTTCATGTCTCTTTTCTTATCAGTTTTGACTTGAAATCCACTTTTTCTGATATTACAATAGCTATTCCTACTTATGTCCAGGTTCCCACTGCATGGAATATTCCTTTCCATCCTTTGATTTTTAATCTGTGAGCTTTGTTTTGAATTTAATGTATTTCCTGTATACTGCCTACCACTGGGTTTTGTTTCTTGGTCGATTATGGCAATTTGTGTCATTTGATTGAGGAATTGAGACCATTCATTTGGGAGATATTACTGAAAGGTATCGATTACTCCTGTCATTGAAACTTTTTCCTGTTGTTGATTTCCTTCTTTTTTCCTTTCTTGTTAACTGTTGACCCTGCCAGGTGTGTTCTATCTATTTGCCTCACTGACATTGTTGTCTTCCTAGTCTCCTTTTAGGAAATTTGCGAGAATTTTTTTAACACTGGTTTGGTGGTCATGAATTTCATGACATGCTATTTGTCATGGATATACCTCCTTACTCCCATGATTCTAGAGGAAAGTTATATAGGTCTAGGTTGGAGGTTCTTATCTTTTAGGGCTTGAACTATTGCTCTGCAAACCCTCCTGGCCTTTAAGGTTTCTGTTGAGAAGTCTGTTGTGATTCTAATGAGTGTACATTTATGGGTGATTTTTCTTTTGAGCGAAGCTACTAGGATTATATATGCCTCACCTATCTTGATCTTTATTCATTATTCTATATCTTGAATGTTTTCTGTTATTGTTTCTGCTAGCAGTTTTGTTAATGCTATTGTGCTGTCTTCTGAGTTTTTACTTACTCCTTTA
>NW_004524590.1:22824940-22835119 GCF_000260255.1 Octodon degus
ATTTCCTGATTGAAATGAACTCCATTTGATTGTGGTGGACTTCTTTGCTAAACTGGTCATCAAATGGAGTTTGTATGAACTCCATTTGATTGTGGTGGACTTCGTTGCTAAACTGGTCATTCATGTTTAGCTCAGAAAGTTATTGTTAGTGTCTTCTGAAGGTTCCCTGATTATTTTGAGTTTTACTTCCATTGTCTGTGCAGTTATGTCTTCTGTGATTCTACTGAGCACCTTTTCAATTTGATTTTTAACATTTCATATTATCTTTTCTATTAATTCAGAGTTCTGGATTTTGTTTTTATTACCCCCTGATGCCCCTTGCTTGGCTTTAGTGGAGTTAGAACTTTTTGGGGACATTTTGTTGCCTTAGCTTCTCATTTTTTAATTTTAACTGTGTGTGTGTGTGTGTGTGTGTGTGTGTGTGTGTGTGTTGCCAGGCATTGAACTCAGGACCTTGTGCTTGCCAGGTAGGCACTGCACCCCTGAGCCATATCCCAGGGGTGGGATTTGTTTTATGCTGAAGTTTGTGAAAAGCTTTGTTTTTAGTATACAGATCTCTTTAGTTAGTCTGTTTTTCAGTGATGTTCTTTGGACATAGTTAACTATCGTCCTTACCTCTTCCTCAAGATGCAACCATCTCCATTAATTTGGCCAAACACCTAGTTCTCCAGGAAGGGAACCTAACATTGTTAATCTCTCAGAGGTAATTTGGGTTTTGGCATACAAGAAAATCCACTGATAGCAATAATTATGTGACTCTAGAGATACTACATGAATCAGCTACAATGATACTGTTCAAGGCAAATTGCTTGTTGACATATAATAATAACAAATAATTTGCCAATTTAAGCATACAAAAACAAGCCACAACCATTGTATAAACACTAAAATCACACAGGTCTTTATTTACATACAGCTAATATGTATTAAACACAACTACTATATCTACACTAATGGTAGAAAAGAATTCAACAGTAGTTATATAAAGAAAGTTAATTATCTGAAGATTAATAAAGCTTAATGGTTAAATTATTGGGTGTCAGTAATGGGACAATTCAATAAAGGAAGGAAAACTTAAACTATAGGACATGAGAAGGAAGAGATGGGAATGAGAAAAAAGGAGTATGAAGGAGTAGAAGGTGTTTGTAGAATTTGGTAAAGGTAATAGAAAAAGAAAATGACAAATATAAAAGCAAAATGGGAGAAAAAGAATACAACAATTAAAGTAAGAAGAGTTAAAGGGAAAAATTCAATGAAAAAGGGACAAAGAAAAAATAACAAGGAAAAAAAAGTTAAAAAGGGGGAAAGGATAAAACAAATTTCCTCAAACCCAATAAACCAGTGAAGAAGAAAGAGGTAAACAACAAGAGAAAAAACATGTGTCCAAACTTTCTGTGCTTTTGAAGGAGTGGTTTTATTCTAGGATCTGCAACTTGAATGTGTGGCAATTCTCCTCCCAGCCTCAAGGGCTGTGGTTTTCTGTGTGCCTCCCTATTCCTGAAGTCCTTCTGTTTACTCAGGCCATGGCAACTTCGAAGCCAAGATATATTCCCACTTAGGATGGCAGATAAGAAAGGCAGTTGGCCCACAGATCTGTGCTGGATGCAGGCAGTGGGGTGAGCTCTTGCATACTTGGTGCCAAGACTTTCAGGCCCAGTGCAGCATTTGCTGGGCCTGGCTGGCCTTCAGCTGTGGGTTGCAGGGGCCCATGTCCTTCCCAGTCTGGCCTGAGCTCTAACCCTTGGCAGATATCTTTCAGTTCATTCTCTGTCTGCAGCTGTCTCCTATGGCTGTCTCTTCCTTAGTCACTGTGGGAGGGTGACACTGGGAACCCTGATATGTGGGTGTTTTGTACTTGTTCTTTGTCCCAGATCCAAACAGGCCTTTTGTAGAATGGCACCCAATCTTACTTTCTTTCCAGGGTATGGCAGGCACCAGCACTGGGATCCTTCTCCAGCTGTTCCCTGTGAGGGTGCTGCAGTCAGAGAAAAATCCTGCACTGTCCTATACCACAACCCCCAACCCAGTTCTGCCATGGATTCACCCTGGAAACCCTTTATGCCACCAGTGCTAACTTTGCTACAGCACCATTAGACTGGGAGAAAGTCTGGACTCTGGACTCTTTCGTTCCATTCTCTGCATTGCAGTCTGTCTCTTCAATTTCTTGTCAATTCTTTCCCTACTGTAGGGGTCTACTTCTTTTCTCTCTCTGTCTTGTTTTTCTTCTCTGTTATTATCTAGTATCTGGAATCCAAATCTTGGAGAGGCTAAGTTGCTGCCACTCACCACTCTGCCCTGATGAAAGCCCTGTTCTTTTCCTTTAAGCCACAGTCTTACTATATAATTCAGGCTGGCCTTGAATCCTCTTGCCTCAGCTTCTCAAGTGCTGGGATGACAGGTGTGTGATCATGTGCTTGGGTTTTTGACTACGTGTTATTTCTCATATGTTTCCCTTTTTTGTTACCCTTGAAACCAGAGACTGTGTCTTAGCTGTTGATCTGTCATGAGTACTGGGCAGAGTGTCAGGACAAAGCTTGGACACAACAAATGTTGAGTTGATGAATAATTAAACTTGGATGAATTGGCATCAACTTTTTATATGAGTGACCTAGTTAAAGTTTTAGCAAATAACCAATGCAATGAGTAAGTGGATCTAAATAAATCCTTAGTGTTGAAGAGAAAATGGCCACTATTAGGTATCAGGAGCATTATGCCAGATAAATGCAAGTCCTCTCCATTATAGTTAGGTGCCAGGCTGTTTAGGAAATGGAGTCACTATACCAGCCCTGCAGCTTCATGAGTCCCCATTATGATCTCCATGGTTATAATGAACTTTTATTAAAGCTAAAAATACTACCTTCCTAGGGGTAACAGTACAGACATAGAGATATGAGATTACTTATAAATGGGACATAAAATGAGCTTCAATAAAATTATTTCCTATCAAGTATAATAAACACATACAAAGTGATTTTTAAGAACTATAGAGGCAAGCCACATTAATGGGCTATGGAGACAATTAATTGAGATTGGGAAAGGTGGAGGGAGAGAGACACAGAAAGAAGAGAAGAAAACAGAAGCTGAAGGGAGGGAAGAAAAGAGGAACAGGTATGATGGAAATTGTCCTGTTATTCTGAGGCAAGAGTGAAAGGAAATCTAATGAGTCTTTGCTTTCAGTTTTAAAAATAAGATACTTTTCTCAGATATGAAATGTGGCCCATTATCTGTCAATGCTGTTCTGAATTGTCTTTAGGCAGCAAAATATATGCCATGAAATAAACCTCAAACATTACCTCCTCCTTTTTAGGGATGACATAAATGTATCTTGTTTGGAAAATTTGTTCTTAATGGTGTTTTTTTTTTTTTCTAACTTTACTAGAGAAGTTCATTGAATGGGGTGTGTGTGTGTGTGTGTGTTCAGAGATTTTTTTTTTTTTTGCTGAATGTTTTTAGTGTCTCAGAAGCTGAGTCAGGCTTTAATTGACAACTTTATTTTTCCTTCTTGATAGCTCTTAAAACAATGTTGTATATTATAATCAGCTGTATTTTACATGGATTGTAGTTTGATTTATTTGATGTGGGGGTAGAAGATGAAGAATAGAGAAAAATTGGAGCAAATTTATAATGACATATTTTAGAAAATCTATAATGACATAATTTAGAAAAAAAATTTAAACTTTAATTTCTGTTGCTTGTATGACTGCTGTGATTTGGATGTGGTTTGTCCCTCAAGGGTTCAAAGCTTGGTCCCAATGTGGTGGTACTAAGGGGTAGGAAGACCTTTAAGGGTGAGCCTTATTGGGAGGTCGTTGGGTCCCTGGGGGCTCAGCCCTCTGCAGGGATTGGTGCTTGTCTTGCAGAATGAGAGGTTCCCTTGAGAATGGTTTGTTATGAAAGACTGACCCTGTCTCTTGAATCTCTCTTTTTTTCTATGATACCATGTGATCTCTTCCTGCCACATATTTTCCTGCCAGAATGCCACCTAATATGTGACACAATCGGAGGCGGTCCTCACTAGAAGTCAAACCATCCAGCCACCTAAGTGTGGAATTATAGTCTCTAAAACATTGAGCTATATAAACAGTCATTTGAAAAAAATAAAGTACCAAACCTTAGATGTTTTGTTATAGCAAAAGAAAATGAATTAAGATTATTTGGTGATAAAAATCACTTGGGGTTTGGGCTTTCTGAGATTCATATATATACCTTTCCAAAAGATGCACACAGCTAAGATTAGCTGTTGCTTTGAGAGTAATGAACTGGGACAAGATATGAGAATATAACAGACCTGTGCCATACATAAGGTAGGGCACATATGTCCTTTAATTCTCTAGAGAACATCAGTGCTCTTGGGTCCAAGAACTCAAGCACTGCACACAGTGCTTCTGTTTCCATTTCTCACAACTGACTCCTGGTTTTCTGGGCACTTGCTTATGCTAGATCCCAAGTTATGCAAGCATCAGCTCAGCAGCTATGAAATAAAGAAACTTTGGTTCTCTTCCACAGGAAAGAATTGTTTTTAACCCCTCAGAGAAATTCCTTTTGATCCTTTCTACAGCCATAGGCTTCTAGATTTCCTCTTAAAGATGAAGATTTTAACCACAGCAGACTTAGTTGGCATGCCGTTCATCACACAGAGGGAGGGAGAGAGAAGCTAGAAAAACCCCCAAACTGACACTGTCAGATCAGGAGGCTGGGATGTTGAGTTGTAATGCGGGACCAGGCGTGTCTTTTACTTGTTTTTGTTTTATGGTACAATCGAACTCTAAGGAACAGGTGATGATAGTCTATAGTGAAGGTTGATTCAGCAGCATCCAAGGAAGAAGTTGAAGGCATAGTTCTAGATAGTGGTGGCTGATAATCAGCTAATAAGATAATGGAGAGGAGATGTTAACATATAGCATGTGACTACATCTATCACACAAACAGCCAAAATTCAGTAAAAAATATTCATCTAGTCAGTTGAGTCAATTAATATTGACAAGGTTTAAGACTTCTGAATATGCACTTATTGCTGACAGTAGGAGCTTCTTGAAGCATCTGCATTATAACTTTGGTGACATTCACTTGTGTTGCATGCAAATGTCCTTTACACATCTGCATAGTTATCAGTTTTATTAGACTCAATCTTTTCTTTCCAGAAACCAAACAAAATGCTACCTCCTTCTTGGAGAGATTCAGTCATTGACAGAAACATAATTTTACCTATCCAGGGAGAGAAATGTTGACACTGACAAGAAGATAGTACCTTTTACCTTCAAAACTGTTTTATAGGAAGCAATTTAAGCTAAAATAGCTTTTTCTCCAATTTTTCTTGGATTTATCAGCAATGATTATTCTCTTTGCTGCTCCAGTGGGTCTGTTGTGTCAACCCACACTCAAAGTCCTTGAGACATATCTATTTGGGTTATGGATTAAAATGAAAATTATAAATCTACAGGCCTGGTCTCAGGGTTGAGTTCTTGATGGGTCTTATGTGTCCTGGTAAAGTTAGCTTTGTAGTTGTGCAGGATTGAGGAGATAGAGAGTCCCACTGTGATTCAGAGCTCCAGTGGTGGTGCTACCCTCCTGAGCACCAGTGTGTTAAACAGTCACAGGAAGAAGAGCTGCCCAGCCCTGATGTATAGGGGAGGAACAGAGAAGAGTAAGTTAGGAAGAAACAAAGAGAGTAATACTGGAGTGGGCCCTATAGCTATGCCCCCAATTAAAGGCAGATGCCTTTGAGGTTAAAGGGCTTATTGGGAATCTTCTTCCCTGTCTTGAAATCCAGACACTCCTCCTTACTAGTTTTGTGACTATTGGAGAGCTTCTGACACTCTCCAAACTTCTGTTGTAAAATAAGGATAATAATGATTTCTTCTTCACTAGGGGCTTTGACAATAATGTAGCTAAGTCATTAGCTTAGCTCCTGTCACATAGTAAGTGCTCAATAAATGTTATACTAAGTCTTTTATTCCTTCATCACTCATAGCCTTCTTCCTCATCCAACTGTGAACTCTCTCAGAATGAGATTTCTAACCTATTCATCAGTTAACTCTCACATCATTCTTCATCTCTCCACAGTCTTAGAACAGCCTTAAGCAGTCATTTTTCTTGCTTCTACCTTGAGGTCTCCTCAAACTTCACTGGCTGTTCCTTCTCAATTTTCTTTGCTGCATTTTTCTATTCTACTAGGTCTCTGTGATAGTTAGATCTAAAATGTCTTCTAACAGTCTTGTGGGTTCAGAAGTGGAGCTGCTAGAAGGTGATTGGATTAGGAGGGTTCTAACTTCATCTATGGGTTACCCATTGGCAAGATCATAATTTGATGGCATTATTGGGGTGACAGAAATAGCTGATGGGGTGTATTTGAAAGGACAGGCTTATGAAAGAATTACCTGGGATATATTAAGGTAATATCTTGACCTACTGACCTCTTAGAAGAAGCTTAAATCTCAGAGTTGCTTTGATTAAGTTATCTCTCTGATGGCCAAAGGTACTGAACATTTTTACAGTGTACTTACTGGCTACTTTTACTTATTTTTTTGAGAAGTGCATTGATTTCAACTGCCCATTTTTTAATTGGATCTTTGATTATTTTTTAGTGGGAGATCTATGTTTTGTTATTTATATATTCTAAATATTAGTTTTCTGTTCCAAGAGTAGGTGGCATTTTCCCCCCACTCTGTTATCTGTTCTTTCTGCTGCTTTTGCTGTGCCGAACTTTAATGTTTGATATAATCCTATGGGTTGATTCTTTTTTAAAATTTTACAGAGAATAAAAATAATAGAAGTTAGAAATGATAAGGATAATAGGAATTCAACAATGGTTATAATATTACACATTGTTGTCTTCAAAGTAGTTGCTCATATTACCAGATATAAGCATGTAAAGTTGGTCAAAATAAAAATTTTAAGCATTAACTGATCCCTTCAATAAACAAATCATTTGTGGACTCTTACTGTTAGTTTTTGTGCAATTGTGTTCTGTTCAGAAAGTCCTTGTCTATGTTTATGTCTTCAACAATTTTATCTATTTTATCTTACAGAGGGTTCAACATTTTTCTTTTTATATCTAAGTTTTTAGCCCATTCTGATTTATTTTGAATACATGGCTATAGATGTGTCTAGATTTATTCTTTTGGATGTAAATAACCAGTTTTCCCAGTGCCATTTGTTAAAGACCTTGTTTTTTTCTCCAGTGTATATTTTTGGCTTCTTTGTTGAAAAATCAGATAGGCAGAAGTGCCTGGGATTGTTGCTATTTCCTTATTTCTGTTTCTCTATCAACATGTCTGCATTTGCATCAGTGCCATGCTGTTTTTATCACTGTAGCTTTGTAATATAACAAGCCTGAAATTGTGATATTTCCTGCTTTGTTCTTGATTGGTATTGTTTTGCCTAAATTTAGGCCTTTTCTGACTTCACATGTGTTTAGGATTGATTTACTAGCTTTGTGAAGAATGCTGTTGTATTTTGATAGAGATTTCCTTAAAGCTACATGTATTTTTGCTAATGTGACCATTCTGACAACAGCCACAGTGTTGGTTTTACCTGTCCAGGAACAGGGGATCCTTTCATTGTATAATTCTTGTTTTGAATGTCATCTTCTAGTGAAGGCCACTCTGTCCTAGTGTTTTCTGCCCCAGCCTTACTCCCCTCATGGCACATTCCACAGTGTGGTTTATAATTTTGGTACTTATTTGATTTGTGTGACTCTCTCTCTTACACACTGAGATAGCCTTAGTGAGTAGGGTAGTGTCTGGCACATGTTAGGACTCTGTGAATATATGGTGAATGAATAAAAATCCAACAAAATGCTGGATAGATGTACATTTAATCAATGAGAGGCTATAATGCTATCTAAGGTGTGTGATTTTTTTTTTTTTAGGGGAAAATGCATTACTATTATTAAGGGATAAATCTTTAAGTCCAAAGGGGCAGATGAATAGGAAACAGAATGGAAATTCTCAGGGGCAAAGTGCTTCTTATTAGCTGGGTGATGCAGGGCCTTTTCTTAACCACTCTCAGTTTTAATTTTCTCTTCTGCAAAATGAGGAATAAATATCTTTGCCTGCGAGTATGTTCTGAGGATTTAAGGAGATCATGTGTATAAATCCTCTGGCATGAGCTAGTACATGACAGCACTCAATATTTGATTGTTCATTCTTTTTCCTTCTACCTAAAACAAATGCCTTGGAATTTCAGGCATCTATGGTAAAAAAAAAAACAAAAAAAAAACTGGAAGGTTAGCAGGAACAAAGCTATCTAGGTGTTGGCTCCCCCCACTCACACTTTCTGTATTAACCTCTCAATCACACATGCCTGTGCAGGAAGTGCATTTTTATATTTTTATAGCAGTAATGGTTGCCAATCACTGTGGAATACATGTTCGAGTAATTTCCTTTTCTAATTCTTCCTTGGAGCGGCAAATTTAAAATTTAAAATTGTCAAATTCCTCACTCAGAATATTACTGTATCTGAGAGAGAAGCTCTGTGTCGTTTGTTTTTCTAATCTCTGGATGGTGCTTCATGCTACCCTTCTGACTCCTATCTCTGTTACTTCAAACCTGTTCTGACAGATGGTGAGGGCCCTGTAAGAGCTCCTAACCACTTTTTACTTAGTGGCATTATTTTCACTTAGTGGCACTATTTGTCCTGTTTCTCCTTCTAAAGATATCTACTTGCCTGGAAACCTGATTTGTGCTCTTTATCTTATTACCCTGAGCAGGTAGAGGGAACTATTTTGGGATCCTAATTGCTCCCTCTCACTTAGCTACAAATTCCTGTCTTTCTCTTTTCCATCTCCCTCTTGTTTCTGTTCCTATCACCTTTGTCTTCCTCCACCTCTCTCTAGTCACTTATTCTCAGTCTCCATTTAAAACTTACTTCATCATCTTTCTGCTATGGCCCTCTTTGGTTAGTATAGTAGGTAGGGAAGACACTTGGATGCCTGATCTTACATTCCTGTGTTTGATTTCTGTCACAGATGTAGGGCACAGTTGTTCTTTCTTGCTCCTGTTTGCTTCTCTACTCAGGGCTTCCTTCAACACTGATGGAGCGGTGAGCTGGTGTAGATGTAGCCCCAAGGGCAGGCCAACCATTGCCAAGGGCAACTCTTGGTCATGAAAGATTAGGACAGTTATTCTAGGTCTTGTTGACTCATTGAATTTGGCATTTGAAGGGTAGGAGATGACATTCATGTTGTAGAGGCCAGGGAGACTTGGAGAATTCTACAGATAGTACTGGTAGACAAGACAGGGTACAGAAGAGATACTGTTATGGCTTGTGTCTACATATTCCTGCAAAGCCTCATGCAGTCTTAGTGGTAAATTTTTAGAATTTGTGATTGATTCATGGTTCAATACTGGGATTATGGGTATGAGTGCTACACCCACCCTATACCCAGGCGATCTGCATACAACATAAGGGAGGAAGAGCCTTTCTTTCTTCTTCCTCCCTTTTTCTTATGTTGTTTTCCACTGCCATGAACCATTGTCCCTCTGCCATGTTCCACTCTGCCTTGGAGCCACCCAAGTATGGACTGAAATCTCTACAAACTGGTGCCTAATAATCCTTTCTCTCTTTAATTTTGGGCATTGTATATTTCATCTCAGTGGCAGAGAAAGGTAACCAAGACAGATATCTATATAGCTAGAGTGCAGGTGGACACAAGGGACCTCATGACAAGGATCAGATGTTATTTATTTCAGTATTGTAGTCCCAATACCTGGCATATTGTTGACATGTGAATGTTCATGTAATTTTCCTTGAAATAGCCAACCTATTTTTTCCCCTGTCAGTGCTTTTTAGGAAAGCTGCTCTGGTGGAATGGCTTTCTTTTGGAAACTAGGTACAGTTTCCTGGGCATCCTAATATTGTCCTCAAGGTATTGATAGATTTTTTTCTTTTAATATATGTTCCATTGCCGCACAGGATATCAGTAATAGATTCATAAAAATGCTGCTCTGAAAGTCATTTGCTCTTGTGGGGATTAATCTCTAAGAATATCAGTATTGTGTGGTATTTCAGAAAGCATCCTAAGTAGTTCATCAAACCATAAATTGTTTAGCATTTATATATCACTTATATTTTCCAGGAGGTCAATGTTAGTTAATGCTCATGATCCTTAGAGACAAGTGTCATTTTAAGACTTGACTTGTCTCAAGTTTATAAGTGTTCACCGGTTTTGTCAGAAAT
>NW_004524590.1:22842774-22848502 GCF_000260255.1 Octodon degus
GGCAATATTTTAACAATTATGATTGCTATCTCTCTTCAGCCCAGTTTCCCCTCTGTCGCACTTCCCTTCCAATTTGGTAGCTAAGGCCCTCTATTTGTCTTAACGCACGACAGCAATGTTGTGCACAGAAAATGAATAATAAATTTTTCCTTAAACATCAAAAAAATCCTCTTATATATATTAAATCATCTTCAGATTGATTATAATACCTGATACAAGATAAATGCTGTATAAATACTCATTATATAGTATTTAAAGAGAATATTGATAAGGAAAAACTTGCACATGTTTAGTAGAGATGTAATTTCTTTTTGTGGTTATTTTCAATCTGAAGTTGTTTGAGTCTGTGGATGCAGAAACTGTGAATTTGCATGCTAACTGCATTTACTATAAACCAAATATCATACTAAAGTCTGAAATTTAACTCTGTTTCATCTTAAGTGCTATTAATTTTCCTTTTATTTTTTATTTATTTTTTTTAATTTTCCTTTTGTAGGTGGAGAAAAGAGGATTTTAAATAGTTGAGATATCCAATTTTACTAAAAGGCATGACACTAGTATTTGAACTTAGTCAACTATGAGCTCATCTTCAAACGTCCGTGCCATTTACCTTTCTTTGTGAATCAACACAGGTATGGCCTCTCTTTCAATACCAGCATGAGCTTAGTATTCAGAAATTTCCCTCCCCAGGGGCATTATGGGTTATGAGGTCAGGTTTTCAGTCAGAGGTTCCTATCTTCATGAATACCCCAGAAAGAAATCTTGGTTAGAGATCCCTAGGCTCAGCAGCTAGTGCACCAAATACTTACAGGATTGGATTTGGGTTAACATGAATTATAGTGGTGATGACTGGTAACTATTGTGCTTATTGGAGGCAAGATAGGGACAGATCTTCATTACAGAAACTTTAAACCAAAGGAAAGGAAAGATCAATATAGGCTGAAGACACTAAAAAAACTCAAAGTGACAGCAATGAGGACAATAGTTACACCAGCCACCACTATGATTAATGTTAACCCAGATCTCACCCCACAGGTATTTTTGCACTAGCTACTTATCCTAGGGATCTAAAATTAGGATTTCTGCTGGACTAGGCATGAGTTTAAATGAGGAAGCAGTCCAAGGGCTGCTATAACAAACCAAGGACTTGTGGTCTCACCAAAAAGGATACTTAGCACTGGTCAGATGCCAAATGTTATCATGATGGACTGAAGGCTTGATGTTGCCAGATCTTCACAGTTCATAAGATAAATTATAAATAGGGAATTGTATAAGCAATTTCTCATAGTAAAAATGGTGGCAAATAATTCACATTGAGAAAAATTCTCATCTGTGTGATGCATTCCCTTTGTTTTTATAGCCTCTGACTCAGCCCTTCTAGGTTGCTGAGTGAACACCATACAATAATAGCAGCACAAGTCATGATCATGGGATAGTGCTACAATCAAGAGTTCTATATACCAGTGCTCTCTGAAGAGCCATTGCAAGGCCACCGCCACTCTAGGGGCAGCCCAGGACTTGAAAGGCCTCGCTAGTGTGACTGCTTGGATTGTCAAAGTTTCCATACTCATTCCAGGTTTCCACCTGGCTTCTTCACTTTTGTTTTCTTATCTTTAATATTCCTTGTTTTCTATTCTGGCCTGATTTCTTCCCAGCTGACCACAAGCATGCTCTAGTATCCTAAGTGGTCTCCCCTTTAGTACCATCCAGTTCCGTCTTTGAAAAGAGAGGAGATGCCAGCCCGCATCAAAGTGCTGCCAAAGGCCAGGGTTTCTCCAAATGGGCTCCACTAGCCTCCAATGTCTCTTCTTTTGATACCAGTGCTGTTAGTCGTGGGATCAGAGTGCCACTGACTCTACTGAACATTGTTCAAGTAAAAGACAACATACAGAATCTAGCCATGCAGTGCAGTTCCTTTGTGTCTCCACTGGTCCAACAACACCAAAGTATCTTGTTAACTGACTCAGTGAATGCTCCTAATGCCCATTCATGTGCTATGGTCCTTATACCTAGTTCTTCAAAATGTAACTATATTTAGCTATGATTTCATGAAAAAATAGGTAATTAAAGTAAGAGTAGGCCTTTGCAGTGGATCCTAATCCCCTATGACTGAAGCCTTTTTAAGTAGAAGAGATGAGGACACAGACTTATAGTGGGATGACTATGTAAAAACTCAGGGAGAAAATAGCCATATACAAGAGAAAAATAGAAGTCTACAGAAAACAGTTGTACTGAAACCTTGTTCTTAGACTCCTAGACTTCAGAATGGTGAGGATATAAAAAGTTTCATTGATACTTTTTATGGAATTCTAGCACATTAAGTATTTCTGAGCAAAGATCTCAGCCTTATGCTACTGAGTCCCCAATGAGGCCTTTGCAGTAGTTCAGAATGGAAGCAAGGGTGTAGACAGCTCCTGATCAGTTTGGGTTCCCTCTGACCTCCAATGAGCACAGTAGTAATATGAGATGCTGAATATTGAATGATTGATGGGAGTATCTATGGTAGAGAAGTTAGAGGAAGACCCAAGCTTAGTTAAGAGGTGAGGTATGGTGGTATTCTGGTGGAGAGAAGTCTTCCAGAAGCTTCCTGGATCAGGGGAAGTTTGTGTTTATGGTTCACAGTTGAGTTGGAATAGGTGGCTTACAATTAAGATATTAAAAAATAAGAAGACATTACAAACATTTTTTAATATCAGTTTGAAGAGCTTGGGCAAGACCATCTTCAAATTCTCTAACCTATTAGCCTTGGCTCTAATATTAGCTCCTTTTCTGTCAGATAAAACCTATAGATTGATGTGTTTTGTTTTAAGAACATTTATAGGTTCTTGAGACCTTTTCAACATCTTCATCTTATTATTTTGCATTATATCTTATATTCAATAACCAACACTGAAGTTGGAAAAGGAAAAGGTCATGTGATTGATACCCAAGTGTGATGGTTGATTGATGGCAGCAAGGTGATTAAGAGAAACTTAAGTACCTACCCTCAGTGATACCACACAGTAGGGCATGGAAGATTTGTGAGAGCAGCTCCTTTCTTGGATGGTACAAAGGGAAAATGGAGAAGGCTCATCTTGCCTTGGCTCCCAGAGAGAGTGTTGCTGGGAACAGAAGCATTTCAGCCTTACAGAGCCTGTAGTTTCAGGTTTGCATTTTCCACAGCCTGCAGTTTTCATTTTCAGCAAGTCTTTCCTCTTTCCTCCCTTCTCTTTTCTCTTCCTCTCCCTCCCTCTCCCTCTCTCCCTCACTCTCCCTCTCTCCCTCTCTCCCTCTTTCCCTCTTTCCCTCTCTCCCTCTCTCCCTCTTCTTTTCCCTCTCCCTCTCTCCAGAAATGGAGACATCCATCTTTTCCTGGCTTCAGACATTAGAGTGCAGTTTATGCCATTGCCTCCCTGGTTCTCAGGTCTTCTGACCCAGAATGACTTTCAGCACGAACCTTCCTGATCCTCCAACTTGTAGCTGGTATATTATTAGACTTCCATCTCTATAATCATAGCACCCAGTTTTTATAATAAATATCTTCATATTTTTACATATATCCTAATAGTTTCATTTCTCTAGTAAATGTTCTCTATCTAGTTATGATTAGGTCATAAAACCTTTCCTCAAAAGCAAGGCATAGACATGGCTCCATGGTCACTTGAGATTTTCTTGTGTAGTAAGGACAGTAACTATTAGAATACTATGTGGCTGTATGTACCAGGTGTCTGGGTTGGCTCCAGAACCATGTACTTGGTGACAGATGACCATTCTCTTCACCATGAGGTGGAAGGGGAGACAGAGGGAGAATGAAATACACACACATGGACTTAGACAGGCCTGGGTCCATACACTGATTTCCACTGTTCTATAAACTGGTATACATGACTAACAAGGATGGCTTTCTGCTTCCATCCCTGAACCTATAGTTAAGATTGCTTTTCTAAACCTCCCTTTTGTGGTCAGATGGAGGAGGCAATTTGGATAAAATATAAAATCCTTTGCTTGTCTATAAGTCCCCACCAAGCTAACTTTCTCCTGATCTTGGATCTTCCAATTTTCTTTTGCTCATGATGTGAAAGTCACATGGGTTCTTCTTTCTCCCTCCAACAAGCAAGTGTGGGGTTTATTCAGGGCCTTTGTGCTTGCTCCCTCTTATCCAGTTTCTTCATTCCTTGACTGTCACATAGCTGCCTCTGCCTGGTAATTCTGACCTCAGCTTAAATGCCGATTCCTTGAAGGATCCTTGATTGACTCATTCTCCTATGAAAGCCCTTCTATCACCTCCTCTGTTAGTGCCCTATCTAATGCTCTTTACAGCACACATCATTGTTAAATTAATTTTATTGATAAATATTGCAATGTGGCAGCTTCAAAACAAGTTGGTAGGAGAGTTACAACAATTAATACATTGCATACTGTTGTCTTTGCATTGTTGACATATTGTTGTTATTCATAGCACAAGATGCAGACATGATATCATGTCCAGACACTATTAGTACAGATTTTTTTCTTATTGAATTAAGAAAAAATAGCTATGTATCTATCCTATTTTGTATATACAGATACAAAATTGTCCTTCATTTATATCACCACTTTTGTTCAGTTTTGTCAGAGATGGGTATTCCATTGCAATCCAAATATTGTAGGTAAAGCACACATCATTATGCAATGTCATTTTCTGTTGTACTTATTGCCTTCCCATGACTAGAATTAAGATCCACAAAACAATGGTCATCTTTTTTACCCATTGTTGCAACCCCAGCATGTATAATAGTATCTGCCATATAGTATGCACTCAATAAATGTCAGAGGAATAAATCACTAAGCTTCAAATGAAGAAGCACACTGGACCAGATTCAGCCACCACTGATTGCCCTGGGAGGACAAAAACAAAGCTGAGGTGCCGCTCACCATCATTCATAACTTTTTCCTTTTTGACCTCAGGATTAACAATTTTGCTGATCCTGAAAAGACTCACTCATCTGAAGGGCTGGCACTTTTCTCATCTCATTTGAACAAATCGATGTTATGAACATTCTTTTCCAGACAAACTTATACTAATAGTTATCCAGCAATATACAAGGATGACTGTTTAACTTGTTGAAAATGAAAACTGCAGGCTGTGGAAAATGCAAACCTTAGACTATAGGCTCTGGAAGGCTGAAATGCTTCTGTTCCCAGCAACTCTCTTGGAGCCAAGGCAAGATGGGGAGTGGGAAGTTGCCCAGCAGGGTGGCCCTCACACTGTCACTGGACACTGCTTCTCCCAATCTCAGCAAAGCCAAGAACCAGTGGTCTGCTAATTGTGCTGCGTGGCTATAGCCAGCAGCTCCAAACAACTTCTAAAGCTGTGCCAGGAAGAACAGAGAGCTTCATTTGTTGGAAGTGCTCAAATATAAAAACAGTATGTATCAGTGGTTTTGTCTTTTCCTGGGAAGCATGACTTCCATGGTACATCAGCCAGTGTTTACAAGGGTAACAGATATAACATAAGATACATAAATGCATGAGAATTTACAAGATCAGCTTACAATAGCCATCCACAGAGTCAGATGAAGAGTGTACAGAGGGTGTGTGTGTGCACTGGAAACTGAAGAATTAAGACAGTGGCTAAGGAGATAGCTCAGTGGTTTAAGCACCTGCCTGGCAAGTGCAAGTATCTGAGTTCAATCCCCGGTATAGTACTGTACGCTCTACTTGCCCCAGGTTCCCAGGAGTGCCTGCAGGCCCCAAAACTGGCACAGTG
>NW_004524590.1:22848602-22851969 GCF_000260255.1 Octodon degus
GCTGGGAAAGGCAGGAGTAAATTATAGGAGGGACCCCCAAGGAGGAAGATATTGGTGGAGATATGCTGCTAGGGACAGCTTTAGGGAGCCCTAGCTGCCTTTTTGAGATTCTACACTGAAGCTGAAAAGCAGTTGAATGCTCTCAGGAAAATCTGCAGACCACCCAGGATGTGGCATGAGAGCAGGGAACACTAATGTTAGGTCAACCCAGATGCAGACCAGAGAGGGCTATCTTGTTGCTGTTGGCCCTGGGCCAGAGCTGTCATTGGCTTGGGCACATGCAGCATGGGGACCAGAACAGATGTAACCTCTTGCAATGGGACCTGAGCTGAGAGATGCCATCTCCATTCTAATTCTATTAGGTTGCATAAGACTTGCTTCCTATCCAGATGCTTCCAGGGACAGAGAAATTGGAGAGATCCTCAAACTTAGGTGAATATTTGCCCTCAAAGAAAGTCTTGAATTAGAAAGGAATAAATTAGCATACTGTAGGATTAAAAGCTTTCCACTGTCAATAGAAATGGGGGTTTAAAGCTGAGATTAGTACTAAATAAATTTTAAAATTCAATTTCATAAATTTAATAGACTCTATGACTATCAAATCTTCTATCATCTGTTTCCTTATTATCCCATTCAGCAATGCAGGAAATTGAGGTTTAGATGTATTAAATAACTCACTGAAAGGCACCCAGCTAGTAGGTGTTGGCACTGTTTTCAAAGCCAGATCTATTTGGTCCTAACCCCAGTAAATTTTTTATGCTTTGTAAAGTTTTTCACTATCAAACTCTTGCAAGGAAGAACAGCTTGGATGAACAGCCTTTTCTTAGAGCTATATGGAGGGCTTTAGCAGCAAGGGCAGATTAGGGGTGAAATCAGACATTATAGGGAACTTAAGTTTCTTTGAACAACTGTTTTAAAAAATAAAATGTTTAATATGAAGAAATCCTACATTTTGTGTGCTGCTAATGTTATTATATATTTTCTCCACTTTTAAAATATTTTAAATAATATAACATTTAAAAATGAGTTTTATCATCATCATCATCATTGATCCAAGCTATCCATCAGCAAACCTTAGTGAATCTTTCAGGGTCTCCATTTGAGAGTCAGTGGGTGTTCTCAATACTTCATGTCTTGGAGACAAAAATGTGGGCTTATGTGCAAACAACCAAGAAATAGGAAACATTTTTCTAGCATAGGAGAAAACAGAGAAAGAGAGAAAGGGAAAGAGAGAGAGACGGAGGGAGGATGGGAGGGAGGGAAGAGGGAGGGTTGGGGGAGAAAGAGAGAGAGAGGGAGAGAGAGAGAGAGAGAGAGAGAGAGAGCAAGAGAGCAAGAGAGAGAGCGAAAGAGAGACAGGCAGCCAGGCAGCCAGGCAGACAGGCAGCCAGGCAGCCAGACAGGCAGACAGACAGACAGAGAGATGGGGGCAAGGGAAGGGATGAAAGATCAATTGGCCCACTTTAGAAGAGGTGCTAATGAAATCACAGGCTGTTGGTTTTGTGCCCATGATTGACCTTGTAGATTGTAGATTAGAGCAAGGGTTGACAATGACTGAGACTGAAGTTGGCAGTGTGGTCATAATGTAGATCCTCCATAACTGCAAAACCCCCTGGTCCTGCCTGTGAAGGCAGTAGGCCTTTGGCTTGGCTTGGCTAGATTGCTATTTTCTCAAGTGGAGCTAGAGAAACAATTTTCCAGGGGATGTGATTCTCACTTTGTCTGTAAATGTATTTTCATCTTTAGAAGTGCTCTCTTCTTGCACCTGTATGTCTGAGGATAAGTGTATTCATCAAGCAGACTTTGGGGTAGTTTGTTCTCCAGAGCAGTACCTTAGTCATTGGACATGACCATCTCTGCCATTGTAAAGATTCTAAGATGGTAAGTTAGCATCTTGCTCTCAAAACTTATCTCCTATGAGTTTCTTTTAAAGTAAACATCTATCCCCAGAGTTAGAGCATACAGTGGTTAGTCTTCACATGTACAAAGCTGAGGCAAAAACCTTGGCAAGAGCCTGCAGACTTGAAGATAAAGTCTCTGAGGCTACCACTCCTTCTGTTGGTTGACTAATCTTGTTCTTATGGGTTGCGAAGGCCCTAATGAAAGTATTCAATCTCTTTAATAATCAGCAGAACACATATAGGAACATTACATGGCTTCCCTACTTAACAAATGGGTGAAACAGTGATATCCATATCTGAGGAGAATAGAGTTAACTACCTGTGAATACTTCTATTATAAGGGTAAATTGGTAGACTTTTCACTTTTTTTTCTTACACAGTAACAGATTTTAAAATGCCCGTGACTTTCAATTCACCAATTCTGTACCCAGAAATGAATCTGAAGGACACAAATATAAGCATTCCTTGTAACATGGAAAACTGTACTTACCTTTCCTAGGGGAGTAGTGAGGCAGGTTGTGATACATATCATGGGACACAGCACAGCATCTGAAAGGATCTGCAGCAGTATGTTCACAGATATGGAAATAATCCCAATCCAGTTGAGTGAAAAGATAGCAGAATCTATCTATCTATCTATCTATCTGTCTGTCTGTCTGTCTGTCTGTCTGTCTGTCTATCTATCTATCTATCTATCTATCTATCTATCTATCTGTCATCTACATATCTATCATGTATCTATCATCTACATATCTATCAGGTATCTATTATTTATCATCTACATATCTATCTATCTATCATCTATTATCTATCTATCTATCTATCTATCTATCTATCTATCTATCTATCTATCATCTATCTCATTTTGGAAATATAAGAATCTGTGCATTTTCATGCTTACATACATGTTTGCATATATGTTCATGATATATTTTGCATCTTGAGCGTTCCTGAAAGATCCCTGTATTGAGGTTTTGATCCCCATCCTGGTTCTATTGGGTGGCAATGGAAACTTTAAGAGGTGGGGTCTTGTGAGAGGTCTCCTGGTTACTGAGGTGGGAGCCTGAAAGTCACTGCAGGGCCCTCATTGCTTCACTGCTCAGACATGAGGTGAACATTTTACTCCCTCATATACCTCTTGCTGTGATGTTCTGTTTCACCACTGACCATGAACTGAAACCTACAAAACTTCAGGCCAGCTAAGCCTTTTCACTTTGTATATATTATATCTTAGGTACTTGGTTATAGTAATAGAAGTGTGTCTAATGCAGCACATTTCTAACAGAAATATACCTGGCTTCTCACCTTGTGACATCAGCAGACTACCTGATGTTAACACATTTAGATTTCTTACCTGGCCACCATCCTCATGTCAGTGTTCTCCTGTCCCTGCTATTTTGACCAAATGTGTTCTGGCTTCTCTTCTCAACTGTTGCCTGCTCTGTACAGTGGTCCCTCACTTATCA
>NW_004524590.1:22852069-22853301 GCF_000260255.1 Octodon degus
CCACTGTTTATAAACCTTTCTCACAACTTTAAGAACACTTATAATGTTCTTAACCATTTTTAAACTCATAAACTTATGTTAATGTTCTTGAAAACCCACAAAATAGTGAGTCTGTGAAAGTCGAACCATGAAATAGGGAGGAACTACTGTGTTCCTGATTATTCACCTGTGTCTCAACAGCTCTAGCCAAGGTCCTCATACTACTGGTGTTTGATTCTTTTTAAAAAGATCTATCTATCTATCTATCTATCTATCTATCTATCTATCTATCTATCTCTATCTCTATCTCTATCCATTAGTATATATTTGATTCTTTATAAGCCCATAAACACTCTTTTACTTTACTTCCTGGCTGTTGTTCATTGCCAAACCTAGTAGCTTAGAGACCTGATTTCTTTAACCTTCTCTTAGTCCTCTTGGCCACACACATGTCTAGTAGGCAGCTGGCTGCTCTGGTTCCTAATCCACCTGCAGGAAGGCTATGCCATCTGTTTGGCTTTTGCTTTTCCCTAATGTGTTTCTTCCATTTCCCAGTCCATCTCCAGTGCCCCCATGCCCTTGGTTGCCCACATGGAAGGCCCTGTCACTCATTCCTGGATAATGTCCAGGATGGTGGGGTTGAGTGGCAGTGAGTTTGCTTTCCATGTGGGAGGACTGGCAGAGATCCAGGCAGCTTTGCTGGTGACCCTATCCTGCCATTCTTTATTAAGCATGACTTGTGCCTGGGATGGATGACATTGCATTTCCACAGAGAATTGTGCTTATCATGTGCATGGAAAATGGCTTGGTAATGATTAGATCAATGAATTCAGAAAAATAGAAGGTTCAGTAACCTCCAAAGACTTAATAGTATACTTTCAGAACATATTACCCAAACTCTCTCTCATTTAAGATTTCTAGTATTTGTCTCAGCATCCCTAAGACATGATTGGGGAAAGTTGCCAGAATCACAGGTATTTTTAGATAGATGGATCTAAGTTTTAAAACTGTTAATATTATTACCTGACAATCTTGGGTAGGTGGCTTACCCTTTCTGATCTTGAATTTCATCACCTGCTAAAAGAAGGCTTAGCAATAACGATACTATTAGTGTATAATTTATAATTGTGAAATAAAGGAGATAGTATACATAAATAATATTGTGTGCAGTCATCTCCGATTGGTATTCACTGAGGACTGCTTCCAAGAACTCCCCATGGATACAAACCCCACAAATTCTCAGCCCTTTTAAA
>NW_004524590.1:22861071-22867117 GCF_000260255.1 Octodon degus
CCCTGAAAGGATAGGCTGCTACCCAGCAACACTGGAAAGGCAACTCTCCTTTATGCAGCCTATTGACTCGAATGCTAATTTCTTTCAGAAGCATCCTCAAAGACATCAGATATTGCTAACTCGCCCACAGCCTGGTCAAACTGACACATTAACTATCAAAAAATGATTTCTTCATAGTCGCAAAATAATGGAAGCGTATTTTCTGAGAAATAGTACGTCTTGCCTGTGTTTATAGGGGTAAGTTTCTACTTAGTCATTTTCTTTTAAGTGGAACTTTTACAATAATGTCCTTAGACCTCTAAGGGATCCAGAAAGGCACCAGTGGGGTTCATAAACTATTTTACACATTTCAAAATGTCAAAATGTCTTATAGAACCACTTTGAAGATTATATTTAGCAAATTCTTTTTTGTAGGATCTATCTACTAAAGCTGAATATATACATACCCTAGGGTCCAACAGTTTCTTTGCTAGGTATGTGTACTACATACAAAAATGCTTGCATATATTCCCCAAAAGATATATATCAAAGCAGTACTGTTGGAAAAATCTAACACTGAGAAATTACTCAAATGCCCATCATCAGTAAAACTGACAAATAAATCACAGCATATTTATACAATAAAATATACATTATGCACCAAGAATGATCATTACGTGTAGCACAGATCTTACTAATGTTGAGTAAAACTAGCAGGACACAAATGAAAAATATTGTAAAACTCATTCCCATCAAGTCCAAAATTAGGGCAGAAGTTACCCTTAGGGTATAATTAGTGAAAAGAAAGGCTAGCTAGGCTTCTAATGGTGTTCTGTTCTGTTCTTCTTTCTGTCCTGTCCTGTTCTGTCCTGTCCTGTTCTTTTTTGTCTTTTCATCTGGATCTCAGTTAGTGGCTGGGTTTTGTTTGTGAAAATGAATTGAGCAATTGATTTTGGGGTGTGTCCTTTTCTCCAGAGAGGAAACTTTAGTTAAAGTTTCTAAAAACATTTGATGGAAATTTATATAATAGGTATTTCTGGTTTTTATTTCTTATCAGTTAAACATACCAACTTGCAATATAGTATATGAGAAAAAATGAATTATTTCATGACAAGGGCAGTAATTTTTAAAATGTGGCTCTATCTGGCCAGGGAAAAATGATCAAAAATTTCCTTGTGGGATTACTTTGTGAAAACATCTAGAGTCAGAAAGCTCCACTTAAAATAAGCTATCTCATCTGTGGCACGTTAGTTATCAAGTGAGTCTGGAAAGGTAGAGGTATTTTTCATGAAAGATGCACAAATGTGATCATTCCAAGATGACCTATCTAGACTGTACATGACTCAGGGAAGCAGGTTAACACGTTTTCCATATAGGTGTTTGTTTACCAGCTTGTTGTAAGTGCTCTGTTTGCTAGAATGAGGTGAGAGTCCCAAGTTTCCCAGGGATCTTCCACTGTAACCTATCTGGAGAAGTGAAGGCAGCTAGCTGTGTTATCTAGTGCTTAGATGCCACCTCTCAGTCATTAAAGAAGAAAGACCTCCAAACCAGGCTGCACGCTTGACTGAACATGGGTTTGTCATGTTTATCAATGAGACAAAGGACGTATGTTCTGCTAGAACCAGGGTTTACAGTTCTCCTTGGCACCTGGACAATCTTCTACCATCTGCCAACCACCTCTTGCCACCATCTGCCAGCTGTGCAACCAACCTGGCCTCCTGCCGGGCATGTGCCTCTGCGGAGGCGGTCAGGCAGTCCATGTAACTGAACCAATCCATCTTGGTTTTGCAAAGACAATGCCAGAGCAGGAGTTGCTGCAGGCAGTAGTAGAGGAGTGAGGAAGTATTGCCACTTATCGTCAGGCTCCATTTAATTAGTTTATGAATTAGTTCATGGCAGTGGCTTCAATGTAGATGCCTGGAGGCACTGAGGGACAGCTGTTTTTCTTGAAAGAACTCAGAAACTGAGGTTTTAGAAAGGATGTGGAAGAGTCAGCAACTGGAGAGCAACTGTCTTCAACAGAGTTCAAATGGCAGTGTGAAGACCACCAAGAATTGTGGCTTGGACCCTGTGACTCAACTAGCAGTGTAGGTGGCTGGAGGTCGCCCCCCGGCAGCTGTCCTCATGTCTTACTTGGGTGTCTACTCACCCTCTTCACCCAGGAGGTAAATCCAGACTGATGTGAGCCAAATTTGAATCTAATTTTTCTTGGTAATTATTGATCTAAGGAAAGGAATTTATCCCAAATATAACCAGAGAAGACTCAAAATTTCTAAAACATAACTATTTTTCTTTTCCTGAAGTCTACATCTTAAATTTTTATTAAAAATAACTAGAAATATTGAATTCTTCTATTTCTGATTGATTAATACACTACATATATGCACAAAGAAAAGCATACAATTATATTTTAATAATCATTTAAAAATTGTCATTTGTGGATACTTAGTGTGTAGTAGATCTTGTGCTAGGAACTCATACCCATATGTCTAAGCTATTTCACATCCTTAAACCAGTATTGCAGGATTGACAATTTTTATCTCCTCTGTGTATTTTAGGAAGTAAAGCTTAGAGCTGTTTGATAACTTTCCTAAACTTACCCAGATGATTTTGGCTGAAGGATTTGGAGCACAACACAGACTTTCTCCCACAGTTGCTGCTCTTCTTTGTCTTTTCTTGAGGCCTGTCTTTCATTTATACTGCCATTTTCTTTCATTGCTGTTCTTAGGATTAGGTCCAGGTGTCATGTCTGGAAAATGGCAATAAAAATGCTTCTGGACTCTTGCTTGAAGTCTAAGCTGCACATTCCCATTCCACCAATTTTCTAAGATTCAGACTATTCCACTTTCTCACTTCAGTATCTTTAGTGATTTATAATCATCTGTAGCAGCAGTCATAGAGGTAGGCAGGTAATATAAATGTGTGAAGTCTGTTGAGGGTGTGATACTAGGCTCTAAACTGCCTGTGCTGAGGCCAAGCACCTTCTGAGTGCTGATATTTCAAACTAAAAACAAAACAAAATGTGAGTTGTCAACGTTTGTAACCAATGGTCTTTAAGACAAAATCCATGCATTTTCTTAGATATTCAAGGTTATTGCAAATTGAATCCCAAACTCACTTCTTTCTCATGGCTCCTAGGCTGCAAACCTCTGAAGATTAATTCAGACACCTGAGTCAAATCCCTTCATTTTCTCTAAATGGACTTGACCTTGAGCTAGGCTTTCTCATGCTTTTGTCCCAGGAATTTTGCCCCATCATTTTTACCTACTATTCATAGTCAGAACTCAGACATTGTCTTTTCCTTGATGAAGCACCTGGAATCTCCTTGACAGAAGCCCCAATATGACTGCAGTCCTAGCTTTTAGGGCACCCTTTTGGGCATTTTCTAGGCCCTACCTTGAATCTCATTGGTCACAGAGAGTTCATGCAACCAACAGATTGAGTTACCTGTTCAAAGTCTTGTCATGTGTTAAGCACAATCTTATCATCCTAACTTATACCTTTTGAGATCAATGCAGCAAGCCTCTTATTTTCTTTTAAATGTTTAAAGAACAGCAGTTGCATCTTCCATCTTCTCATGATCCTCTATATTCAAATCTCTCTCTCTCGCTCTCGCTCTCGCTCTCTCTCTCTCTCTCTCTCTCTCTCTCTCTCTCTCTGTTATCTACAAGGGGATCAAATGTATTGTTTTGACTGTCCAAATTTGTAAAGCCCTTTAAAGAAGGGTTTGGCTTTGTATAGTGAACAGGTAGTTAGACCAAAGGGAAAAACAGGAGAGGAATACAAAGGTGGCACAGGCTCCTAGTACAGGGGCCAGGCACTGAACAGCCTTCAGACTTCCCCATGTAGTAGTGTGTTGTTTGAATGAAGTATGGGGATTGAGAATAAGGTGTTTGGTTCTGAAATCTGCCCAAGAGACCAGAAAACTCTATTTAACTGATAGCTAGACTAAATTTGTGAGTTAGAAAGAACTCGCTGTGGACTATATTATATTTTCCATACCTCTCATGGATTTCTCCAGCACCAGGCACCTGAGATACTTCTTAGAAATCAGTCTCAGGACTGGAGAGATAGCACCTGTTTAGGCCAGCTTATGCAAGCACAGAGACTGTAGTTTGATCCCTTGCACCATATGCCATGCCAGGCCCACCCTCAGGGTGGGCTGAGCTGGCCACAGAGTCCAGTTGGGCTTAGTTGCATATGCCTGTAATCCCAGTGCTGGGGAGGCTGAAAGCAGGAGGATCACTATTAGTCTGAGCTGCATAGTGAGACCCTGTAATAACCAAATGCATTTTAAAAAAGAAATCAGTCTCATGTTTCCTTTTGATATTGTAAGATGTGTAATTGTTGATCACCTCATTGAATTTTCCAGGGGAATCTTGGCTTTTCAAGTATGGGGTAAAATCTGGCAGAAGGGACTATGTTCCTCACTTCAGAGTCTCTCATAACTGCTAGAAGCGAAGCATCAGAGCAAGGTGCTCAGGCATTTATCACAAGCCCCATAGAAGCAAAAAAAAAAATGGCCTGTATATACAATGGAACATTTGTCCCATAGGACCTTCAGGTTGAATCAGACTTCATCACATCTCAAAGTTAAGGAGCTGTAAAGAAAGAACATTTGTTTGAAAGGGCTCCCTTCCATTTAACTGAAAAATCTTTCGTTATGATGTCTACCAATTAGTCTATAAAGAACAAGGATTTCTATTCCTGAGAGTAACCCTTACAGTATGCAGCTATTCTGTCTCCTCATGCATGGGCATTACAAGTGAGTGTGAACACTTGCACATGGATGTGCATGAGTGCATGCAGTGCTGGGGACCATATACAAAATTCAAGTCCACATGAGTACAAGATGTCAAATAAGGCCTGAAACAGTAAAACTAGTGGAGGAAAACATAAGAGGAAATATCAGTGGCATTGACCTGGGCAATAATTTCTTGTATAGAACTCCCAAGATGCAGGTAACAAAAGAAAAGACAGATAAGTGAAATTACCTCAAACTAAAACTGCTCTGCACAGTAAACATTTAACAGAGTGAAGAGGCAACTCACAAACTGGGAGAAAATACCTGCAAATCTAACATGTGACAAGAGGGCAATATCCAAAATATATAAGACCTCAAACAATGCAAAAGCAAGAAAACAACCCAATTGAAAATGAGAAAAACGTAACAACATTTTGTTAACCTGTGCATCAGTTGATATCATTTCAATTGTTTCCACCACTTGGCCCTTGGGATTAGTGCTGCTGGGATCATGGGTATACAGTCTGGGTGTGCATATAGATTTTCTTCACTCAGATACATCTAGGAATGGAATTTCTCAACGATCTTTTTAAGGTTTTTTTCTTTTATTTTTCATAGAAATAGAGCTCATGGGAGACTTCTAACTCTGCACTTTTGCAGTATATGTAATCCCTCTTTTGAAAAAGATGAACCTCTACCTTGTTTTTGGTACTCTTATGGGGTTTTCAGCCAGGGCAATTATCATATAAGTTTTGCCTATAATTTGAAAGGTCATCTTAGTTTTTCATCCAGTGGAAGACTCCTGTATGCAGTTGTTCTCTTTTTATAAACATTTATCCTCAAAATGTACACCTCAGCTCCTTAAAAATAATCTGCTGTACTTTGTGATTACAGAAACATTACATCCCTAGTGTAGAATACTTCAAATTACAAGTGCATGTATTTTAAAAAATCATCTGTAATTTCATGACCCAACAATAAATACATTTCTACATTTCTTTCTGGGCTTTATTTTTCCAGTCCAGCCACATATTTCATGTATTAGGATCATCCTATATTTATCAGTGTCCTCTTGTGTCCTGATTCAGACCATCACATTGCTGCCAGCCATAGTTGGGCCTATCAAACTGATTACTCACAGATGTCACCAACAGCAGTGTGTTGGCTTAGGCACATACCATGTAATTCTTAATTCTATGACCAGAGGTATTAGTGTATTGTATCTGAGCAATGTGTCTGGCATGTGCAGTCCAAAGCTTTGGCTAAGGGAACATACCCCTTAGTTCCTCAGGAGGAGATGGCTCTTCCACACCTTTGGGACCC
>NW_004524590.1:22891083-22905016 GCF_000260255.1 Octodon degus
TGAGTTCAGTGGCTAGGTCATACGATAATTATGTTTAATGTTTTGAAGAAGTTCCAAAGTGTTTTCCAGTGGCTGTACAATTTGACATAAAAATGAAGACCAGAATAAAAGATAGAGAATAGGAAATAGATGGTTGTCAAGAGGGAAGGAATGAGGATATGGGGAGGGATGAAAGAAGGAGCTAGAGTGTGTGATGATCACATACCAGCATCCCACAAAGAGTGTAAACATTAACTATTGGGTGTCACAAATTGTGAATTGAGTCTAGAGGCTGTTTGAGGCCAACCTTGTCCTGCCCCTTGAGCCAGATTGGAATGAGGAAATTCCATGCTTTCTTCTAATCACAGTCAAAAGCCTTAGGGCTTGTGACAGTGTGGCTCTCACAGGGCAGGGTAAGTCCTGTTGAGGACAATAAGGTAAGTACCTGGGGAAACTACAGTTTCCTTATTGTCCCAATCTCATCCTTGAAAGAATTCTTTGTACTTACCACCCACCATAGTTGCTAATACTGTTCCCAGAAACACTCACTACCTTTATCCACTATCCTTGACACAGATGTGTTCAATCAAAACCAAGGTCCTAGCTACCTCATGACCTTCTGTTCCCTGAGAACAACTGGTCATTGAAAATCACAGCTGCACCACTGTTTTGTCTCCTGCCCTTTCTTCCCACTGTGCATCATACCTTCTGTCAGCAGATTGGAGCTCACTACAGAGGTCTCTGATAATTATGTACTACACATATTTAGCAATAAACAACTGAAAGAAATCCCCCACAGGTGGGCATGGTGGCACACACTTGTAATACAAGCGTGCTGTGACACAGAGGCAGGAAGATTGAAAGTCTGAGCCCAGCCTAGACAACTTAGTATTTGAGAAGGACCCTGTGCCAATATTTTTAAACAGGCTAGAAATGTAGCTTAGAGGTAGGGCTCTCCAAGTTCAATACCTTGTAGCATATATCCACCCTCCAGGGTCTTCTGTATTTTTACATATGGGAATGATCTTTATGATTAGGAAAGTTTTTTTGTTCTTATATTATGAAAATTATTTTTTAGATTTTCTTCTCATACTTTCATCAAAGAGGTGTGATCATTAATTGTGATATGTCTGATTTGAGAACGAACCACCTACCAGATTAGTAAATTCTCTATGTGTCTGTGTCTGCAACCTGAGCAGAGAAGATCCACTCTAAGAGTGAGGGGAAGCAACCTAGAGGTTTGTAGCCTATTATTAGGAAAGTCTTTCCCTTTTCTTCAGAGGAACTTAAGCCTTCGCCATTGCCTTTAGACATTGGTCTCCAAGTTCTTCCGACTTCTTGTGCAGACTCTTCAGCCTTCCAGTGTATACCTTGGTTTTCTGCAGTGAGCTTCCAGGGTTCTGAACTTTGACTGCTTCTTGAATTCTAAGTGTCTTTCCCCTTGGTATCTAGTGGGCAGAGAGAAATTTGGTTTCTTCCATGTGTGATTCAGCATGTGACCGTTAGGACTCTTTTAGGCCTGGTCCTTTAAGCCTGCCTCATCAATCTCTTGTGTAATCATACACACATTTTTATCCTGAACCTATTCTTTTAGAAAACCCTAGCTAATACATGAGGCATGGTAGGATGCCATAGATAAGGATGATTTGCAGTACAATATGTAGTGAGATCTACTCTGTTCCAGGCCTGGCCCCAGTATGTGCTACCATGCCCATTTTAGCTGCTATATGCCTTTAAACTTCCTTTGTTTCTTGCTTGATGGTTCCTGTCCTTCAACTGTATCTTCCATGGTGCTTTTTCAAACTGTTTTCATCCTGGTCAATAACTGCTGAAAGTGCTTCAGTATGATACTGTCTCAGGAGACATTCTCAGACTGAGTCCACTCCAGATCAATTTTTGACATTACAAAGCAAAGAAGTTTAAGCTGGAGTCCTTTGCACTCTATTACTGTTAGCAAATATGGAAGTGATGTTGGAAACAATCTTGTTGACCCCTTAGCCTGCATTATACTTATAGAAGAAGAATATAATTTTTACATGAACTACTATTAAATCAGGTCTCTTCTGTTCTATATTTCTACATGCAATTAAAACATTATCTATTCCTTTAATATATGGTGGCTCTATGTTTCCTATTAATACTTTTCACTTTAAAGTCTATTTTATCTTGTAAAAGTATTGCTATATTAAAAATTTTCTGTTAAGGAATTTTCCTGTGTATCTTTAATATTTATTTTTAATTTCCATTATTGTTTTAAGGTTGTTTCTTGCGTTAGATAGTATGTAGCTGGGTTTTTAAAACTTCTATTTGATGATCTAACTTTTGATATGTGAATTTAAGACACCTATGTTTCTTAAAAATCAGTGCAATTCGACTCATTTGTGGCACATGTTTTGTTCTTTTATGAGTCCTTTTGGGTTTCTTATTTTCAGTTTGATTTAAAAAATTCTTAGTCTCTTTTCTCTTATTTGCAACTTCTGTTATTTCTGATTTTTAAGTGCTATCCTTAAAATTTTTTTACAGCATTTACTCACATTTTTCTTTTTGTTGTTAGAATAATTAACATGTATTAATGTACAAATTAATAGGTTTCACGGGAACATTTTTATCCATGTGTATGCTGTGAATTTACCATGTGCACCCTACCCATGCCATGTTTTCCCTACCCTAGTCTTCTTTTTCTCTTTTTATTTTTTAAAGCCTAAATTTATTTAACATCTTCATCCTATTTCCATCCTGTATTTCTTCTGTTTTTTTGAGGGGACTGAGGGCAGAGTTTTAAGATTTTCTAATTTCTATTAATCCACTAATCCTGCTGACCTACTGAGTGATCTTGAGGTGCTGTAAGTGATTCTTTTTAAGTTGTGCCACATTCAATTTTAATAAGCATGGATCTGAGTCATTAATTTAAAAAATTAAGTAGAGCTAGGTTCAGTGTTCTGTGTTCTTCATTTAGGAATTCCGTTGTTTTGGGAGGGAGGATCAGAAGTCAAACATAAAAATATGCCTTCCTGCATACCATCAATCTTGTCTATGATCAGCCTTTTTTCTTGACTATTACAAGTCAGTTTCATCACTTTCCTTCTAAAGTTTTATCAGTTCTACTCTATCATTCAAGGTTGACTGTTGATTAAAATTAATTGAGGAAAATCTGCTCTTCTGGTTGCTTTCTCAGCCTCTGAGTGATGAAATTGCCAACAATGCAAGGCAGGAATCCATCAGATTCTTGTTGAGTGAGACAGCAGGGTAATTTTTAGATAAGAGTGGAGTAGCTGTGTAGCCATGACAGAGTGAGAACAAGGAGAGAGAAGGGACAAAAATATATATGATGTCTTCCTGTGCAGAATTATGACAGCTGGGAAGATGAGCCTGGGTTCTAGCTTGAGCTCTGCTGCTAATAATATTACAATCCAAGAGTTAAAAAAATGCTTATTTGAATACATGCTGTTACCTTGGAGATTTTCCATTAGCTTCTCACCCATTTAATTATTATTATTTTCTGTTTCTTTTTTGCAGTACTGGGATTGAACTCAGGACCTTGCACTTGCCAGGCAAGCACTTATTCTACTGAGCTATCTCCCTGGCCCTCAATTATTTAATTCTTAATACCTTGAAATCTCTTGAGTCTCTTTCACCAAAACTGTTTTTTTAATTATTGACCAAAATACCACAGCTTATTTTTTTGTTTTCATTCCAGAGGCCTCGAATTTTTTTATTAAGTACCAAGAACTTCCTGCTTTTACACTGATATTTCTTCTTTTTCATTTCCCTGTCACTGCATTGTCCTGATAACCCCTCTCCCTTTCTCTGCTACTGTCACTTGTTCTTTTTCCCTAATACTTAAATTCCCCTCTCATCCTCTATCCAGGAGCACAGCCCCAGTTTCCTGCTGGATGTCTTCCTGCTACTCTTTAAAACTTAATATGCCCCACATTGAATTCTTCACTTTATTCCACTGAAGATTTAAGCCTCAGTGTCTCCATTCCTATTAATCATATTCTGTTTTTTCCACTGACATTGGTTCAAGATCCTCAGACTGGGATGGCCAGATAGCTCAGTGGACTAAAGAGCCTGCTTAGGCTAGTGCAGCAGTTGGGGTTTGATCCCTAGCATACTGTGCTGGCCCTGTCCCCAGGGAACACTGAGATGGCAATTGAGACTGGGCGTGGTAGAGTGCATGTAATCCCAGTGCTTGGGAAGCTGAAAACAGGAGGATCATTAAGAGTATAGTAAGACCCTGTACTAAATACATAAAATTAAAAAAATTCCTGAGATCCAGAGTTGGGTGCACAGCTATTTTTTTTATGTTTACTGCAATTAAATATCAATGAGTACACAGTGGTGATGCTAGGGACTATGATTTTCCATTAAAGACCTTAGAATCTGCAGAATTAGAGTGAGAGTATCACACAACTAGAGCTGCAGTAATCAGAAATGTGCTCTGGCAGTTCAGAGAAATGAAGGAGGGCAAAATGATGACCATTCATAGGGGACTTCCTAGGTGCCATTTCCTGTACTAGGCTCTTCACGCACATTGCAGTTGAAGCTTATGACAGTGGTATACAGTACAACCAAGGAAAGGGTAGCCCAGCAGTGTCAAGATCATATCATTATATAATAAATACCATAAGCAGGATTCAAATTGGAGCTGTTATTTTTCCAGATAATTACATTGCTCTTGGGTTGTCAAAGATAAATTGATATGTCATATAATAATTTTAGCAGAGCTTTGCTCACTAGTTAATATGTAGAAAAATATTCCTAGCTTTGAGGATAGAATGTAAAATGTTACAGAGGTATGGAAGAATATGAATCAGAATTTTAAGTAAAGATATAGAGGAGGAAGTTTAGGGAAAAAGGTAATATATTAGATTTCATGTTTGTAGCATTAGGTACTTATAGGCTAGCACATTGTTGGTGAGTGAGTGGTTGTAATGGCCACATTCGACTAAGCATTTCTACCCTCCCATGCTCTACTTTTCAATATCCATTTGGCAGCAGTCATGGAATTACTGAAGGAGGGATGTATAAAATTGATTTCTTTCCTCCTTTCCTTCCAACTTAATCCTGTCTTGCTGTCATTATAAAGAACTAAATGCAGCTTGATGGCCCCAGTTTGATTATTGAACTCTAAGCTCTGCAGGGAAAGGGACTGTGTCTAATCTCTGTGTATCACCTCAGAACTGTAGTTGCAGATCCTATGCATGCCATTTTCTTAACGGAGCATTTGAGAACTTCACTGTGTTTAATATGTATGATTTGCCCAAATTGATAGGTAATTTATGATTTTTTGTATTTTTCTAAAAATAATTTTATTGAGAAACAAATAGCAATGAGACAGTTTCAAAACTGATTAGCAGGACAGTTTCAATAATTAATACATTCCATATTGTTGTCTTTGTAGTGGTTATTCATAGTACAAGATGCAGACATGATATCCTGTCTACAAACACTATTAGAAAAAATCTTTCATTTCACTGAATTAAGAGAAAGTAGCTGTATATCTATCCTATTTTGAATATACAGATAAAAATAGTCCTTCATTTGTATCCCCCTTTTTTTGTTTAGTTTTGTCAGAGAAGAGTATTCCATTGTCATTTAAATATTGTAGGTATGTTAATTCAGCAAACTATGCCAATATAGTCCAGTTGTCTATAATTGTAGTGGGTTTTCTGTATGACTGGCTATGTCAGAAGTTGTTGACTTGAGCCTTTTATAGCTCAGTAAATTAATATGGCTTTACTTTTTATAATCTGCTTTTATATTTTTCTGTTGGATGGTTAAGACCAAGATAAAGCAAGACCTATATAACAAAAAATATAACTTTTGTATGTGACAAGGTCAGTCAAATCCCCTCAGGATTTACCCTTAAGCCCTGTACTGCAGTTTGCAGATCCTTTGTCAGTGTCAGCCATGTGGATGAGTCACGGCCATTGCTTGACCAATTTGCTCTCTGAGAAAGCCTGAGAGAATGTTTTGTTTCTATGTGACTTTCCTTAGGTATACTCTACAATGTTGATCACTTTCCTTCATGGCCCCATAACCTCTTTGATCAGAAAATTTGTGCCACTACTGAGTTACATGATGTTACAGTACAGGTTCTCTTATGTCCTGAGTCCTCACTGACCTTGAAAGGCTAGGACCAAAATGTTGTCTGTGCCTGCAGCCTTTCTTTTTCTCTAATTTTTGGTCTGCAAACTTAAGTTGTTAATCTTCCAGAAGAGAAACTTATTATTATTACCATACAACATAAGCAGTTGACCTTAACCTCACTATCTGTCTGAATATCAAACATCTTAGATATAACATGGGACAGGTATTTTCCATCAAGTATTGATATGTTAAACTTTAAGTCCCTAGAGAATATGAAGAAAAAAATTTAAAAAATTAAATAGGAATAAAATATTACATATTTTTACACAGAAATTTAGAAATCTAACTATACACAGCATTGCTGTTGCTATTGATTTTAATTATGTGCTATATTTCTATAAATATTCTATGTGACTCCAGAATCTTTCAAAAGCACATAGGATATTATCCATCTATATCTTATGACACGGACTGAAAGGAAGATAATCCCTGGCTCTGATTCTTCTTTATATATACATTTTTTGGTCACAAGTCAGGTAACAATTCTTGCTGCTTCTGGATTCCTGAGTTCTATGCAATTTTTTTCTTGCGTTTTAGAGCAAGGAAAGGATAAGTATATTATGAGAGCTTTTTTATCTGATATAACAGGGCTGGGAGTTATTTTATTGCTAAGATTGTTAACATGACAATCTAAAAATGATATGTACATAACCCAAGTATTTCATTTTAGTCTAAATACCTGTGAATGTATATCTTTTTCCAATATTTTGATATATGGTCAAAATTAGAATTAGATGGTGTTTTGTACACACTGACAACAGTTCCCAATATCACTCACAAGACAGAGGGAAAACATAGAACTTTGTTCAGCAAGCTAGACACAGAACTGTTCTAGACTTTTATCATAATTACCCCAGCCTTTTACAATTATTTCATCCCCACCTAGCTAAGAACAACTTTAGAATCTTTCAAAAGTATACAATCTAACTCATATAGGATTACTCTTTTTATATTTAGTTATATTATAATTTCAATTACATGTAAACTGGTAACAGGCTATGAAACAAATTCAACATACTCTTGTAGGCATAGAATAAAACTGGTAGGTACAGAAGCATAAGCACTTCTCCAAGTGACCCAGTAGTCATGTGCCTAGATTGTGCCCTGGGCATATAACCTTTGTTTTGTGCTGGAAACAGTTTGATTCATCTGGCAGTATCACTACCAGAAAGTTTATACAAGGGCATTGACTATATGTTTGACATGTCTCTTCAGCCAAAAAGCCAGAGCCATTTTTTTGTATCTCCAGTTATATCAAGGTATTATTGTACAAATGATAAAGATTATATATATATTTATATATATATATTTAAGATATATACACACACACACACACACACACACACAAATGTTTACCACAGTGAATCTAACTAACATATTAATCACTTCACATAGTTATGCTTTTCAGGGAGTATGTTTAAAATAATTACATCTCTTTTAGCAAAGTTTGAATATGCACAACTGTCATGTTAATTATAGCTGATATAGTGTACACTGTGGATGTACACTATACAGAATATCAATAATTCTATATCATATAAGCATTTTTCTAATCCTTAATATGTTGATTAACAATAGAGACTAATTTTTTCTCTTCATTTCTGTATCCTTATGATTGAAATTATTAAATAATTTTGAAGAAATCTTTATTGTCACTACTGATAGTAAATATTGTAGTATACTAGCAGCATAGAAAGTATTAGATAAGATATTGAGAGTGGACTTTATTCATCATGTTTATCTTAAGTTTTGCACCTTTAGCTATTTGATTTTTCCTAGCCTTAGTCTCTGATAGCCACTACTCTACTCTCTGATCCCATGTATTCAACGATTTTAGAGTCCATGTATGTGAAGTCATGAAAGATTTGTCTTTCTGTGCCTGGCTTATTTCACTCAATACAGTGCAGTAAAGGTTCATTTATACTGTCATAGTTGACAATTTTTCTTCTCTCATAAGGCTGTATAGAATTCTATTATGTTTTTGTAGCACATTTTATTGCTCATCTGTTTATGGACACTTAGGTTGTTTTCATTTCTTGACTATTGTGAATAGTGCTGTGATGAATACATGAGAAGAAACAAACTATAAATTTAGAAAACTATTTGTAAAACACATGTTTGACTAAATGTTAATATGCAAAATATATAAGGTACCCAAACAACTCAATAACAGGACAGAAACATGATTATAAAAGTGGACAAAGGGCTAGAACAGACATCTCTCAAAAGGAGACATTGAATAGGGCCATCTGAGGGATATAAAAAGCTATATAAATAATCATTAAGGAAATACAAATTATAATTACAGTAAGATAGTATTTCACATCTATTAGAATAGGTATTAAAAATAAAAGATAACATGCATTGGTAAGAATGTGGAGAAAAAGAGACATTTGCACACCTTTGGTGGAAATGTAGATTGGTATGACCACTAGGGAAAATGGCATGGAGGCTGTGTTAGTCACTGTCTGGAACAAAGTATCTGATGTACAAACTTAAAAGAGAGAGAAAAGAATTATTTGGATCATGGTTTCCGAGGCTTACATCCGTGATCAGCTGGCTCTGAGGCAGAAATAAGGCAGAAGCCCTGATAGAGGGAAACAACTGACTCCTTGGCTTCGAGGAAACAGAAGTAGCAAGAAGGGCTAGCAGGAGAGGAAGGGGCTGGATACAAGATTGTATGCTTCCAGGTTACACTGCCCAGTGAACTACTTCTTCCAAACAGGTCCACTCTTAACAGCCCATCAAAGTAATAAACTCAATAGTAGATTAATCCAGTGATGGAGTTAGTACCCTCATGATCCAGTCACCTTCTGAAAGTCCCAGATCAAAATATATGACTTTTAGAGGACATTTTATAACTAAACTATAAAAGACATACTTCAAAAAGTTAAAAAAATCAATCAATAAAATATATACATGATAGTTATACTACTAAGTTCTTTTAGTTCATTGAAAAGAAAGGTTTGTGCTAGCATTGTTGGAACAATTAAATGCCTATATCTTGTACTCGGAGTAACTAATTTAAAGATAACAATATGCAGTATATTAACCATTGTTAACCTCCTATTATCTTGTTTTGAATTTTTTTCTTGTGTTGAAAGTTGGGATACCAGCTGATGGTGCCGTTTGGAAGTAGGGAAATGCAAGGAAGTGGTATCTAGTTGGAAGAAATAGGTCACTGAGGTGAGCCTTTGCAGTGTATTTTGTCCACAGCCACTGGATCTCACGTGTTTTTTGTTTCCTCACCACCAGGAAGTGAGCAGCTTTCCTTCTGCCATAACCTTCTGCCACAGTGTTCTCCCCTACCACAGGACCAGAAGTAATGAAACTTGGTGATCATGGAATTAAATCTCTGGACTTGTGAACCAAACTAAATCTTTTCTTCTTAAAATGAATTTTCTCAGTTATTTTGTCACAGCAATGGAAAGCTGACACTATCTAAAAAAAGTGAAGCCAGGGATATTCCTATCCCTATTGTATCTTCTGCTCAAAGCTGAATTTACCTAATTCTTATTATGTTGGTTAACAATACAGATTGATTTTTTTCTCTTCAATTGTGTATCCTTATGAATTGACATTACTAATATAACCTTGAAGAAATCTTCATTGTCACCACTGATAGTAAATATTGTAGTGTACTAGCAGCATGGAAAGTATTAGATAAGATATTGAGCATGGAGAATATGAATTATGGTCCTCTGCTCTTAAGAAGTATGGAATCTGGTTGGAATTTAAGGATGTGCATATGTTATATACATATATGTGGAATGCTAAGAGTATGGACTAATAGATGCAGACTACAAAATGAGTTGCATTGAGAGCAAGGGATTAGGAATTCAGACAGATTGAATACTACAGGCCTAATATAAGGCATATTTGGACATTGGTCAATTAACTAAATTTGAACAGGGACTTTTTTATGGAGGAATTGACAATGAAATCTAGGTGGAAATCAAGTCACTAGGTGGAAGATGCAAAGATGGGTGACTGCATTGGGAAGTGCTTGACTGCAATGCCAGAAGTCAGTGTTCTGTATCTCTGCGCCTGAGCCCAGGTTTGCAGGCCAGTGGAGCTATCATTGTTTTGTCATGGAGCTCTTAGAAAGATAATACTAAGATACTAGAGCAGGAAAATGATATTGTCAAAGAAGACCAGGGTCAGGTCATGTGGAGGATTGTGAAGGTTGTGTCCAAAATGTAATTTACACCCATGTATTGACCACAATGAGAATTCCTGACAAATATTAGACACTTTCAAAGGAAGAGAGGTTTAATTTTTGTTTTGGAATTTTAAAAGGATACAGATTTTTCCTTCCTCCTCTCTCTTACCTGCATTTCTTAGAAAGGAAGTTTATATGAACTGAACTATTTTCTTAGGTGTACTTGTCATGAATGAAGATGTGACTTGTTTTGAACTTAACTATTTAGACAAGTCTTTGGTTTAGGGAGAATTTAGAGGGCCTGTGTGTAGCCTCAAAATTTCAAGGTTCTGTACTGATGGCTTCAGTCCAGTGAGAAAAACACTTGCACACTGAGTTAGGCACAGCTATTACTTAGATCTAGAACAAATGACAAACAAAGGCTTATGATTCATGGTGAGCCATTTCTATGAGGGCCAGAAAAGCTATCTGTGCCATATGGGGGGGTCTCATCTGCATATCCTGATGTTATACTACAGTTGACTGACCCCCAAAGATCTCTACTCTAGGTTTATATATATTGAGTGAAACTTGGCCTGTTGACCACAGAATTTCAGAATGTCTTGTTCTAGGAGGGACATGTAGTTCACATTGTCCAAGAAATTTGGGTTTTATGTTAGGATATTGCATTCTCAGTATGTTCTTCCCAAGAATGCATGCAAGAGGAAGAAAAGCTAAGCTGACCAAGGCTACCTGCAGACCTATCTTTCTGTAAGTATCTTCTAAAAAACATTTATATCATCCTCAACAGGCTTGCTCTCTGCTAAGTCAATGCATTATGTCTGTGCTAAAAAATACAGCTCCTCTACCCCACTTCAGAAGCAAGAATAAACCTTTTCATTAGTTTTTTTTCCCCAAAGACCAACAATTATATAATATTGTGTAGGATAGTTTATCTTATTTAGAATAACAGTTAACCAGTACTAGAAATGAAACTTATGTTTGTCTGGGTCTCATTGACTCATCTATATTTTCTGATTTCTTGTATGTTTTCAACCAAATAGAAAACTCAATATCTAAGTTTAATGGGAGTGGTGCTATTGCAAGAGGGAAATAATCACCAGTGAGTAGAAAGCGCTGCCACACAGAGTGTTACCTGGTTTCTTCTTTTGGATCTCTTCTGACTGTAACTACAGAAAGATTATTAGGAAGTTCATGTGTTTTTGGAGAAATTTGCAATCAGCCCTGAGATTAGAGTCTGGTGAAGATTATATTGGGGACCATATTTCCATGTGGCAGTCTGTTGTGTCACATCTTTTTTTGATGTCATCTATAAATTGCCCCTTTAACCATTACATGCACTCTATATCTCTTTGTGATCTGTTTATGATAATACAAGTATATTACTTATCTATAGTGTTTAGAACAGAATCTACCTACAGAAGATGTTCAGCAAATACCTATGGAATGAATATGGTCTTTAATTTTTGCCTTTTCTTTATTTTCACTAACAAAATGTGAGAAAAATGTCAAGAAGACAGTCGTGGATGGGGAAAAGATTAGGTAAAATGTCCCAAATCATGGCAAAACAGGGCTCTCATATGTCTGGGATACTTAAAGATTATTGAAGGGAGGTAAACAAGGAATGTCTTACTGGAATCAAGAATGGTTTGTTTGTAAATTCTGGCAGTTCTTTTGCTGTGATGAACTCAGGTCTCTGATTTAGAATTGACTCCAAAGTAAGAAGAGGCATATGCTGCAGGGATAGAGATCAGGACAAGGCCTATAGTAGCTTTCTTTCCTTAACTTTTTGGGCCAATATAATATCTATGAATTGATTAGAATCAGACTTTCTCAGTCCTTGTGGGACTGAATGATGATTTATTTGCTAAATCACTGAATTGTGAACAAATAATTGTTATTTAAATCTTTTTGTTAGGAACAATTTATGAATCACCTTAATATCCCCTCTACTTACTTCTGAAAATTGATTGCTTGATAGCAAAGGAGAAAAAAAACCCAAAAAACTCTTTCCACATGAGTCCCCAGAATACTGGCAGAAGAGAACATACTGCTTCCAAAGAACTAATTTCAAGTGCATAAACAGTCTGATTGGCTTGTGACAAGGGGAATATCATTGTATTTCTTCCATTAAACAGGGTTCTTCTGTGCCTCTGCTCTCCCGTCAATCTTTGCTGCTCCATTGCAATGCAGTCCCAGCTCCCAGAGTAGCCTCCCTTGTTTCCCCACTGGCTCCCACCCCAGCCTCCTCCTTCCCCACAAGCAGGCTATCTTTGGGCCAAAGCACTAATTTCCTGCCTGCTGAAAGCCGAACCCCTATCAATTTGGTCTGGATTTATTCAACTCTGATACTAGAAAACTTGTATGTCAGAAGGACATTAAGGCTGTATATTGTGAGACTTGTCCTATATTTCTAACCTTCCTTCTGTGACTGCATCTCTCTCTGCCCAGAATTTTTTTTTGTGCTTCTCTGAATTTCCAAATCACCTATAAAGTGCCCATTTCTCTTTTTCAGCTGCTCCCTGGTGTTATTTATAATAGGCCCAGGAGAAAATGTTCATTCAAATAGGAAAGAGATTATGTCAGAGAAGAGAGGGATTTGGCAGTGCTGTTTGGAGTTGAAACCTGTGACAAAAAAATTGTATGTTGAGCAAGGGCTATAGCAGAAGGTGACTATTGAGTGTTATGGCAGTCTAGAGAAAAGTGCTCCTCGAGGCTAATGGCAGGCCTGGGACACTATTGAAAGTGTGATCCAAGTGCTTCAGAAATTGATTGCTTTTATGTGAAAGAATTGTTTGGGAATAAGTGATTTAGAGATTGTTATCACTCATTTTTTAAAAAAAAAAACTAGGGTTAGAATAATTAAATGAGTTATCTTTAAAGTATTATGACAAAGAGGCAGATGTTTGAGAGAAGTGAAAGCTTCCTGTCTGATCTTGTCTAATTAATACAAACTTCAGGGGTCACTGTTCAATGAAAATTTTCAAAAGACCCTGGCATTTTCACAAGCAGGACCCTGCTTTCAGAAATCTTAACATAAATTCTGTAGCAACTGATGGATTTGTTTGCTCCAGAATAGTAACATTTGTTGTGGACTCTGCATTTATGAGGACTTTGCAACACATATACAGAACCTACATGGTTATTATTTCTAGAAGAACTAATGATGCCAATATCAATTCAGAAATAGCTATAACTAATATTCTGCCTTCAATATCTGGGTAGATGATTCTTTTATATTTGCTATTTCAATATGCAGATCTGTACAATTCTTTACCAGCTTAAAACTGTGCAAGTACATGATTGATGAAGACATTTCTGTTTCTTTTCAGCTCATTTCTAAGTTCCAGTAACCTAAATATTTGTCCTGGTTACTGGACATTAAATTTTATGTTTGTGGGCAAAGAATATAGCTCAGTGATGCAGCACTTGCCAGATAAGGGAAGATCCTGAGTTCAATTCCTGGTAAAAAAATAATGATCTGATATTTGTTATAATTTTTTCTGCCCATTCTTCAGACTTGAAATGTGGTTCTGTTCCAAGTTCACATACGCCAGTATGTAGTCCTGCCACAAATCTCTTTCTTTTATGCATTAAGCTCTGAGTCCACCTTGGTTGTTCTCTATCCTTTATTTTTTA
>NW_004524590.1:22929356-22934572 GCF_000260255.1 Octodon degus
GGGGGGGGAGCAGTGTGAGGAGGTGCTGCGGACTGATGGGGGGCTTCCCAAGTGGGTGGAAGGCAGTCTCACCCATGCTGCGCCTGGGCTGGGATTAGGAGTTGGTCCTGCTCACGCAGGGTAGCCAGAAGCTCTCCCACACACTCACAGGACCTGGGCTAGGACTGGGTTTGGGTGTACCAGGAAAGTCGCAGAAATTCCCTCTTGGCGGGCGGCGTGGGGGAGGTCCTGCAGAGTGGCGGGGGACTTCCCAAGGGGCTGGAAGATGGTCTCACCCACATTGTTCCTGGGCTTGGACCAGGAGTCGGTCCTGCTGGCACAGGGTAGCCAGAAGCTCTCCCACACACTCACTGGACCTGGGCTAGGACTGGGTCTGGGGATTCCGGGAATGGGGCAGAAATTCCTACAGGGTGGGCAGGGTGCTGGAGGTTCTGCGGAGTGGTGGGGGCATCCCAACGGGGTGGAAGATGGTCACACCGGTGCTGCGCCTGGGCTGGGTGGTCCCGCTGGTGTAGGGTAGCCGGAAGCTCTCCCACACACTCACTGGACCTGGGCTAGGAGTGGGTCTGGGCATACCAGAAAGTGGCAGAAATTCCTACTTGGTGGGCGAGGTGGGGGAGGTGCTGCGGAGTGGTGGTGGGCATCCCAAGGGGATGGAAGAGGGTCTCACCCACGCTGTGCCTGGGCTGGGACCAGGTGTTGGGCCCGCTGGTGCAGGGCAGCCAGAAGCTCTCCCACATACTCACCGGACCTGTGCTCTCTATCCTTTAGATTCTGCATCCAATCCATTACAGAATCCTGCTGTTTCTGCTTCCCAAATGCTGTTTCCATCCTTCCATCAGCCTGGAGTAAGAAGTTTCTCCTTAAGGGACTACTATAAGAGTTGCAGTATATTTGCTTCTAATCTTGCTTCCAGTCACCCTGCACCCAGATTTTCCTGTCTTTGGTCCTTTGATCTTTCTCTATGGGGGACACGCTTCCCCACCCTTTCTCCCCTTCTTCACTCACCAGTGTTTATTCTACTCAAAACTTAGTCTATACTTTTTCTTGGGAGACTACCCTGAGCACTGTGTCTACATGGAAGTAACTTGCTTTAAGCCCTTGCAGAATACCATGGATGGTTCCTTTGAAGCAACACAAATCTCCCTGCTAATGGATGGTTCTATTCCTGTTAGGCTGTTGGCTCTGTGAGGGCATGGTGGGAGTTGTCCTGTTCTCAGAACCTAGAACATTTCAGATGCTGAGTAAATATTTGTTAATTACAAGAGGAATCATAAAAATGATTCATCACGTCTATAAATGTATTTTTTATGGAAAAGAAGCTAAAGTCAACAAAATAAAGTGGAAAGGAGAGGCATTATCTAGGCACATGGATATTAATGTAGATCTAATCTGTGATAATTTAACTTCAAAAGTAAATTTTTAGGAAGAAAGGGAATAAGAAAAATACATTTATACACATAATTAAGATAGTTGCATACCTAGTTTTTCTTAGTTCATTGGAAAGAAAATTTGTGCTAATATTTTTGCATCTATATCTTATACTCTGAATAACTACTATGAAGACAACAATATGCAATGCATTAATTATTGTAACTCTCCTACTAACTTATTATAAAACTGTTTTGTTTTTATTTTTCTCTTTAAAATAAAAAAGTAAAATTTCCAGTATAATTGGAATCTAGGTGTTTTTCTTTTTCATTGCATGAGTGTAATGTCTACATACTGGGTGAATAAGTTGTGTGCTATTAATTAGTCATTGTGCTCCAATTCTTTTATGGTCGTTTGTGTTCAGATGGAAATGAAAATGCAGTTGTCTTCATGCTATGCTTTTTGTAAAAGTATTTTTTAAGAGCCCGTGTCATTCTTCTCTATTTCCATATGCTGTTTCAAACAAACATATAAGCATACAAAGAAAAAAAGGTTTTGTGGGTTAGGAATAGGTTAGAGACATGCATCATGTACTGTGTTGGTACTTAATCTCTTACAAGCATTTCTTGGTGATATGAGCTTTACAACCTTCCAAATATACAGTTGTTTGCAGAACTATCGCTGAGTAAATAACTGAGTAAAAGATGAAGCAGTTGGTTGACCTGCCACATGTTCCAGCTGTCGGAGCACTCTTGGTGACTTGCGATGGGCTGAATAACAGCCCCAGTGTCTATGAAATTTTCCTGCCATAACGATGAGTAAGAAAGAAACATACTTCACTCATTGGATATGTTTCAGTGAGATGGATGCCACTTCTTCAGGTAAACTGTCCTGGATTTTTTATCTCCAGATTACAACCAGTTTGGGCTTTTAACACAATAGTTAGCAGTTTCAAGTAATTATTATTGTTTTGGTTTGGTAGAAAATTTGGCATCATTCTTACCCAGGCAGGATCTCCTTGGATTTGTTATGAAGGAAACATGATAGCTTTAGCCCTTTCAAAAACAGATGGGGATTTCAACTGGTTGTGTGAAAATGGTGCTCATCATGTTCCTGGAAAGCTTCAGTGTTTTCCTTTATTACCAGCAGGGGTGAACAACATCATCAGCGTCTCTGAATATCTCAATAGTGAATTAAATTTACTCTTTTGCATATAGAGTAATTTGGGGGAAATGCTTTAACATATTTACAATTTTAGAGTTGGATTTCAGGAAATATTTTATGTTTATATACTTTTTTTGGAAGTGACCTTAACAAAGACTTGCTTAATCAACCTTTAACAAATCATGATATACTTAAAAGCACTTAATATACATGGTACAATTAATATATTTTCCTTTAATTGTACAGTAAACTCTTCATTATTTAACTGTTGATTTTTCAGCTACCAGAGTATCTAGGTTCTTTGGCTTTCTCATTGTTTTCTGTTTTCTCTATCTTTTGTTATATTGGTGCTTCTGTTAAAAAAGGAATTGGAAGAGCCTATTGTCCAATCAATAGATTCTGACTTGTGCTGATGCTCAGCATAGTCTGTTCTATATAAGAACTTACTTTACTTCCAGGAAGGTGGTATCCATGAGAATGGGATCTGTCCAAGATATCTTGTTATCAGGTTCTTAGTGGTTCAGATTATATGAGGAGATGGTGAGACCTAGAAAAGAAACTGAGAAAAGACAGCATTTCTCTTGTAAATGCTTTATACAATAGGAGGCTTTGGAAATCAGATAGAAGAGAGAGAAGCATAAGCTTTCAAAGGAGCAGTTTTCAACTTGGGATGTGTGGTGGATAAGCAGAAGAAATGAGTGTGAGGGACAGACACAACTGGGTTGTGGACAGCTTTGATTGTTGGAAGGGTTTGGTATTGAAGGGATGCATAAGAAGATTTTTGGCTCTCTGTTGGAGACAATGAGAAGGCACTGATGGTTTTGATCCAATCTGAAATTCTAAAGAATTAACATGATTTCTTATAAGAAGCTTTCACTAAAGCCTTGACAGAGAAGACACAGAATAAAAGTTAAGACTAAAAGTTAAACTAAGTTTGGAGAGATTTATCAGCTAACTTGAAAATTTAATCCTTTTAGCTTTTAGAAATGATGGAGAATTAGCTTCATGTCATCCCCCCTTTTATCTCACCTCTTTATATGTTCATTGATAAGAAATTTGCATTTGAAAAGTTTTATTATGCACTCCAGTAAGAAAATTGCATATTGTTGATAAATGTATCTTTTATAATTCTTTCTGTTATTAGAACAGTGCTAATTTTATTTACACTTTCTCAAAGGGAAAATAAAAGTAAAGTAAATGCTTGTGCAACCCCTTCATTACCTTGTCTGCCCCTGCCTTACTTGCTTTGCCAAAATTCTAATGGAGAAAAAAAGGGGCTGCCCAGTAATTTTCTTTTCTTCTGACATGTCAGCACTCCTCCAGTACATTGCTGTAATGAAAATTGGCAGCTCTTGAGAAAAACTAACCATTCAGGGGAGAGTACTTGCTACGTGGACCATGAATGGCAGAAGAGCCTCTCCAGCCAGACTATGATGCCATTCTTCAAGTGCATTAGAGGAAACCCTGCGAGATAGCCACAGGTCAGCCTGTTTCAGAACTGGGGATGGGCAGACATTTGATTCTAAATGCCTTGTATCTATCATCTTCCTCACAACAATCAAAACTTTGACATTTAGAAAAAATAATGCCCCAATGTCATTGTTATTTTTGTTTAGACTTTTCAACAACAAGTTAGGGTAAAAGATATATTAACACTAACTTCAAAGACTATCAGTATCTACCATTTTTTTTTTCCATTTGAGAAGATGTCCTATTCCACAGATGATGAAACAATATTAAATTGATTTGCATTGAAGGATGGTTAGAGTATGACTTTATTGTCACAATTCTGTTGTTTAAAATATACCAGTTCAGGGCCAGCCAGATTGCCCAGCAGATTAAGGTGACTGCTTAGGCAGATGTAGGGACTGGAGTTCGATCCCCAGTGTGCCATGCTGGCCCTGACCTCAGCATGCACTGAGATGGCAAATGAGATTAGGCATGGTGGCATGCATCTGTAATCCCAGTGATTGGGAGGCTGAAAACAGGAAGATCACTATGAGTCCAATCTGTGTACTGAGACCCTGTAAGCCCTGTACTAAATTAAAACAAAAAACAAAAAACAAAAACAAACACCAGTTCAATGTTGAGGATTATAGGGGCTATGTATTTATTACAGTAACATATTCTTTGTTTAGAAGCCATCAGCAATTTATCTTGGAGAATTTCTATGCAACAATTGGTAAGACAAACAAAATAATCACAATTGCTTTCTTTTAAACTTCAACTATTACCTAGCAGTGTTGCCCACAGTGTTGACTAGCTTCTCTCCGAGTGACTTTTGCTCTACTGAGTAAACTCTAAAAACATGAAACTGTCTTATGATTGAAAATGATCAGAAAAGCATGTTCAAGGCTGGATGGAAAATTTCAAAAGTAGGTTTTCAAGTGATTTCTCAATGGCCACATCACTGGAGCAGTGTCATTTTTGGAGATGACAAATTTGAGTAAGAAAATATGCAACCTAATGTACATATTCTTTGGTATTTGTTCAAATAAGTGGTTATTAACAGTATGGTGTTTGGATTTGTAGTAAATAACGGTATAGGACTTAAAGCTACATGAACTGGGGTTACTTTTTTATGTATTTAGGACAGGGTCTTACTACACAGATCAGACTCATAGTGATCCTCCTGTATACAACCTCCCAAGCACTAGGATTATAGGTGCATGCCCCCATGC
>NW_004524590.1:22934692-22936688 GCF_000260255.1 Octodon degus
TATATGCTCATTTCCTATCCATCCACCTATCAATCCGTTTCATCCTTCTATGTATATTTGCATCTCTATATCACATGGCAAGAACCTTGTAAATGAAAGTTATTTTTAGCAATGAAAAATTCTTATCATGATGTTCTCTCCTATTCTCTATGGTCTGATCTTGGTTGCCAACAGGGGTTACTTTTCTCTTGTTGTCTCCTTTTATCCTTCTATCTTCCTTCTCCGTTTTTCCATTTCTCCTTTCATTCTTGTCATTGCTCCTCTCCTTTTGCTGTCTCTCTTGTAAGTCCTATCTCCCTTACAAATGAGGACTTGGTCTACTTATTTAGCATGGAGGTAGCATGAGGATCAGCAGATCTATGGACAGTTTCCTCTCCTATTTTTGTAATTAATTAAATTTCAAGATTGATTCTGCAGGGTGCCTAGATGTCCTGGAGGGGAATCATGATTTTTACTTGGGAATGTTTAGGTGGATCATTTGCAGTTTGAAAAGGACACTTTTACAACAATGTTAGGAAAAAGTCATTCCAAATTGAACAAAACGAAGACATGCTATGTTTCTTCTCTTTTATTTTTTAAAAAGAACAAAAATAGTTTAAAAACCCATTAGACATGATATAGAATTTAACTAAAAATAATAGGAATTCAACAATGGTTGTTATATTGTATATTGTTGTTTCAAATTAGTTGTTCAGATTACCAGAAATAAGTATGTAAATTGATCTAAAAAGGTATAAAAATTTAAAAGGAGAGAAAAAATATTTAAGCATTAACTACTCCTTTCAAAAGATCAGTAGAAATAAGCAATACTATTATCCAAGCTAAATATATTCTCCCTTCCTTCTTTCCTCCTTTCTTTCAACTAAGTTGCTTTTTCCTTTGGAACAATTTCTTTCTTCTTTACAGTATCTATTGTACTTTTTAGATTTCATTCACTCTTTCAGGTTTCTCTATTCACGAGACAATATGGTGTTTGCCTATATGGGTCTGATTTATTTCAGTTATGAGTATGGTCTTTATTTGCATCTGCTTATGTATAAAAACCTCAAGTTTATCTTTTTTAATAGCTGAGAAATACTCTATTCTATTAAAATACCACATCTGCTTTTAGCATTTCTCAGCTGATGGGCCTTTGTGTTGTTTCCAAGATCAAATCGTGCTTCTATGAACATGGATGAACATATATCGCTGTGGTACAGTGATTTCAGTTCATTGGAAAACATACCCAGGAGAGGAATATCTGGGTTGAATGGGACTTCCAATACTAGCTTTTTGAGAAATCTACACACTGGCTTCCATAGTACCAGTTTACACTCCCACCAACAGTGGAGAAGTGTTCTTGTTTCCCTACAACCTCAGCAGCATTTGCTGTTGGTTGACTTCTTAAAGATAGCCATCCTTCCTGGGGTGAGAAGGAATCTCAGGGTTGTTTCAATTTGCATTTCTTCAATGAGCAATGATGTTGAGCAGTTTTTAATGTATTTAATTTCTATTTGTATTTCTTCATGTGAGAAATGTACATTCATTGCAGATGCCTAGGTTTTGATGGGATCTTTTACTCTTGATGGACTGATTTTTTAAAATTCATTATGTGTTCTGGATAGAAGTCCTTTGTCTGAGGGACAGTCAGCTAAATTTTTTTCACATAGATGAATTTTCTTTTTACTAGGTTGGTGATTCTTTCGATGTTTGGAACCTTTAAAAAGAGATGATATCCCAACTCTTAATTTGAAATACTTCCCATGCTGTTTTGTTTTTGTTCATGAACTCCCTGCCTACCCCTATGTTTTCAAGATTTCTACTTAATTTCTCTTCCAGTATTTTAGAGTTTGTTTTAATATTTAAATCTTTGATCCATTTTGACTTTAGTTTAGTGCCTGGTGATAAATATGAGTCTAATTTTATCCTTTGTCATGAGGAAAGCAAGTTTTTCCAGCACCATTTGTCAAAGATAAGGTGACTGACTGTGTTTGTAGTTGTGCCTACGTCTTCTAAT
>NW_004524590.1:22937288-22938951 GCF_000260255.1 Octodon degus
GAGTGTTGAAGTTTTATTCTGCTATGCTACTGAATTTAATTATTAAATTACAAGTCTCATGGTGGAGTTTGAGGAACTTGTATTTAGAGTATCATGTTAAATGTGAATAATGATGATTTCAATTTTTAACTTCCATTCCTTCCTTCTTTTATTTCTCCCTCTTGTCTAATTGTTCTGATTAACATTTCCAGAGCTATATTGCATAGGAGCGGTGACAGTGGACACTCTCGTCTTATTCCTGATTTTAAAATGAAGGCTTTCAGTTTTTATCCACTTATTATGTTGTTGGCTATTGGTTTTTTATAGGTGGCTTTTATCACATTGAGGTAAGACTATCTATTCTGATTTTCTGCAGAGTTTTTATCATGATTGGTGATTGGACTTTGTCAAAAGCTTTTTATGCATCTTTTGAGATAATTGTGTGATTTTTGTCATTGGTGGTGTATTACATTTATGGGCTTGCTTGTATTGAACCATCCCTGCATTCCTGGAATGAATCTCACTTGGCTGTGATGTGTAATTATTCTGATGATTTGCTGCATTCTGTTTGTTAGTATTTAATTGAAGGTGTTTGCATCTATGTTCATTAGAGAGATTGACCTGTAGTTCTCTATTTTGGTTTGGTCCTTCCCTGGTTTTCGTATCAAAGTAATACTTGCCTCCCTGAATGATTTCAGAATTGCTTTCCTTTCAACTTCACTGAAGAGTTTGAGAAGAATTGGTGTTAAGTCTTCTCCAAATTTCTTGTAGAATTCACCTGTGAATCATGAGAATTTGGGCTTCTTTTTGTTGACAAGTTTTAAATTACAATTTTAACTTCATTGACTGATATTGGATTATTAGAATTTTTATGTTTTCTTGATTCAGCTTTGGTAGTTCACATGTATGTAGAATTTTGTCCATTCTGTGTTTTTCATCCTTTGAGAGTAAAGATTTTCAAAATAGGTATTGATGATCTTCTTAATTTCTATGTTCTGTGGTAATTTCACCTTTTTATTCCTTAGTGTATGAATTTGATTTTTTTTTCATTTTTCTGATAAGGTTGGCTGGGGTTTTATCAATTTTATTTATTTAAATATTTGACTCATTAATTCTTTGTATTGTTTCTTCATCTCCACTGAATTTATTTCTGCTCTAATCTTTATAATTTCCTGCATTTTTGGGGCTTTGACCTGGACTTGCTGTTCTTTTCCTAGGAGTTTGAGGTGCAGCATAAAATTGTTTATTTTGGCATGTACTTTTATTTGATTTGAGAATTTAATACTGTAAATATCTCTTTTGAGGCAGCTTTCATTGCATCCCACAAATTTTGGTAAGTTATATGTGCATTTTCACTCAATTGTGAATATTGTTTAATTTCTTCTTTAAGTTCGTCTGTGAGCCAGATTGTTCAGGAGGATAATATACATAAGATAATTTAGATTCCTTTATATTTACTTAAGTATGTTCTATAGCCAGCATAAAGTCTATTTTTTTTTTTAGAGCGTTCTGTGTGCAGCTGAGGAGAATATGTATTCTGACACTGTTTGGTTGAACCCTCTATGAACATCTACTAAGTCCATTTCTTCATGAGTTTGGCTTAGTTCTGTTATTTCTTGCTGATTTTTTTGCATAGTTGATTTATCTCTTTGTATCAATAGGGTATTTTTTTTTTTTTTTGGAA
>NW_004524590.1:22939461-22956737 GCF_000260255.1 Octodon degus
TCCTTGCACTTGCCAGGGAAGCACTTATTCCACTGAGCCATCTCCCTGGCCCCCTCATTTGTATTTTTAACTGAGAGTTTATTTGTGATCTGATTTCTTCTATAGCTTAATCAAGTTGTGTCTTTACTTCAGTTGCTATTATTTCAAAAATTTGAGGTGTGTGACTTCCAACTTCTTCTATGAGCTTGTCTCCTGGATGTGTTCTGATTGGGATGGAGGCCTCAGATTGTGCTTTGATCCTTCTTTTTGACAATTTTGAAGCTCCCAAATTCTCTGGGGTTCAGCAGTGATGGCAGGTGGGGGCACAGGTTTTGGTCAGCAAGGCTCCTGGGATGCTAGGGTGTGGGTAGGTTCTCCAAGGCTTCTAAAGCTGTCAGGAACTAAGCATGTCTTCTGAAAAGGTGGGGCCTGGGGTGTGGGTCAGTGTAGCTCCAGCAACATTTTTGTGTGGTGAGGCAGGGCTCATCATAGCATTCACAATGGTGAAGTTGAAGGGAGAAGCTCAGCAAGGGTTCTGTGATGGTTCATGCTACTTTCTTAATTAAAACTGTGGCAAATAAGCAAGGTGAACAAGCTTTGATTTATGAAAATACTAGGAAGACAGGCTTTATCATTGGTATGATAGTGTTTATGAGTAAGAGGAGTTAGTATGCAACTGTTACTTTTTAAATGAGAACTTCTAACTTCACCAAATGGATAATACATTTTTAAAATGTAGAAAAACTGTAGAGAAACACTTTATGGAATTAACAAAACAACCATCAAAACCCAAGCAAGACTGGTTCCTAGAGACCCATTTCTATATTTAATGAGAAGCTGGTTCAAGAAAAGCCAGCTGAGACTCACAAGCTTGGGGCATGTTAATTTGAAGCTAACCTGCCTATCACAGAATTCACATGGGGTCTCAATTATAATGAACACTACTTTGTACTTCAATAAGTAGAATTAGCAAACCCTTGTGAACTGTAGATATCAAATTGATAATAACCTCCCTTAGGTTTTTCTATTTATTCCAACATCATTGGCTATCTCATCATGGTTTAAGAAAAAAATTAAAAATGAGACACTACTGCTTATGTTCATAATCATAAAACTAGTTTAATTTGAGTGAATCTCCAGATATTCAATTATTATACCTAACTTACCTAATAGAATATAATCATTTGGCTATTATCCATTAAAGACTGTGCATATTTGGATTAAGCATTATTTCCAGAAAACATCAGCTTTTGATTCTGGCAGTTTTAATTCATTATGTGAGCAGCTTCTCTTTCTTTGGACATTTATTAAGAGGAGTAAACATGGAGAAAGTATAATGTAATTGAAAGAGCATTGTACTGAGACTAGCATGGGTTGACTCTGGGCTTTGACATTTAATGGCTGGATGGAACTGGGTGATATATCTACAATTTTTGAATCTCACTTTCACCATTTGTTAAATTATAACAGTGAGCTTTCTTCATATCTATTTTATGAGTATTAAAGACTACTCCCTCAAATATCTAGCATAATACATGGCACATACTGTGATTCAGAAACTCATTTTTTATGCACACTGAATAACTTTACTTTGAAGTTTAGCTAGCTGAATAAACATTTATATATTTTTTTCATAATTTTATTGAGAGACAAATACGAAGGAGACAGCTTCAAATCAAATTGGCAGGACAGTTTCAATAATTAACACATTGCATACCCTCTTCCTAGTGGTTATTTGCGTACAAGATGCAGACATGATATCCTATAAACAAACACCATTAGAACAAATCCCTCTATTCATTAAGAGAATGTAACTATATATCTATCCTAACCATTTTGAATACACAGATACAAAATGAACATTCATCTGTATCCTCTTTTTGTTTAGTTCCATCATTTGAATATTATAGGTGTGTTAACTCAGCAAAATATTCTAGAAGAGTCCAGTAGTTCATAATAGTATTGGGTCTTCCGCTTGACTGGCAGTGTCAGAAATTGTTTACCTGAGTCCCTTACAGCTCAACATAACAGCATGGATTTACTTCTTATACTTCATTTTCATACTTTTCTGCTGGATGGTTAAGACCAAGATAAAGCAAGACCTATGCAACCACAGCTGTAGCTTTTGGATCTGACAAGGTCAGCCAAATCTGCTCAGGACTTATCCTGAGATTCTGTACCTCAGATTGTACATCCTTTGTCAGTGTGAGCCATGTGGGTGAGTCACAGCCATTGCTTGGTCAATGTGCTCTCTGTGAAAGTCTGAGAGAATGTTTTATCTCCAGGCAACTCCCTTTGGCACACTCTACATCATCAACCACTTTCCTCTTTGGCCCCATAATCTCCTTGATCAGAAAATTTGGGACACTACTGAATTGCATGACATTACAGTACAAGAGCTTATATGTCCTTTTTCCTAATTGACCTTGGAAGGCTAGGGCCAAAGTGTTGACTTTCCTTGCAGCCCTTCTTGTTTTATAATTTTGTTCTGCAAACTTAGGTTGTTAACCCTCCAGAAGACAAACTTATTGTTATTACCATACAACCTAGGCTGTTAAGCTTAACCTCACTATCTGTCTGAATATCAAACATCTTAGGCATAACATGGAACAGGTATTTTTCATCAAGTATTGATATGTTGAACTTTAAGTCCCTACAGAATATGATGAAAAAACATTTAAAAATTAGAATATATTTTAAAAATAGGCATAAAGAATTATATACTTCTTATGTTTACACATAAATCCAGAAATTTAACCATATACTACCTTGTAGCAGGACAGTCCCGTAACATTCCTTTTCCTGTCTCCTGCCTTTATTCACCACCCCCTTCTTTTTGAACAATCATCTACCTGAGACACAGCACAGCAGCAACTGGCATGTCATGACAAGCAGCCCATATTCAGAAGACCAGAATGACAGGCACTCCAAGCATGAACCTACTATTATAAATTGCCATCTTCAGTGCAGTTTCTTGGTTCACAGGTGTCTGTATATATAGTTAGTCAGGGTGAGAATCATTCCAATTAACTGAAAGATTCAAAAATCTTCTGAAGATTCTCAGGATCATTGCCTTGCCCATCTTCTACATATAACTGTATGGCTTGCCTCTGTCATGTTTTCTAGCTCTTCTCCTTGCTCTCTTTTCATTGTCTAGTCCTCAATTCTTGCTTTCCTTAAACATATATATTTTCATTGCTAAATATACATTCTTGCAGTGATCCCGAAACATCCCCTCATTTGCCCTGAAATTCTTACATATATATGACTATATATATAGTCATATCTCTTACCTTTGTTCACAGAAAAAAACAGTTCTACATGCAAATATAGTTCTCTAAAAGTTACAGTAACCCATAGACTTGAGGGAGAGACCAATTATGTGTACAAGAGTGTAGGCATTGGGGCTGAGGTCCCAATGCTACTTCACACTCAATCCATGATGCTGCAGTATTAGGGAAAGGGAAGCTAATGCTTTGTTCCTTTTCTGATGTCTGCTTCCACAGGAACAGATAAACTGAAAATAGCTCTTTGGAGTCTCTAATACTGCAAACAGTCCTAATTTTTAGACCACAAAGTGGTTGGTATGATATAAAGACAGAGAAATTGAGCTGAAACTGGGCATGTAGTCATTTGGTTATTATCCATCAATGGGCACACACATACTTAGTGTGTGCTAGGAAGTGACAATGACAGGTCTTAGATATGTTTTCAGTTCACATCCTAAATTCATACCCAGGCATCACTAAGCTCTGCTTATCTCCTAAACAGTGGATAAGCTTATTAAATGTAGAGCCTATATCTTTGTGCCTTGTTGTCTATTTTGGGAGATCTTTTCTCCCAGGAAACTTGTTGACTAGGAGAGGGTGAAGAGCCATTGTCCAGTAAGCTGGTCATCATTGACTTCTTTCTGGTTCTATCACATGTTGACTCTGGGTTTCTCTTATAAGTAAGTGTGTCCTTGGGTTGGGAATATAGCTCAATGTCTTAAGCACCTGCTTGGCAAGTGCCAGGGCCCGAGTTAGATTCCTGGCTTAACAACAATAACAGCAACCACAACCACAACCACAACCACCACCATCACCACCACCACAACAAGAAATATATGTTCTTTCTCTTTGCCTTGTGAGAAAGATCAATTTGAGACTGGGCAGGAATGAAAATGATGACAATAAATTATGATTGTCCTTATTAATGCCACAGGGATAATGTTTGGTGGGGGTGGTAAATCTAATTATTGAAGGTGATATGTGTAAATTACATATTGTTATTATTTTTTGTAGTAAAAAATATCCACTTATGGCAAGTCTGAAAACTCTAGAATAGATATTTATTACTGATAAATTACTGATTGTAATTTCTCCTGTTGAGGGTTCCAATTCCTTAAATGACTAGTTGTGAAGTCTTGTGCAGCTTTTTGATGGTAATCACAGTGCTTTGACCCCTCTAGTCTATTGCAATAGTTGCCTGTCCTCTGTCAGTGCCCATACTACTATCACCTGCATTCTTTGCTTATTCAACACTGACTGAGCTGCCCTTGTGTTTCAGGCTGTTGATGCCCATGTTCTCAGGAAAGTCAGAGTCAGCATTGCACGGTCCTTAGAATCTTCCTATCTTCACCTTCAGAACTCATCTCTACTGTGCCTGAGCTAGCCCTACGGGTGTTTACTTGCAGTTGGTAACATTCTGCAAAATGGAAGCTACGTGCCTCTTTGGAACCTGTGCTTCATTTAGAGAACATGTTGCTAATTTATTTACCTGGTTTCCTTTCTGAACAAAATGTGAGAACAAGAAGAGACTTTGAAGATCTTTAATTTCTACCCTTCATTTCACAACTGGGGAAAACAGAGCTCAGCCGACATTTCACAGTCTGCGCTGAGGCAGCTCCTTTGAAAAGAGTCTGTATCATTGCCTCAGAATTGTTACCATTGTACAAATCTTTCTGCTTTTGATTTTCAGCTCAGTTGCGTGGGCACCCATGTTTCTGTGATCCATCTCTGGGAGGTGATACTTATATGTATTTATGCATTTATATGAGCTTTTGCAAAGATACTGCCAATGTTCTTTAATGTAATAGCCTGCTCTTCTATTTTGGTACTATTTTAAAGGAAATAATTTGGGTCTGGAGATAGTTTGCAAGATTTTTCTGGTAATCTACTAACTTAAAGACTAGATTATATCAGATTTGTAGATATTGCCTCAGTAAATTAAATTTGGGTCTGGTAAAGATTTTTGAAGGCTAAAAAACATAATAACTACCAATCTTTAATGAGATTGACTTGATGGGAAGTTTGTGCCTTAAGATGTAAATACGTTTGATTTAGTTCCTATGGCCTCAATTTACTGGTTCTGTGCAACAGCTGCCAACAGCCCTTAGCTGTTGAAGAAAACAGGCTGAATAGGCATCATGAGAAGAATGCCATGTGTTGGGTCAGGCTCTTATTCAGTGCCTGGTATGCTGTCAGCTGCTATAAGCACTGTCTGGGAAGTGCTCAGGGACTCATTTGATATCTGAGTTGGCCAAAGTCAAAACCTTCAAGAATCTGACCTCCTGTTGGTTATTGTAACAGCAGAAGTGATGCACAAGAAAAGAGCTATTTCCCTAAAAGAGAAAATGGTATGTCCAACTGAAGACCTTGAGATTGGGGCCCCAATCCCATAATTTCTTTGAGCCTAAATAGCCTATTCTAGGGAAAAATTTATATGCTTTACATCTTTTAGAGATACCATTAAAGCTATTTTTTTTTTTAACAACATGAGGGTGTGTGTGTGTGTGTGTGTGTGTGTGTATCCTATGGATTGAATTCTTTTTCCACTCTTTTTTTTTTCTTTTTTAAAAAGAGCACAAATTATAGTTAAACAAAAAAAATTACAAGTGATACAGATTTTCACTTAACAAAGTAAATGAATTTCACAGTATTTGTTGTAATACATAATGTTGTCTTCTAACCAGTTATTCATATTGCCAGATATATGCATACAAAATTGGAAGAAGAAAGAAAAAAAAGAAAGAAATGTATAAGAAATTAGGAAGACAAAAATGAGAAACAATTGAAAGAAAGGTGATGAAACAAATTAAAGCATTAACTGCTTCTTTCTATAGACCAGAACTGCACAGTACAGTTGTCAAAACATCCTGATTACATATATAGATAAATCTCTTTCCTCCACTCCCTCTCCTGTCCTTCTCAACTCAGTAACTTTTTCCTTTTGAATAAGTTTTTTCCCTTTTCCAGTGTCTATTGTACCCATCAGATTCCATTTTTCTTTTTCAGGTTCTCGCACTAAGGAGACAACATGATGTTTGCACCTGCAGGTATGATTTATTTTACTTAAGACTATATTCTCTAGTTGCATCCATTTACCAATAAAAGACTCAAATATGTCCTGTTTTATATCTGAATAATACTCCACTGTGTAAGAATACCACATCTTCCTTATCCATTATTCAGTTGATAGACATCTGGGTTGTTTCCAGGATTTAGCTATGACAAATTATGCTGCTATAAACATGGGTGCACACATATTACTGTGGAATGAGGTTTTCAGTTCTTCTGGAAAAATACCCATGAAGGGAATAACTGGCTTAATGGGATCTCCAATCCTAGCTTTGTAAGGAATCTCGACACTGATTTCCATAGTGGTTGTACCAGTGTATACTCCCACCAACATTGCAGAAGGGTCTATGAGTTGAGCTTTATTGCTCAAAAAAATTCACATGTTGAAGAACTAGCCCCCAGTACTTTAGAATGTTATTGTGGAAATAGGGCTGTTGCAGATTTAATTGTAGTAATTGTCCTTATAATGGAGTCATGCTAAGACCTCCAATGGATGCCTGAAGACAAACCTTATATATAGGAACTATGATACTATGATAAGTTGGTTTGGTAACCATTAATGCAGCTCAGCAATTAATTCATGGGTAGCACATATGCCATACATGCACTGAATATAAGGATGATTTCTGTTCCAGGCAGGACAGAGTGCAATGGTATAAGATTTCATCACACTATATAGAACAGTGCATGATTTAAAGCTTTTGAGTGGCTTATTTTTGAAATTTGCCATTTAATATTTTCAGACTATTGTTAAGTGAAGGTAAATGAAGCCACAAAAAATGAACCACATATAAGGTACTACAATGGGTACTAGAATGACTGTGTAATAGAGTAGGATGGGTGTTAATCCAGTATGAATGGAATCTTCATCAAAAATGGAAATGAGCATACAGGCACACACACAAGTAAAACATAGTGTAAAGATTAAAATTATTCTGTAAAAATCTGGGAACTTTCAGAAGCTAGAATTATATAACAAATATTATCCCCAGAAGCATCATCTGGCATATTTTGGACTAGTACAAGACATCTGGTTGTGGCAGGGAATGAAAATAATCGACTCACAATGGCAGGGTGGCTGCTTGTTGGGGCTTAGGTAGATAAATGTATAGATCCAATATTAAGGTCTCTGAGGAGGGACAGTATCAGCCAAGCTTGACATTTTATCCTCTGTGCCTAACACAATGTTGAGTTCACAGTTGGCCCTGTCTGTTGAGTGCATTAAAGGTTGCCACTATATAAGCATGTAAATTGAGTCATATAATACGTGGTCTTTAAAAATATCTGTTTTAGGGGCTGTGGAGATTGCTTAGTGGAATAAGTGCTTCATTGGCAAGTGCAAGGGTGTGAGTTCAATCCCCCGTTATGCAAAAAAAATCTTTTTTTAATTAAAAAAATTTTTTGTTGATATAGGGTCTCACTATGTAGTTTGGACCCCTAGTGATCCTACTGTTTCAGCATCTCCTACACTGAGATTACAGGTGCATGACACCATCCCCAATTTCAGGGCTGACATGGCATGTGATACCAGGGATGCAACTCAGGTCCTTGCATTTTCCAGGTAGGCACTTAGACTGTCAATCTACCTCCTCAGCCTGATATGTGGTCTTTTGTGTCTTATTTCTTTCAATTAGGATGTTTTTAAGATTTACACACAGTACAGCATGTACCAGTTCTTCATTCTTTTTTTGAAAGTTTGGGGATCAAACCTTGGGTCATTCTAACTCTGATTTACACCTCTAGCCCTTTTTTACTTTTTGAGCCAGAATCTTTTAAATTTGCCTGATATGGCCTCTGCCTTTGGATTTTTGGTCTTCTTCCTCAGCCTTTCATTTTACTAGGATTAAGGCATGCACCATGATGCCTAGAATTTTTCTTGTGTTTTTAGTGATATGTATCAATATATATATATATATGATATATAAATATTATATAATATATATATATATTTATATATAGTGCTGTGCATTCATCACATTTTCTTATCAACTTATCAATTGATGAACAGTTGGGTTTTAAGTGTGGGACTATTCTAAACAAAATGCTGCCACAAACAATTATACAAATTGTGTGTGTGTGTGTGTGTGTGTGTGAATATTCACATATGTTTTCTCTTGAATATATCACTAGAATTCAAATAGTATATCTCATGATACTCTACATTTAATATTTTGAAGAACTGCTGAATAGTTTTCCATGCCTACTTCACCATTTGCATTCTTATTAGCAGTACAGAGGGGTTCCAATTTCATTTTATTTTACTTTCCTGCCCACATTTATTATTTTCTGTATTTTTAAAATAGCCTTCCCAGCAGATGTGAAGGGGTATGTCATCGTGGTTTTGTTTTATATTTCCTGAAATATTAATGCTAATAAGCAGCTTTTCATGTCTTCAATAGACATGGGCATATATCTATTGAGGTCCTTTGTCCATTTAAAAGTTTAATTGTAAGATTCTTTCTATCTTTTGGATATTAATACCTTGCCAAATAAGTGGTTTGAAAGTATTTTGTGTCTTTATGTGAGCTGTTTTTTTTCACTATGTTCCTTCAATATGCAAACTAATTTTGCCAAAGTTCATATTTTTTCTGTGCTTTTGGTGTCACATATAAGAACCTTTTCCCTTAAACCACTGTCAAAAGTTTTACATATTGTTTTTTCTTCTAAGAGTATTATAGTTTTAGATTTTACATTTAGGTATTTGATCCAACTTGAGTTTTTTTTTTTTTTGTAAAGTAGGAGTTCAATTCCATTCTTTTGAATATGGATATTCTTATCCCCAAATCATTTGTTGGAAGGATTATTCTTTGCTATTGATTGGTTTTGCCTTTCTCATCAAAATCAGTTGAATATAGTTACATGGATTTATTTATGAATTCTCAATTCTAATATATATATGTAAATATATATGATTCTAATATATAGGCTTTGGATTTTAATGTATATAAGATTCCAATTTATTAATTTTCAATTCTAAAATACAATGATATAATATATAATATATATCTCCTATTGCCAGAATTTCACTACTGTAGACTTATAGTAGTTTTCAAAATTACAGTCTTTAATTCCATAAATTCCTTTTCTTTTAAAATATTGTTTTGACTGATGAATTCTTATTAACCAGCAAGAACATGATCTGACCAGGAAACTGAGTTAGGCAAAAGACAGCTATGCTCCTCAGGACTGAAGATGTTCTTTCTGCTTTTGACAGCACTGTAACTCAAAAGAGAAATAGACAACACCCAGAGCAACAGACCTACTGGTGATCAAGATTGCTAGTTAGTCTCATTATTTTTCTTGATGAGGAAAATGATTTAGTTCAAGTTACCTTGGTTATCAAATACATCATCTTACTTATTCTTTAAACATGTACCTGAAACAGGTTGCGCAAAAGTGCTTCATATGTCCATTACATAGGTAGGGAAAGTGAGTTCAAAGTGTGGTTCAAAGAGTTGTTTTGGGGGGCGGGGGCTGCCCCTTAGTTCAGTTCTTTAAGTGGCTGCTTCAACAAAGCAGTCAGGCTCAGCTTGCTGTGGTTCGATCCCACAACTCAAGCCAGCCAAGCCTGCCTTGAAGGCATTCAGAGCAAAGAGTTATTTAGAGTACAAAGTCTTGTTTTGTGGCACAAAATTACTAGATGCAGGTTCCTTCTCTCTAAGCATTGTGTTTTTTGTTTAAAAACATATTTTAAAAAATATGAACAATAAATGTTAACTATACAAACTATCATAGATAAGCATAAGAAGACAGAGAAGAGAATTATTGATTATCTCATTAGTTAGAAAGGAGCCATAAGACTAGGCATGGTGGTGTGCACCTGTAATCCCAGCTGTTTATAGTGGGAGGCTGTAAACAGGCAGATCACTATGAGTCTGATCAAGTAGTGAGACCCTGAACACCCTGTAGACCCTTCCATAAAATACAAAAAAAATCTATATAAAAAACAAAAACAAAAACAAAAACAAAGGAGCTATAAATTCTGGGATTCCCCATGAGACCCAGGACAAGTGTATTTTTCCAGAAAAAAAAAATTAATGTTATAATTTGTAGTTTTCACTATTTAGTTGGTTTAAACACTCCTACTATAGTTCATTTCAGGTTACTGTCATGCTATCACTGAATGGGGACTCAGGAAGGGATCCATATCATTGCCTCTGAGACCAGCACCATCACACCACTGACAGGTTCTTAATTGCTGCTCTGAGTATAATCTGTGAAACAGTGAGTGACATTGGCCTCACCTGAGGGCTTCTACAAATTTAGAACCTCAGGCCTTGCAGTTTAACAAGATCTTCAGGTGACTGCTATGTACGTTCAAGTTTGAAAAGTGTTACACATGGTTTTTAAGTATTTAAAATAAGGCCAGCACAAGCTGATATGTTCTGTAGGTATGTATAATACACACTGGACTTTAAATACATGTGTGGAAAAAATAAAACAAACTATCTAATAAATGATTTTTACATTGAGCACCTGCCAATATGATGATATTGGGTTAAACAAAATAGTTTAAATTTCTATGTGGCACATGTTATATTTATATTGTATAGCTTTTCTCTGGAACATGGATCCCTAAACCTCTGATTGCTCTATGGTGTATCCCCAGGTTCTATCTTATTCTAAACCTCAACTTAACTGGCCTAAGCATTTCTATTAATGTAATGAGCTGGCCATGACCACACTGCTAGTAAGGCCCCAAGCCACTTTCCTTTTCTATTTACTTCTGCTCTTTTGCTCCATGGTGTATTCAAAAGATGTCACTAAACAGAAATGAATAATTATCCCTTTCCCCTCAAGATCCTTGTGACCATTTTTTCAAGAATAAAGAAGGATTAGAGAAATGAAGAATGTTCTTCCCTTCTCTTCCTACATCTTTTGCTATCCAGTATGACCCACTGGAAATGGTGCCTGGGGCTGAGAATCACATCTGTGGCCCTTGCTGATGTGACAGATGTATCTCCATGACAAAGGAAGTCACTAAATAACTCCTGTTGCTAATAAACAGCCTGAGAGGAAGAATACCACCACTCAGCACATTAACCATATTTACCATCTGAGAGACAGAAAGCAACCTGTCTCCTTTGATGAGGAAGCCATAAAGTTTTAGTGAACAGGGAGTAAATCAAGGCTTCTGTTTGCCTTGTAAAAATGCACTGCCTCATGCTTCCTCTCACCCTTCACTAGCAGGAGTGTATTTTTATTCCTCTGCATAAATAAAACATAATTTGTAACCACCCATTTGACTTACTCTTGGTGCTGAGTTCAACAACCAAAAAATTAAAGCTGGTATTTTAATTCTGATGAGGCCTGAGCATGAGTATGAAATGCCTAAAATATTTGCAAGATGAAAAAGGTTTTAAGCTGAGAAGGGGCAGCAAAAACAGTATCTTTCTTCTAAGTCCCTGTGAGAAAACATGCAAAAAATGCCTGGTATAGTCCTAGGCACAAAATAAGGCCACAAAAGAGGTGACTTCACCTTTCCTTTCTGTATGATAGAGCCAAGAGGATTTTGAGGACAGGAATAGATAAATAATTGAGCAGTCAAATTCATTAAAAACTACCCTGCTTACAAAGCTGATTCCCAAGATCAGTGGCAAGTACTAAACTCAGAGTTGCAGTCATATGAATAGTGAATATTTGGAGACATGAAAATTGGTTGGTTGAGTTTAGCTTGCGATTTTCTTCTTTCTAACCACCATTATTTCAAGCTGAATCCATTCTCTTTGCTATTAGTAGTTCTGGTGTGTACTTTCTTTCCCCTTGAGTTTTAAGTTTCGAGTTGAATTTGACAGAAAATGGAGGACCAAATACATTGTAAAGACTGTGGAGGGATCTTATGGTAAGGAAGTGGGGAGAGATGGACAGCTGGGCTGGCCAGACTCATAGAGTCTGAGGTTGTGGATTCCAAAAGACAAATATGAGAACTGTAGAAAGTCTGGGGAAAGTTTCCAACTTTGAGCTGTGAAAAGTATGTTCAAGGTGCATTATCCATTTCTGCAGTCTTTGAATCAGACGCTAGGAGCTGAGCCATGATGCCAGTATGTTTCACTAAAGCCAAAGGCAAGCTGTCTGGTGAATTCTTGACCAAGTTTGGCCACTCTTCTAATAGGGTTTATTCTAGTAGAGTACATTTTCCTGGGTAATTTATGTTTATTGAAAGCACAGCAGATGAAAGCACTAGCTTAGGCAGGTGCAGGGATGGTGTTCAATCCTGGGCATGCTGTGCTGGTCCTGCCCCTGAGATAGAGATTGAGACTGGGAATGGTGGCACATACCTGTAATCCCAGTGATTTGGAGGCTGAAAACAGGAGGATCACTACAAGTCCCATCTTGTAGTGCTGTGAGAATCTGTAGACCATGTACTAAATACATAAAAAAGAAAGCACTAGGGATATATTTTACAGTATGATGTCTATCTAATTTACCTAACTAAAAAATTCTTTTTGCTTTTACCTAAAGAGTAAAAACTTTACTCTCCGTTAGGAAGTTTCCTTTTTATATATTTTTAAATATAAATTTTCTACTAACAGGCTTTAAATAAGGCATTATATTCATGTCAGAATTTCACATGAAATGTCAACATTGAGAATAATAGTCAATAAATAACATCATTTAAAGAGAGAAGTGGACGTGGTCCCTTGAACTTAAGAATGCAACACAGAAAATGACAGAATACTCAGCACCTCCTCCTGTCTATGTAATAAGAAGCCTTGAAATTGGAAAAGTAATGAGTGTTTTTTTAATAGAGAAAGTAGGAGGTTTACCTTCTGATCTCCAAGGTGCTTTTCTTCTCAGCCAAGTGAGAAGAGATTTTTGGATGCCTGAAAGCAGGGAAGACTAGCACCTCCCTCTCCACTTATTTGGGCTTATGTGGAGCAGCACAACACATCTTTGGGGAGAGTAAGTTACAGTGAGAATGATCTCTGCAATCTGACACATTTCAGGAATTTGGGGGCATGTGAAAACAATACTATCTCTTGGTTGCCTGGAGATGTCTAAAGTTTAGTTGTTGTTTGGAGCAGCCCCATGAGAAATGAGGATAGACAGCAGTTAAGGGGAGGCTGCAAGCAGCATTTGATTCAGCAAAGTTGAAATGAATTTTCTTTGAGTCATGTGCTTTATTGCAGAAAGTAATGGGTTGGATCTCCTTTTTGAACTTTTCCAGACTGTGACCAAGATAAGATGCTGTTGTCACGTGGTTTGGATAGGAATGAAGGGAATAGGAATGAATAGGAATGAAAGGTCAGGTAAAAAGTACATCACTATATATCAAAAATATGAAAGGATTTCATAGAACTTACACCTACAGACATAAGAGAAGCAGCAACAACATACCTGCATTCACTGGCGGTATTGATGGTCCATTCATAGGAAGCTAAAACAATGGATGCAGATAGATAAAATGTTTCTCCTTTTTTTAACCCACCTTTCTTCTGACTCTGTGAAAGCCAGGAAAGAAAGCGAGAAGGGGTTTAGGAAGAGGAAAAATACACTGTATCTTGTTCCATAAATTTAGTTTTGACATGGAGATTAAGCCTGAGTAAAAGTCAAGATAGAAACTTTCAGCTATGAGGTCCAAGTTTTGATTTACATTGAATTGTACTTTTCAAGACAAATGGAAATCCAGAATGGGACTCATTCATTTGTATCTGAAAATGCCTGGAAAGCCATTGAATGTGATCACACAAAACTACCATCAAAAGTTTATTTAGAAAGGTAAGGAGAAAAATAAGACAACTTCATGCTTGGGCTCCATTGGGAATGTCTAGAAGTTTCAGTAATCCAAATATACCTGCTGGGATAGCCCTTGCCCAAATTTTCATGTCATGACAAAGTAGATATTCTAATTCTACTTTTAAGGCATACTGAGGAAAACAGACAAGCCTACTTGTATCTAGAAGATATTTATTTATTTATTTTATTGAGAAACAAATAGTAATGAGACAGTTTCAAAATGGATTAATAAGACAGTTTCAACAATTAATTGTACATTGTTATCTTCTTAGTGGTTTTCCATAGTAAAAGATGCAGGCAGGATATCCTGTCCAAACATTATTAGTACAAATCTTTCTTCTCATGGAATTAAGTGAAAGTAGCTGTGTATCTCTCCTAAATACTTTATATATAGAGATACAAAATGGTCCTTCATTTGTATCCCCTTTTTTTTTCAGTCCTATCAGATATGCGGATACCACTGGCAACTAAATACTATAGGTGCGTGAATTCAGCAAAACAATCCAACACAGCCCTGAAGTCCACAATAGTAGTGGGTTATCTGCAGAAGTTGTTGACTTGAGCAGAAGTTGTTAGCTTGAGCTTTTCACAGCTCAGCATATTAATATGGCTTTACTTTACATACCTTGTTTTTATACTTTTCTGCTGGATGGTTAAGAACAAGATAGTACAAGACCTATATAACAAGAAATGTAACTTTTGTATCTGATGAGGTCAGTCAAGTACCCTCAAGATTTATCCTCTAACCCTGTACTGCAATATGCAGATCCTTTGTCAGTGTCAGACATGTGGATGAGTCACAACCATTGCTTGACCCATTTGCTCTCTGCGAAAGCCTGAGAGAGTGCTTTCTCTCTAGGTGACTCTTCTTAGGCACACTCTAAATCATTGATCACATTGCTCTGTGTCCCCATAATCTCCTTGATCAGAAAATTTGGGCCTCAACTGAGTTACATGATATTACAGTATAGGTTCTCCTTTGACCCTGACCTTGAAAGGCTAGGGTCAAAGTGTTGGTTGTCCTTGCAGCCCTTCTTTTTCTATAATTTTTGGTCTGAAAACTTGGTGGTTAATCCTCCAGAAGATAAGCTTATTATTTCCCTACAACATATGCAGTTGGTTTTAACCTCATTATCTTTCTGAATATCAAACATCTTAGGTATAACATGGAAGAAGTATTTCCCATCAAGTATTGATATGTAAAACTTCCAGTCCCTACAAAATATGGAGAAAAAAATTTAAAAAATGAAAAATATTTAAAGAATATGAATAAACAATTGCATACATTTACACAGAAATTTAGAAACCTAACCATATGCAGCATTGTAGCAATACAGTCCTGTAGCATTTTTTTCTTTTGTCTTTTTTTCATTTATTACCCTTTAAAAAAACAAAACAAAAAATACAAAACATTTACTTGAGAGACAGTATGGTAATAATTGGTATGTCAAGACATGAAGTACGTATTTAGAAGACCAGAAAGACAGGCATTCCAAGAGTGACCCTTCTATTACACATTGCTATTTTCAGTGCAGTTGCTTGGGTCACAGGTATCAGCATATATGGTTAGTCAGGGTGAGAGTCTTACCAATTAACTGTTAGTTTCAAAAACCTGTTGATGTTCCTCAGGAACATTGCCTTACCCATCTTGTGTGTATAAATGTATGGAGTTGGCCCTGTCATATTTCCAAGCTTTTCTCCTTGCCATCTCCTCGTCCAAGTCCTTGCTTTCCTTTTAATTGTGTTATACCTTTCTATTTCTACTTTTGAGTTTTTATACGAGAGAGATTATACGATATTTACACATGTGGGTCTGGTTTATTCCACTGATGAGTATATCTTAAAGTGGTATCCACTTAAATATAAATGCCTCAAGTTTATCTTTCTTTTTTCTTTTCTTTCTTTTCTTTTCTTTTCTCTTTTCTTTTCTTTTTGCAGAACTGGTGATTGAACTCAGGTCCTTGCGCTCACCAGGGAAGTGCTTATTCCACTGAGCCATCTCCCTGGCCCCTTAGTTTATCTTTCTTTATAGCTAAGTAACACTCTATTGTATAAAACTACCATATGTTTCTCAACCATTTCTCATGTGACAGGCATCTTGGTTATTTCAAAGATTTGGCTTTCACAAATTGTGCTGCTATAAACATAGGTACACAAATATCACTATGATATGATTTCAGTTCCTCTGGGAAAATTCCCAGTAGCGGGCTATCTGGCTTGAATGGGACTTCCAGTACTAGTTTTTTTTTTTAAGGATTCTCCACAGTGATTTCCATAATGGTTGCACCAGTCTATATTCCCACCAGCAGGGGAGAAGGGTTCCTTTTTCCCCACAGCTTCTCCAACATTAGTTGTTGGTTGATTTCTTTATGACAGCCATTCTTTGTGGAGTGAGATGGTATCTCAGTGTTGTTTTAATTTGCATTTCACTGATGGCTAGTGATGTGGAGCATTTTTAATACATTTATTTACTTCTTTAGTTTCGTCCTCTGAGGAGTGTGTGTTCATCTCAGATGCCCATTTCTGGATTGAGCCTTTAAATTTAGGGGCCTTAATTTTTTTTTAGTTCTTTGTAAATTCTACAGAGCAGACTGTTGTCTGAGTGCTAATTAGTTAATTTTTTTTTTTTGAAACTTGTGGGTTGTCTTTTGACTTTGTTTGCAATTTCTTTTGACGTGAAAAAACTTCTCAACAAGAGGTGGTCCAAGCTGTTAATTCTTTCAGGCATTACCCGTGCGATTTGATTTTTGATCATGAACACTTTGCCCACCCCTGTGTCTTCAAGAGTTCCTCCTACTTGCTCTTCCAGGAGATTTAGTGTTTCTGTTTTAATGTTTAGATCTTAAATCCATTTTGACTTTAGCTTAGTGCATGGTGATAGACCTGGGTCAAGTTTCAGTTTTTGTCATATAAAGAGCCAATTTTTTCAGCACTATTCATTAAAGAGATTCTATCTTTCTTCCAGTAAGCATATTTGGTTCCTTTGTTGAAGATCAGGTGGCTGAGTATTTTCCTAAAGGCCTCTTCATCTTCTAATCTATTCCATTGATCCTCAGGTCTTTTTGTTGCCAGTAGTATGCTGATTTTATCACAGTAGGTTTGTGGTATAATTTCTTTTTTTTTTTTCAAAGTTTTATTGACAAACAGATAGCAATGAGACAGTTTCAAATCAAATCGGAAGGACAGTTTCAACAAATAATACACTGCATATATTCTTCTTAG
>NW_004524590.1:22963692-22977175 GCF_000260255.1 Octodon degus
GGCGCAGGGTAGCAGGAAACTCTCCGCACACTCACCGGACCTGGGCTAGGACTGGGTCTGGGGGCTCCTGGAACTCGGCCTTGTGGTATAATTTCAAGTCAGGAATTGTAATGCCTCCTGCCTCATTTTTGTTGACAAGGATTGTCTTTGCTATTCTAGGTCTTTTCTGGTTCCAACTAAATTTTAGGAGCGATTTCTCTAAGTCTTAAATCTGTACAACAATTTTGGGATTATGGCCATCTTCACGAAGTGGGATCTTTCTATCCAGGAACAGGGAATAATGTTTCCATTTTTGTGAATCCTCTACGATCTGTTTTTTTCAAAGCACTGTAATTTTCTGTGAAATGATCTTTGAATTCTTTAGTTACATAAATTCCAAGATATTTCATTTTCCTCGGTGCTATTGTAAAAGGTATTGTTTCTATAATTTCCCTCTCAGTGTGTTTGTTATCTGTGTAAAAGAATGCTATTAACCTTTGGGTATTGACTTTGTATCCTGCTATGCTACTGAATTTATGTATCAATTCTAGTAGCTTTTTGGTGGTTTTTTTTTGGGGGGGGTCTTCCAAGTAAAATATCATGTCATCTGCAAATAATGATAATTTAACTTCTTTTTTATCTATACTTATTCATTTTATTACTCTCTCTTGTCTAATGGCTCTATCTAATGATTCCAGAACTATATTTAATAGGAGGACTGATAGTAGACATCCTTGTCTTGTACCAGAACTGAGAGTAGCAAATTTCAGTTTTTCCCCCTTTACAATTATATTACCCGTTGGGTTGTCATTGATGGCTTTTATCAAATTAAAGTAGAGGTCTTCTATTCCACTTTTTCTGTAGGACTTTGAACATGAATGAGTGTTGGATTTTGTCAAAAGCCTTTTGAGCATCAATTGAGATTATCATGTGGTTTCTAGACTTCACTCTATTGATATGGTGTATTACATTTATAGATTTGTGTATATTGAAGCATCATAGCATCCCTGGGATGAATCCTATCTGGTCATGGTGTATAACCTTTTTGATGATTTGCTGTATTCTATTTGGTAGGATTTTATTGAGAGTTTCTACATCTATGTTCATGATGGAGAATGGCCTGTAGTTTTATTTTTTTTTTTGTTATATCTTTCCCTGGTTTTGATCAATATAATACTTGCCTCCAGGAATGATTTTGGGAAAACTGTTTCCTTTTTAATTTCATTGAAGAGTTTGAGGAGTATAGGGATTATTTCTTTTGTAACTTTCTTGTAGATTTCAGCTGTGAATCCATCAGGACCTGGACTTCACTTTGTTGGCAGGCTTTTTATTATATTTCATATTTCACTGGCTGTAATTATGGTATTGAGAGTTGTTATATCTTCTTGATTCAGTTTTGGTAATTTGTTCCTTTATAGGAATCTGTCCATTTCATGTCTGTGTTCTATTCTGTGAGTGTAACAATTCTCAAAGTAGCTACTGATAATCTTCTGAATTTTGAATGGGTCTGTGGTGATTACACCCTTTTCATTCCTTATTGCTTGTATTTGAATTTTTTCTTTCCTCTTTTTGATGAGATTAGCAAGGGACTTATCAATTTTATTTAATCTTTCAAAGAACCAGCTTTTTGATTCATTCTTTGAACTTTTTTCTTCGTCTCAACTGAATTCATTTCTGCTCTTATCTTTATGATTTCTTCCCATCTTTGGGTGCTTGGTTTGATTTGCTCTTCCTTTTCTAGTTGTTGAAGGTGCAGCATTAGGGTATTTATTTATTCCCATTCTGTTTTCCTAATGTATGTTCACAGCTATGAATTTCCCTCTGAGAACTGCTTTCATTGTATCCCATAAATTCCGATAAGTTGTTCTTGAATTTTCATTGAATTGTAGATATTGTTGAATTTCTTGTTTAATTTCATCTGTGACCTACTGATTGTTGAGTAGCGTGTTGTTTAATTTCCATATAGTTAGGGAGTTTTTCTGGTTTCTTTTGTCGTTTATTTCCAGTTTCATTGAATTGTGGTCAGATAATATACATGGGGTAATTTCCGTTTTCTTGCACATACTTAAGCATGACCTATGGACTAGCATGTGGAGTATTTTAGAAAATGACTCATGTGCAGCTGAAAAAGTATGTATTCAGCTGTGGTTCGGTGGAACACTCTTTATATGTCCACTAAGCCCATTTTTTCCAAGCTCTGGTTCAGTTCTGCTACTTATTTGCTAATTATTTGTCTGGTTGGCCTATCTTTTTGGGATCAAGGGGTTTTAAGGTCTCCTGTTAAGACTGTGATATTGGATATTAGATTTTTCATGTCCATTAAGGTTTGTCTTATATAGTTTGGTGCTCCCTTATTTGGTGCATACATATTTATGAGGGTTACATCTTCCTCTTGAATTTTTCCTCTAACCATTTTGCAGTCGCCTTCTTTATTTCGTTTGATCATGCTTGGTTTAAAGTTGAGGCTGTCTGTAAACAGGATTTCTATCACTCCTTTTTTTCTGAGGTGCTGGGGCATGTAGTATTGTTTTTCATCCTTTGACTTTCAGCGTATGAATTTTTTATGAATTAAGTGTGTTTCTTGTATACAGAATATTGTTGGATTTTGTTTCCTAATCCACTGTGCCAGTCTATTTCTCTTAATTGGTGAATTGAGTCAATTTACATTGATGGTTAGAATGGAGATATATTGGCTTATGATTGACATGTTATTTTCCTGCTGTTGTTTACTCTTTTTTATCCTGTGTATAATTTTTTGACCTATTTAGTGTGTTCCTTCTGTTCTTGTTTGTGGAGTTCTGATCATTTTGGTCCCTCTCTAGAACATCTTTCAGTAGTCTGTGTAATGTTGGCTTTTATATTATGAAATTCTTTAGTTGTTCTCTTTCATGGAAGTACTTCACTTCTCTTTCAAACTTGAAGCAGAGTTTTGTAGGGTATAGTAGTCTGGGTTGGAATTGTTTTCATAGAGGACTTGAAGTACTCTGCTCCATGCTCTTCTTGTCTTCATGGTTTCTGAAGAGAAGTGGGCCCTTATTCTGATGGATTTTCCTTTGAATGTCATCTGCTTCTTTTCTCTAGCAGCTTCCGGTATATTATTCTTGTGATGAATTTCTGGGATCTTGACTATTATATGTCTCAGTGTGTTTTTATTTGGGTTGAAGTTATTTGGCATTCTGTATGCTTTGGTTACCTGAATGTCAAATTGTTTCCTTATATTTGGGAAATTTTCTGCTATTTCTTCTGCCCATATTTTTTTTATATCACTTGTATTGCCTCCTTTCTCATTGATGCCTACTAGTCTCACATTGTTCATCGTCACATTGTCTTGCAGGTGATGAATTATTTTTTCCTGCATCCTAGTTGTTTTCAAGAGATCCTTTCTTACCTTTTCACTAGCTACACCAGCATCTTCAAGATCTGAATCTCTGTCTTCACTTTCACTCAAATGTTTTTGCTGGCTTGTGATTGACATTTGAAGTTCTTTTATATCCCTTTAACTCTGTTTCATGAGTTCTATTTTTTTCTTGTATTGCTCATTCAAGGAATCCATCATTTTTCTAATCTCCTCTATTTTTTTATCCATATCTTCTTTAGAAGAAGTTATTAATTCTTTTATTTCAGCATGTCTTCAGATTGGGTTTGCTCCATATGTTTCTGCCTTTGATTCTTTAATTCAGATTCTATGAATGCAGAGATTTCTTTTTTTATTTCTGAAATTCTGCTTTGAGTTCCTGTATACCTTTCTGCAGTTGTTTCTTTACTTCTGACCCTATTAATTCCTACATTTGAGCTGAGCTAGTGTCCTCTGCACTTGTTCTGGGTGAACTTGAGGACTGAGATTTCATTTTGCTCCTTCTCTTTGTCACTTCGTATAGCACTGACCTCAGACCTTTGGTTTAGAGCTTTGGCGCAGTTGTAATATTAGCACTTACTGAAAATCCGGTGCAAATCTATTAAGTCTGAGTTTATTCGGTTTTGCCCAGCTTGGGTCCAGCTGTTGTGTTCAGCTCCTTCCTGCTGCAGCCCTTGGAAATGAACCTGTTGTGCCCCTCTGGCACAACAGTGAACCTGTGGTGCCCCCCTGTTTTGCCCCTGCCCCAGTGGGCTCAGGAGAGTGCAGAAGCTCTCCCACACACTACCTGGGCTTGAATTTTGCTGGATCTGGGGGTTCTGAGAGCATCACAGAAGTTCTTACTCACTAGGTGTGCATAGGGGCTGGAGCTTTGGAGGGATGGTGGGGTTCCAAGGGCACAGCAGAGTGTCTGACTCACTCAGCTTGTCTGAGTTTTGGTCCTGAGTGGTCCTGCGGTTGCAGGGAATCTAGAAGTTCTCCCACACCTCCAATAATTAATACATTGTATATTGTTGTTTTCACAGTGGTTATTCATGTTACAAGATGCAGACATGATATCATGTCCAAACACTATTAGTACAAATCTTTCTTCTCATGGAATTATTAGAGGTGAACACTGAGGAGTCTTTAGACCCCTCCTCACCTACGTCCTTCTTCAAAGCTCATGATTATGGTTTATGGGGTATTGTTTTGTGGTGTACATGTCTGGAGTGACCATGGAGAGCTCCTTTTCTTATGTTAGGGAAGACAGGATAATTTGTAGTCCTCACATTCAGCTATCTTATGATATCAAAGGTCTTGAAAGTCCCTGGCTTAAATTTTTATCTGCACATTAGTAAGTAGGTATGTCCAGTCAAATTATGGAACAATATCTGTTTCAAAGGCAATGTTTTGATACTGTCAGTGGCTGGCTATTTACCTTGGGCAGGACACTTCATCTGTCTGGCTTTCTTTTGTTCTATGATGAGTCCACAGTGTCATTCTCTAGGGCAGGTGATTGTGATGAAATGTGTCTAAGAAGCCTCTAGACCCTTTCTGTGATATCTGTCTACTCTATGTGGCCATGCATAGTGGCCATGTTGGGTGGCTGCTGGATGGGATTGTTCTCTTGGCATTCCCTGTCCTTCACCTCAGAGCTCCACTCCTCAAGTGTCCAAAACCATCCAAAGGAGGCATTTTGTCTAGCAAATATGTCACCTCTATCTGATGCCTGAAATATTAAAACTGGATCTGGGATATCCATGGAATGTCAGTACTGTGTTTGGTCAAATATCAAATTTTAGCTGCTATTTGCCCAAAGGACTAGAAAATATTATTTGAAGGGAGAGCAGCATGTGTGTACTAGCTATAGGAATCACTTTACTGGATATTCACTTTTATCAGGTAAGGAACTCATACTCAGGAAGCTGGGTGGATGAAAGAATTCATTCTTGTGACCCAACCTCCATAGCTCAAATAATAAATATCGACTAAGTTATTTAATTCCTTCTTTCTACCTTCTTTCCCACAATTTTGGTTTATCGTCCTCTGAAAGCAGAATCTTGAGGTAGGCCTTTGGTACATGTAGTTTATTTGGAAGATTATCCTAGACGTAGGTGTATTAACTGAGAGAGTGATATGAGGAAGGCTTCCTAAGCTACCTGTTCTACCTGGCTCTTACTCAAGAATGATGACAGTAGTGCATGCGGAACTGCTTGATGATCCTAGTAGAAGTGGGTGCTCCATGCCATTACATTATTTCAGCATTTTTGAAATGTGCATTTGACACTTTTAGTAGTTATCTCTTTCCTGAAATTCTTCATTCCTTACTTAACCACACTGCATTCTTGCTTCTGCTCAAACTTCACTGATTTGTTCTCATTTATTTTTTAGACTCCATTTTATCTATCAGAAATGGCAGACCTAAAGTCATATCTTCAGACCATTATTAAATAGCAGAGTTTTCAGGTCCTTTCTATGGTCTACTAGTTTTCTCATTCCAGTCTATCTTCCCAAACTATCTTATGTATTTCCAGTCTCACTCACTGTCTATGAAGTGAATGATGATCCCTAAATATATGGATGAAGCTGCATAACCCGCTGAGCTTCAGGACCATATCTCCAACTTCCTGCCAGACATCTCTACTTGAAAGTTTCACAAGCATCCCACACTAGAATTTCTGAAACCAAATTTGTCTACCTTATGCCATCCAATTTTTATATTCTACCTTTCTGTTTTTCTAAATGGCATAGTAGTACCACACTTTACCTATATGATCATAGCTGGAAATTTTCAAGTCATCCTTCCCTCTAATAATTCTTTCCCTTACCTTAGAAAGGTTAGATAAGTTGGTTGTAGCAAGTGTGAGTGTAAAGGTATTTTACTTTCCCGTCCTTTATTAGCAACTAATGAGTGGGATCTGAGTTTTCATAGTTGAATTGCCTTACCTCAGAGCCTTTGCCTTTTCTGCTACCAAAGGGCAAAAAGGCAAATGAACATGACAGATATTTGAGAAAAGAGAAAAAAGAAAGGGGAAAAGGAGAAACATAATAAGTGAAACAGATGCACAGCAAGGCTAAATCTAAAAGTAGCATGACCCATCCACCAGTCTCTAAAACGATCTACCCTTTATTGAGAACCACTAATCTGAATTGCACCTTGTTGATGTCCCCTTCCCTACTCTCCATCCTAGCCCTGCTTTCGCTAGTTATGCTTCAGGGGAAGTCATTTGGCTGTATTGAAACATAAAAGTACAAAACTTACAACTAATTTTACATAGCAAGTTTTGTCAAGGACATAATTCATTGCATTTCTGTCCTCTCTGAGAATCCACAAGAGAAATTTCTTTCTGATATCAGTGTGAGAGAGTTATACTTCTATTGAGCAATAAGTTCATTTTTGCCTTTCAGGCATGAATGTTTGTACTTTGTCACATTTTCCTCTTCATGTGTATTGTTCAGACTTCACAGGCTTCTGAGTTCCACAACAAAGAAGGGTGTACAATTAAATGACATCTTTTCTTAGAATACGTTTTATTGACTCCTTATTTGTGGTTCATTTCATATTAGGTGTAGTATATTTTACATGTAAAGGCATATATAGATGCATACATGTTTTAAGCTGCCATAAGTCCTTTCTAAAATGAGAAAATGTTTCTCTTGCCTGTGCCACACTGCCCAACTCATGTCTGATTTCAGAACTAGTCTTGATGGACAGCTCCTGGCACCAGTGTATGCTTTACTCTTAATGACTTGGGAGTTTGCCAAGCTGATGGAATTTGAAACTGCATGGCAGTGCCTTTGGGGTACAACTAAGCAGCTAGAGGAGAAAACTGGAGAAGAAAGTCTCTAGCATCATCTTTCCTTCCACTGAATGATTTTGCTGCAGTCTCATGTTCAGACTTAACCTTTCTTTCTTGGTAGTTCCTCCTGTATTCTGTTAAACATTTGTTTATTTATTTGTATCACTTTGGGATAATTTCTTGATTTGGGCTGAAGCAAAAATAATGTGAGGAGAATTCATTCAAACAATCTCCTATTGCAGGGACCATAGACTCAGCTGTCTCCAGAACAGGCTGGTCCTAAGGAAAAGATTAGTTAAGCAGGAAAGGGAGAGGGAATTAAAAGAAGCTATCTAAAGGATGCACTGAGTTATGATAAGCAGGAGGGAGTTCAGGTCAAGTGCTGTTGGCTTTGATTTTTTCCAAGAAAAATTGGTAACCTCTGTGAAAAGTTCTAACTTACTTCTCAAAATGTGTAAAACAACTTGTGGGCTAAAAATCTATTTTTGTAGACAGAATCTTGCTCAGATCTTGCCATTGTTGGCTTTTGGGGCATTTCTGTGCCAGAGACTTGATTGTGGGCACCATCAGGATGGGTAAGACACCATCCCTATTCTGAAGGAGTGCAGAGTGGAGCAGGGAAAAATAGAAGACCCAACTCCATCACAGAATAAATTAAAGCATGTTGTAAAGAGTGAGTCCAAGAAATACTGTACGTGCTCTAACAGGAAGATCTCCTCATGGAGACATTTTACATTATATTAACATGAAATATTGATTTAACCTAAAATAAATAATTGAACTTCAAAACATCCAGGGGAGATTATTTATTCTGCACTCATGGGGTCCATGGTATGTGACTGGCTTAAAGGTAAGACCATTTTAATGAAGAGTCTTTGGCACTTCACTAAGTAAGACTCTTTGAGGAAAAGAATTTTATTTTAGTGGTTTCTACTTTGGAATGTTACAGTGAACTTCCTGTGCTAATAGTGAAATGGAATTTTAAAATACCATTTTCTTAGGCAAATCACTAATTCAGAAAGTAATCCCATAAGATGTGTCTATATGCTTGGTGTCCCAAACATGCCAGAAACTCCTAGATATGGAACTTGGTAGTTAGTGGCAAATCCAGTTCTGAAAAGGCCTATGTCAGGGATTCAGGCAGAGCCCACTGAGGTATTGTCGTGATAGGGAGGGCTAATCTAGCTGGGCCAAATGGAAGGAAATAAACCACAGTTAGGGTCTCATGATTATTGTAGGCATTATCTCCCCAGGTTCTAGTCCTATACCTTTGAAGGCTCTTCATATGCTCAATACATAGAGTGTACTTTTCCTCCATCAAGCTACAATATGTTGGAACAGAATCAAGGTTTTCATGTTCAAGTGCTTATCAGGTGGCTGACATGAAGGGACATATTTAATGTAACTTGAATGAATCAGTCAATCACAAAAAATAAGAATCTACATAGGACTACAGCATGGAGAAGATTCATGAAAAGGTAGCTGCAACAGCAGGTAGACAGAGTAAGGTAACAGGCAGTTTGGGAGCTGGCAACTTGTAATGACCCAGATCTGTGGACAGGAGGGTGAAGTGGAAGGCTGGTTCCTACATGGGGCTGCCAGGTAGGATTATGGAGGAAAGAAGGTGGATAGGAGGAGACATAATGAGGACTCAATTAGTGGGATGGAGGAACAGAGCACAGCTTCCAGGCAACAAGAGAGGAAAGGAAAAATATCCTGTTGTAGAAGAGATTCAAGTTCTAATCTTGATTCTTTTCCTAGCTGTGTGATTGGACAGTTGACATGATTTTTCTTCACCTTATATTAATATCTGTTAAACATGGTTAATTGCTATGAAGATAAAAAGAGATACTGTACAAGAAGCACTTAGCACAGTGTTGGACAGAAAAGTAATAATGAAAACATGGAGTTTGACACAGTAGGATGCTGGTGCTAAACTTTTCTGAAGGCATCAATTGGATAAATTGTGTTTTTGTTGACATCTGTAAGATTATTTTTCTTTTCTTCATTAGTTTATGTTTGCAGTACATACATTTTAAAATCTTCTTGGGGTGGGTATGTGTACATAATATCCCTTGGTACCTTTTAAAATCCCTTTTTTCTTTCCTCCCCTTCCAGTTCCTTTTTCTCCATTTTGATTGTATTGATATTATTAATCTTAGCTCATGATTATGGTTTATAATTTTATATCCATTGAGGTTATTAGTTTGTGTACATGGCATGTCTTTATTCTACTTATTTCCCTTTCCTTTCTTGATGTCCATCTCTTGGACCCCTTCCCAATTGCAAGAGATCCATCTCCCTATCTCCCTTTAGTCATCCTGTGTTGAGCTCTTTGTTTATAATTTGCCTTACTCAAATGAGATATATCTTATGGTATTTAAGCTGGTGTCTCTGTTTTATTTCATTCAACATTATGTTTTCCAGGTGCATCCATTTTCCTAGAAATGTCTCAAAGTTGTTTTTCTTTATAACCAAGCAATATTCCATTATATATAGATACTGTGTTTTCTTTATCTAATCATCTGATGACAAGTATACAGGCTGCTTCCAGAATTTAGCTATTATGGCTTGGACTGCTATAAATGTTGGCATGCATGTATCACTGTAGTATGATGCCTTAAGTTCTTTTGGGAAGATACCTAGGAAGCAGATAGCCAAATCATATGGAATTTATAATTTCAGTTCTTTGACAAAATTCTGTACTGATTTCCATAATGGTTTCAGTAGCTTACATTCTTACTAACAATGTAAGAATGTTCTTTTATCATCACATCTCCCTTGAATTTGTCATTATAAAAAAATTCTTGATGAGTACCACTCTTTCTGGAGTAAAGGGGAATCTTGTTTTTAAAACTCATTTTAATGAGAAAATAAAATAGCACTGGAACAGTTTCAAAACAGTTTAGTAGAACAGTTGCAATAATTGATATATTGCATATTGTTGTCTTTGTAGTGGTTATTCAGAGGACAAAATGCAGATATAATATCTTGTCTAAACAATATTAGTACAAACCATTCTTCTCATTGAACTAAGAGAAAGTAGCTATATATCTATCCTAAAGATTATATATATATATCTGATATCTGTGAACTAGGCAACTACAATGAGGATAGCAATGTGTAATACTAAAACCATGCCTGAAATACCTATCATTTTGGTCTTCTAAATACATACTGCTTCTAATGTCATATCAATTATTGCTATAGTCTCTTTAAAGCAAATGTTTGTTAAAAAAGATAATAAAAGAAAACAAGAGACAAGAAAGAAAGTCATAGGATTGTTCTGTTACAATGTTGTATATGGTTTGATATCCAAGGTAGAATCTTAATGTTGTTTTAATTTACATTTCTCTACTTGCCAAATGATGCTGAGCATGCTGAGCTGGGAGCAGGAACTTGGGAGTCCATTTTGGGCAATTTACAAACTATGAACGTCCTCAGTTCCATCCCAAAAAAGGGTTTTCAAGGAAGGGAGTATATATTTGATTTTAAACCCTTTCTAAAAAATACTGTGATCTCCATTACCAAGATGTCCCTCATGCAGTTGCATTTTCATTTCTTTAAACCATTCACACAAAGTCAATGTAGTCTCAGTGCCCGTTTTGCGGGGTGGTCATCTATAGGTAATTCCATATTGTGATGACCAAAAGATATTAGGCAGGTAGGAATATGTGTTCATAGGGACCATAATACTGTAATGGAACCACTGACAAGTTTGAAAGTACACATTACCCCAATGTTTTAATATGAAATTTTAACGTACTTTATACCAATAGTAAAAAATTATACTTAAAAAAATAAAGGACAGGGGTCACCAAAACCAGAATACCAAGGATGTGCAACAGGCCCCACAGAAGTCACAGTGGAGCGCTGGGGGCAGAGAACCCAGCTAGACAGCACACTCGCATTTATTCCTTTAAGTTTAAAGTATGAAAGAAGCAAAAACTGAAATCTTTTATTCTTAGATCTGGTACAAGACAAGCATGTCCTCTATCACCACTCCTATTCAATATAGTTCTGGAATTATTAGCGAGAGCCATTAGACAAGAGAAAGAAATAAAAGGAATAAGAATAGGCAAAGAAGAAGTTAAATTATTATTATTTGCAGATGACATGACACTTTAAGTGGAAGTTCCAAAAAACTCCACCAAGAAGCTACTAGAATTAATACAGAAATTCAGCAGCATAGCAGGTTATAAAGTCAGTACCCAAAAGTCAATAGCATTCCTCTACACAGAGGACAAACACACTGAGAGGTAAATTATAGAAACAATACCTTTTACAATAGCACTGAAGAAATTGAAATACCTTGGAATTAATCTAATTAAAGAAGTCAAAGGTCTTTTCAAGGAAAATTACAGTGCTCTTAAAAGAGAGATTGTAGAGGATTTCAGAAAATGGAAAGATATTCCATGCTCCTGGATAGGAAAACCAACATTGTGAAGATGGCCATACTCCCAAAATTGCGGTACAGATTTAATGCAATCCCTATCAGATTACCACCAACATACCTCACAGAGGTAGAGAAAGCATTCCTAAAATTTATTTCAAACCAGAAAAGACCTAGAATAGCAAAGACAATCCTGGGCAATAAAGACAAGGCAGGAAGCATTACAATTCCTGACTTGAAATTATACTAAAAGGCTACTGTGATAAAATCAGCATGGTACTGGCAACAAAATAGGTCTAGGGATCAATGGAATAGATGAGGAGACACTGAAGCCCCTACGAACACACTCAGCCACCTTATCTTTGACAAAAGGGCCAAATATACTCACTGGAAGAAAAATAGCCTCTTTAAAAAATGGTGCTGGAAAAACTGACTCTCTACATGTCAAAACTAAAACTTGACCCAGGTAAATCACCATGCACTAAGCTAAAGTCAAAATGGATCAAAGATTTAAACAATAAAGTAGAGACACTAAATCTCCTGGAAGAGAAAATAGAAGGAACTCTTGAAGACATAGGGGTAGGCAAAGAGTTCATGAGCAAAAATCAAATTGCATGGGAAACAGGTGAAAGAATTAATAACTGGGACTTACTCTTACTGAGAAGTTTTATTCAGGTCAAAAGAAATTACCAAGAAAGTGAAAATACAACCCACAAATATGAAAAAAAAATCATGACAAATAAGTACTCAGACAAAGCTCTGCTTTCTAGAATTTATAAAGAGCTAAAAAAACACTAGGGCCCCAAAATTTAAAGATCCAGTCCAGAAATGGGCATCTGAGATGAACACACACTTCTCAGAGGATGAAATTAAAAAAGCGAATAAATATATGAAAAAATGCTCCACATCACTAGCCATCTGTGAAATGCAAATTAAAACAACATTGAGATGTCATATCACCCCAGAAAAAATGACTATCATAAAGAAATCACCCAACAACAAATGTTGGAGAGGCTGGGGGGAAAGAGGAACTCTTCTCCACTGCTGGTGGGAATGTAAACTGGTGCAACCATTATGGAAATCAGTGTGTAGACTCCTTAGAAAAGTTGGTCAGGAAATCCCATTTAAACCAGCTATTCCTCTACTGGGAATTTTCCCAGAGGAACTGAAAACATCGTATGATAGTGATATATGTGTAGCTATGTTTATAGCAACACAATTTGTGATATCTAAATCTTGGAAACAACCAAGATGCCCATAACCTTAAGAATGGTTGAAAAAGATGTGGTATTTTTACATGATGAATTATTACTCAACTACAAAGAATGATAAACTCGAAGCCTTTGTATTGAAGTGGATGCCACTTGAAGATATACCTATAAGTGAAATAAACCAGACACACGTGTAAATATCATAGAGTTTCCCTAGTATAAGAACTCAAAAGAAGAAATACAAATAGAAAGGTATAATACAAGTAAAAGAAAAGCAGGAACTCGAGGTCTAACTACTTAAGCGAGGGAAAGGAGAAGAGCTAGGAAAGATGACAGTGATAAGCCATACAGTCACATGTAGAAGATGGGCAAGGCAATGATCCTGAGAATCTCCAGAAGATTTTTGAATCTAGCAGTTAAATGGAAAGATTCTCACCCTAATTTACTATATATACTGATACCTGTGAACTAAGCAACTGCACTGAAAATGGTAATCTGTAATAGTAGTTTCATGCTTGGAGTGCCTGTCATTCTGGTCTTCTGGGCTGCTTGTCATGACATGCCAGTTGCTGCTGTGCTGTCTCTCAGGTATGATTGCTCAAAAAGAAGGGGGTGGTGAATGAAGGCAAGAGACAGGAAAAGGAATGTTGTGTGACTGTCTTGCTTCAAGACTGTTTATGGTTAGATTTCTGGATTTATGTGTAAACATATAAATTATATAATTCCTTATGTCTATTTTAAAAAATATATTCTAAGTTTTAAA
>NW_004524590.1:22977878-22982358 GCF_000260255.1 Octodon degus
CTACTGGACTCTTTTAGAATATTTTTCTGAGTTTACACACCTATAATATTCAAATAATGGAACTTAACAAAAAAAGGGGATACAGATGAATGTCCATTTCTTATCTGTGTATTCAAAATGGTTAGGATAGATATATAGTTACATTCTCTTAATGAATAGAGGGATTTGTCCTAATATTGTTTGTACATAAGATATCATGTCTGCCTCTTGTGCAGCAATTAACTACTAGGAAGCATGTATACAATGTGTTAATTATTGAAACTGTAGTACTAATTGGTTTTGAAACTGTCTCATTGCTATTTGTTTCTCAATAAAATTATGGAAAAAAAAGTATGAAAGAAGCATCTCCAGAAAGCGAGATTAGGTGAATATCCCTGGGCTTCACTCAGAAAGTCAGCTATATGTGTAGTGGACCTAGGAATCAGCATTTTAGAGGATGGTCAGCTCTTTCTGAAGCAAGTTGAAAGAACCTTGTGAAATCTGGCACCCCCTCTTCCTGGGCATCTGCTGTCACCCATGTGGGGCTGCAGTGGAGGCAGTGGGGGGATGGAAACCTGCTGTGTGAACTGAAAAATCCATCAGAGCACGAGTCAGGCCAGCCAGAGTGTGATCAATTGATCAAACAAGTCAATCTAATTCTGTAGCCCAAATAACCACTGGATTGATTAAAGTTTTCTCTTACCACCTACCATACATGGTAGGGCCTCACTTAAATAGGTTAGGCTCATAAAGAGAAGTATATGAAGCAGGTTTTTCTTTAAGCTGATATATTGTGCCCTTGCAAGATGTTCCTTTGCATTTACACCCCAGTTTCAAGAGGTTGTTTTACAAAGCCATTACATGAAACTCTGCATTAAACACAGGCATTACACAGGTGGATGCTTTTGCTCCACTCTGCATGAACAAGCAGATTTCTTTAATTAAATATATGATTTCCTTTAATTACAGCAGTTAGTTAGAAAGGTGATAACCAAATAAAATTTTATCCTACAAAATTTATAGAGAACAGGGACATTAAAATAACATTAATGTTGTAGGAAGACTCAATGAAAGAGCAAACAGGCAGAAAATTGACAAATCTCTCACCTTAATGACTTGCAGCCACTGTGTTGGGAGTAGTATAATTCTTATCTGCATTTCCTTGGATTGGCTACTTTTTTCCAATAACAGCCAACAGTCTTTTAATACTTTTGTTTCATGTCTAACATTATTAGTGCATGAATGATTCCTTTTATTCTCATGGTTTTGCAGAAGAGTTTTACTTTGAAACTGACTCATTTGGAATTGAAGGCAGTACTCATGAGTTGAGTCAGAAGCCATATTCTAGATCAAGGCTTCTAACAATTCTACCATCCATCCCTTTTTCAGAGAAAAAAGTTTGTAATGCTCCCTCAACATCTTACAACATGTTTTGTAGATAATTTAATCTTTCTACACATATTTGGAAAATCAGCATAATACATACCTCTATTAAGGTAAAAATATAAAAGGTAATCGACTTACAATAAATTACTATATCTTTAAAAATGCAGATACTTGGGCAGGACTATATTAGAAGGCATAATGAAGTTGTCAAGTGCTAACACTTTTAAGAAGAATCAAATTGAATGGAAAATCCTCCTGGTGTGTTTTATTGGTAACTCAAACACTCAAGTGGCATTATGTGGATTCATTTGATTTTCTGAAATAATAAAGGACTTCTGGGAAAGTTTCAAATAAATCAAAGCACATTCTTCCCCTAATTTTCCTTGTAGTTTGCTTCTGAAAACCCTGTTTATATAAAAAAGTGTTGCAGAAATAGCTGTGTTATATGTAAAACAGAATTAATTTCTAGGCTCAGATAATTGTAAGTAATATTTTGTCTTCATCAATGGAAGGATTCTTCACTATGTGGATGATAATCTCTGCTTACTAGGTGTTGGAATCATCCAAGATGCCCTTGTGTTTGTCAGTTTTCTGTTGCTATTTCAAAACCTCTGATAAAATCAGCTTAAAAGAGGAAGGGTTATTCTGGATCACAGTTTCAGTTTTAGTCCATAGCTAGCTGGCTCTACTGCAGAAACATTTGGTGGAAATATGTGGCAGAGAAAAGCTTCTCACCTTGTTACATCCAGGAAGGAGAGAGAGAGAGAGAGAGAGAGAGAGAGAGAGAGAGAGAGAGAGAGAGAACGAACCAGGGAGGAAGAGAAGGTAGACAGTATGTACCCTTCAATGGCATGCCTGCCCCTGGTGACCCACTTCCTTCATCTAAACCTCATGCCCTAGCAGTCTATTCAGCCAGTGAATGCATGAAAGTATTAAGCCACTTTCTGAAGCTGGAGATCTCAAGAGCCAATCTCTGCCATAGAAGCCCATCAACTGGTAACCAAGCCTTCAACACAATGAGTACTTCAGGGTTTTTTTTTTTTTTTTTTGGTAACAACTCTATAGGATTTTAAAACTCATCTCATTAAGAAACACTACAACAGATGCAAAAGGGAGAGTACTCTACCAGCATGGAAGACAAGAGGCAAGAGGGAAGAACACTAAAACTCATTGGATGCCAGGGAAAGTATTACAAACTTACACCTTCAGTGTGATTTTGTTTATTGTAATGTGATTTTGTATATTTTAAAACTTGTTTTAAACGTTTTGAAAATAGCATTGATTGCCAACCCAACATAATTTTTGTCATACCTCTTTATGGTTGCTTAGACCCTACTTTACTTAGTAATGCTATCTCTCAGTTTTCTAAAGTATTTATTTTGTTTTGTTTTTGTCCACAGTGATTCAATGGCAGAAAATAGTTACTTGTTAATGTTCACAAATGTCCATCCATTAAATTGCCTGTTTTCTATTTTACAAATAAAGAAACTGTGGTTCAAAGACATTAACTTGTGCAAAAACATACAACTTGTCAGTCATAGAACCAAGGATTAAAATTCTTGTCGTTTGGAATCTCCCAAACACTATACACTTCCTGTAGTAATTTCACTATGTTTGCAACTTTCATTTTTCTGTAAAGATGCAGAATGCTAAATGATAAATTTTTCTCCAATAAATGCCATTTTAACTTCCCTTGGAAAAGCTTTGTCTTCTGACATCAATATGAGACAAATGAGTGTAGTGCCCTGGAGAGGGGACAGTAAGGCCATCATTTGTTTTTGTTTCAAGGGAAACCAGAAAACATTAAGCTTACATTGTATTCCTTTTCTGGTGAGTTTATCCAGTTTTGTTTAAGCAGCTCTACAGCATCCATAAAGATTTTTCTCCACAGTATGCTACTGTAATAAGAAGTTTATCAAATAAAGCCATCCACAAAGAGTGTGTAGATGTGCCACATCAATGACCCCATGCTGAGTGCTGGTTACTTCCAGGAAACCTGGTGAGAAAAATTCACCTCCCATTCTACAATTACATTTGCTCCAAGTCTTGTGCTTTGAGAGGTTTTTGAACAAATTGGGGTCTTCAATTCACTTGAACAATTCCAGTCTTCTAATTTAATCCTAAAGAATAGCTTTTTGGAATCTAATAATGTATTGCAGAACATGATAAACAACCCATTTCCCTGGGTTTTTCTGTAATTATCTTTGGGAAATAAATCTCACATGTATGAGCAGGCAAGGTTATAGGGTGAGCTGGATACTATTTATTTGTCCTGGCATTTTTGGGAGTAATAACTATAAAATTCATTTATTGAGCACCTGAGAAGTGTCAGGTACTAAGAGGATAATAGAGTGCCATGTGTATACTTTGTGTCTCTGTATCCCTGGCTGTGGCTGGTTGGACCAGGAATGGTTCTTTGACCCAATTTAAATTACCTCTGGAATTTAGACCTGCTACTGTGAATCAATAGTCAGTGGCTAATAATTCTTGAAGTTGGAAGGTATTTTAAAGATTGCGGGAGACAGGACATCTCCCCGCTGAGGGGACAGGCATTGAGAAGAGAAATCCAGGGCCAGAAAAAGGCAAAATGGGAGTCTGTGCAAGTCAAGAAAGAAACTGCTTGTAGAGCCATGTAGACTCCTGAAAGTGCTTCATTTATTGGCTGCAGTTCTATAGGAGGCAAAAGTGCATTTGTAGTTCTGGGAGCTAACTGAAATCTGTGACCCTCAAGAAAAATAATCTTTTTTGTTTAAGCAAATCAGTGTAGTTTTTCTTTTTTACTATGCACAAGCAAACCTGATGAAAACAACTAGGTTTTTCAAGCTTCATCTTGCTTTATCTTAACAGAAACCCTTACGGATAGGTGCTTTCATTTTATAGGCGAGGAAATGGAGATTCAGGCCTATTAAAACTTTCCCCAAACCCAGCTCCTCTGAATAATTTTTTACATGTTTTTTTCCAGACTATGTGAAGCAAAATTTGAAGTTTAATTAAACTAAGAGGGATACAGTAAACAAAATATTTTCTGATTATTGATTGTGAGACTCAAGCACCCCCAAAACATTGGTGTTCCAGCTTATTCCTGAGAGACAACAATCATCACAAGAGGTTTTCA
>NW_004524590.1:22982938-22985576 GCF_000260255.1 Octodon degus
AGCTTGGAACCTTAAGGTGTTCCAATTGCCCTAGTTAAAATTGAGTGAATAGCCTAAAATAAATGTAAATTTTAAAATCTCTTTTTAACATGGAAGTTCATATTTTAAATGGAAATATGCATTTGAGACAATCATCAATAAATAATGCTGTTCACACAGTCTCTGAGGGTGATAAGTCGAAGGAAGGGAAACTAAAAGAATATAGGAGTATAAGGAACAGTGTACTAGTCTTGATTTTTCCAAACAAGTTTTCTGAGAAAAAAAAAGCAACGTGCTCTTTAGGAAATTGCATTGTAAAGCTAAGTCATTCTTCTTTTTCTATTTTGAAATATACCCTGTTACTTAGTGAGATTTTCCATTACTATTTCCACTTCCTCGAAAATAAACCAATTGAACCTCTTGTCTGCCCAATTCCCTTGAAAGTATAATTCTGGGATCCACTAACAACCTCACCAACTCTCAGAAGTCCCCATGAGGCAGAAATTGAATTCAATGGCTAAAAAGAATAAGAGGCATTTAATTAGAAATATTGCATACATTTTGTAATTTTTCTAGGGTAAGATTCATTATGCAGAAGACTGGCTGAAATATAGCTAGAGAGAAAACTTTATAAAGAATTGAATCCTGTGATTTAGCTGGGATTACATGCAATCTCAGATTGGTGGAAGCAATTTTCACTCTCCTTTGTATATTAAACTCGAGTCTGTTTGAAAAAGGGAGAGGATGATGAATGCAGATTTGCTTTTGCTGCCAATTTGAGGCATAAAAATCTTTTTAGTGCCTGGTAAAGGTGATAATAAAAATAATTCTGTCTAGCATAAGATGTGAGTGCATTTGCAGGCCCTCCCATAGCTACCTGGGTGTGGGGGTATTTGAATACATAAATGTGTGCATTATGATATAGTCCCTGTCACAGGACCATCTTGTGCTCTCTGTTACTGCATACAAATCTCACGTCTACCTGTCACCAAGAAGAAAATGGTAAATTGTTTATTCTCAGCTTATACTGTGGTGCTCTGTGATCATGTGCTCCCTGTGATGTACAGTGCACATATCTGCAGAGCAGCGATGCCGCAGCTGAAGCAAATGGTCAAAATAAAGCTTTTGGTGTAGTGTGTACAGCCACGTGTGCACACAATGCACACAATCTAAGAAAATCTGGAACGATTCCTATTCATAAGCGTGACTCATATTCTTTTACAGACTCACTTTGTTTATTTCTGCAGAATCACCCGGCCAGTGACTGCTCCTGCTCTGCTGAGTCTGCAATCCTAACCCTCTCTCTAGGGCTCTCGCAGAGTGACCTGATGTAAAGCCCTCTCTCTAGGATCCGTCACTCATCCAAGGGTCTGGCAGTGTGAACACAATGACAAAAAGTTCTCAGACCCTTTTTAGAAACAATCTCTAATTTCTGCTGGTCTATTGAACGGAGCATTTAATCCTTTAAGTTTTTTTTCCCACTCTCCTTTTTAATTTGTTATAATTTTTTGACCAATTTCGTGTCCTTACATCTGATAATTCAATGAACTAAAGACAACAATATGCAATATAACAATCATTGTTGAATTTCTCTTTTTGTGTTTAGCGAAATTCTGTATCATGTCTAATGCTTCTTTTTTCATTTTTTTTTGGCTCTTTTTACAAAATAAAAAAAATTAAAAAGAAAGAAAAAAATCCTTAATTTTGTGGTTGATCCCTCTCCTCAGGCCTAGGGTGTCAGGGCAATCCAGTAGGCCTTTAAACATTCTATATCAGTGGTGGTGAACCTATGGGAAGCATGCTGCAGCCAGCTGTTTGTGATCATTGAAAGCTGTGAAAAGTGCACCAGCACTGTCCATGCATTCAAATGTGGGGTCCCAAAGTTAAGAGAAGGTTCTACTTAGACTTGTTTGGAGGCTTCAGTCTTCTTGTAGTTTCCCCAACACTAGAATACTTCAGAGCTTGTTGACTTTGACATGATTTCACTTTGCTGAGTGTCCTACTGCCATTTTACTTAGAAAATTGCTATTCATCTTACAATTATCCTCCAGCATCTCCCATGTAAAGCCCTCCTTAGTGGTTTGGACAGATAATTACTTCCTTCTCTTAATAAATTCTGTGCTTTGTACATATTTTTAAGAAACATTATTTTAGGTGGGCCCAGGAGATAGCTTAGCAGCCGAAATGCCTGCCTGGCAAGCACAAGGTCCTGAGTTTGATCCTCACTTCCAAAACAAACAAACAAACAATCAAAACTCAACAACAACAGCAACAAAACTATTTTGAATTTAAATATCTACAAATTTATTGATAATAATTATTAATAGTTTCTCTGACCCAAAAAGACTTCCTTGGTGACAAGGATTGCCTCCTATCTACTTGGTACCATCTGTTTCTATTACAGCTTGTGTTTGGCACTTAGTACAAGTTCTGGACTAGAGGTGATCCTATAAAAAGAGATTTTTCTATCTCTTTGGCTAATTTGATTATTTTGTCAGTTACAGAAAGAGATTCTCAAGTCCTTACATTCCCACTTCATTTTCAAATTTATTTTTTAGCATGTTTGTAATGTACAATGATCATATTCATCATGGAGGGTTTCTATATGTACATAGCACATTTTAATTTTTTCCATGTATGTATTTGGTACAAGGTCTCA
>NW_004524590.1:22991840-22992591 GCF_000260255.1 Octodon degus
TTTGACGAGGTTAGCTAGGGGTTAATCAATTTTATTTAATCTGTCGTAAAATTGGCTTTTTGATTTGTTAATTGTTTGAATATTTTTTTTCTCTATTGCATCAATTTCTACTCTAATCTTTATAATTTCCTCCTGTCTTTTGGCTTTGGGTTTGCTTTGCTCTTCCTTTTCTAGTCATTTGAGGTGCAGCATTAAGGTGTTTATTTTTTTCCAATTTTGTTTTCCTAATGTGTGAATTCACAGGTATAAATTTGCCTTGAAGAACTGCTTTCATCGTGTCTCATAAATTCTGATATTATGTGCTTGAATTTTCATTGGATTGTAGAGGCTTTTTAATTTCATCTGTTACCCATTTGTTTCTGAGGAGGGTGTTGTGTCATTTCCATGTATTTATGGGGTTTTAGTGGTTTATTTTGTCATTTATTTCTAATTTCATATCACTTTGTTTAGATAATACTCACGGGATAGTTTCTGTTTTGTTGCATATACTTAAGCATGACCTATGTACTAGTATGTAGTCTATTTTAGAAGATGCCCCATGTACAGCTGAAAAAAAGTATGTATTCAGCTGTGGTTGGTTGGAACACTCTATGTCCACTAAGTCCATCTGTTCCAGGTACTGGTTCAGTTCTGCTACCTCTTTGTTAATTTTTTGTGTGCTTGACCTACCTTTTGGAATAAGTGTCTGTTAAGGTGTCCTGTTAAGATTGTGGTATTCGATATAGATTTTTTATGTTAGTTAAGATTTGTC
>NW_004524590.1:22995611-22996467 GCF_000260255.1 Octodon degus
CTGAAGTGGTTCAGAGGGGTCTGGAGAGCATGGAGGAAGGTCTCACTCACAAACATGCCAGGTCTGGGCTTTGTCCAGAGGGATCTGGAGTGTGCAGTGGAGCCAAAGCCCTCCCACGCACACGCTGGGCCTTGGCTGGGTCTGGGGGTGGGGGTGTCCCAAGAACATGGTGGAAGGTCTCACTCACACTCCAGGCCTGGCTTCCATCCACATGGATCTGGCTGGTGCAGCATCTTTATATATTCTAGATGGTAGTCTTCTGTCTAAGGAGTAGATGGCAAAGTTTTTCCCCATTTTGAAGGTTGTCTCTTTAGTTTGTTGATATTTTCCTTTGCTGTGAAGAAACTTTGTAATTTGACTTTCTTTCTTTCTTTTTCTTTTTTGGTACCAGGAATTGAACTCAAGACCTTAGGCTTGTCAAGCAGGCTTTGTCCTGCTGAACTATCTTCCTGGTCCCTGAAACTTTGTAATTTGATGTGACACTATTTGTTGTTTCTTTGTGATATTTCCCGTGCAAATAGGGTTTTGTTTATAAAGTTTTTGCTTACACCTATGTCTTATAGATTTTCATTCTTTAATTTAAACTTCAGTCCATGACACAGTTCTGCGAGTCTGCAGAAAAGTGTAAATTCTTGATTTCAACTCTATCTGGTTTCCCAAGGAAGAGGCTCATTAGTCTCATCCGTAGTCTCAAACTGTGAAGTAAGTATGTAGGCTTTATTCTTGGTCTTGGATTGTAGTTACAGGCCATTCCCATTAATTAAGTTTGCCCACAATTCAAGCTCATGGCTTTCTGGGGCCACTTTATCTTTAGAAGCACTATGGATATTAGCTTCCAAATACAATCCAAAGTCCA
>NW_004524590.1:22997022-22998453 GCF_000260255.1 Octodon degus
TTTTAATTAGAAGCAGGCAGTTGATTGTACTCATCTATCAATTATCCTTTCTCTTAAGATGTTCTACATGTTCATTTTTTAAAATTTTCAACTACTTTGTTAAATTTCAAGACAATCAGCTGTGGTGATATTGTAGGTTAAGAAGAAAGAGATTTAAATACACTGGAAATTCATTCAATTTTTCCTTCATTTAACAAAGAACTTGAGCTATAAAGATAAATAATAGGTAGTACTCTCAACTAGTTTACAACCAGATGAGGAAGAGCACATCTTAAAGGAAAGCTAGGCTCAGGTTGAAGGAAGGATTAAGGAATGACCTGGATGCACTGAGAAGGGGTATCTTACCATATTGATGAGTGGTAAGAGATGGTCAGACATACCTCTTAGAGCCCAGAGTCATCTAGTCTTCAGCTCTCAGAAGGATGTACCACATAGGAGGTGGATCAGGGAGAACCCAGGTTCATGTTCCAGACAGAAGGAGTAGCTCAGGGAGCTAGTGCCAAGAGATGGAGGGAGAAGTATGAGTATCTCTTTCTTGAGAGCACAGAGCCAAAGAAGTGAGAAATTGATTCATGCCATAAAATCATACTCTAAAATAAGTCCTGGAAGATAAGGTAGGAAATGGCACAGCAAACATTACCAACAGTAGCAGAAGTCAGAGATTGATAGAGAAGACTTTCATAGTGAGGGAAAAGAGGTTGAGAATTTAGCTGAACTGAGAGTCCAAGAGAGTCAGTCACAGTTAAATGTGAGCTCTCAGCAACAGAACAGCACAACAAGAATGAGATTTGTATTCACATCAGAAATCACTAAATCAGGTCTCGCTGGGTTTCATTAGATTCTGAGCCATGGTCCAGTGTAGTGCACATATACTAATAGAGGGAAAGCATGCAATGAAGACAGTGAGTGGCCATGCTTCCAGTTACTAGGAAAGTGCACATATCTTTGGCCCATGGGTGGGACCCTGGTGTTAAACCTGAAGATGAGAGGGGATATGATAATGGGACAAAAACCAGAATGGAGAATACTTCCAGGTTATATATTACTGAATACTGCCCCCAGGTTTCAGCATTTTGTTACTAAGTATTGTTATGCTTTGCTCAATTAGTAAGATTTTTGAAATGTAAAAATGAAATTGGGGAACAGAATTGAAAACATCCTGTTGAAAATAGTCATGCCTGGGATAAGATATTGTCTGAGATTTCAGGAAACCATTAATAGACGTCACTGAGCCAGGTTTAGCAGCACCCTGTGTTAAAATTAAAAAAAAATACCTGGGGACTTATTTTAATTTTAGGGCCCTGATTTTGATCAACAGTAGGGAATCAGGAGGAGAAGGCAGTTAGTTGATATTTCCTCCTAAAAATTTTTTTTCTTAGTAAAAGCTGCCTTGTATACTAGTAGAAGTATTAAAATATTGCAATGTATTGA
>NW_004524590.1:23000203-23000842 GCF_000260255.1 Octodon degus
AAAGAAAGAAAAACACCTACCCTAAGGGCCAGGCCTTGTAGGCCCGGATGAAGCAATTCTCCCTCCTGTGTTCAAAAGGAAGAGAAGGGATTCTTGCCAACATAAAAAGTGGCTCAAACTGGCTGATCCAGTGAGCTATGGCCCATGTGCAAAGAATAGCACATGGAACTGGAGAACATTGTGCCAATAATCGTTTAACATATGCCAAATCTTGCGCATTTACTCTAAATTGCACTAATGAAGTTTCAGTGACCTTGAAAGCTGAAAAAGTTTACTTCTGGTAAAGTTTTTGGGCTGGTTTGTTTTTCAGAGCAGTTATCACAGGTGGAGGTCACAGTCTTTGTGGAACATTTGCTGTAAGAGGGTTGTGGAAGCCATAATGAGTTCTTGTGAAAGAACCCAAGTGAAGAATTGGGCTGGAAGCTTAGCCAAACTGAAGGCCATATCTTGAATCTCTCCCTTCTCTGGCCTTCAGTTTGGGCAAACTGAGCTGTTCTCTCCATTATATTCCAGGGCATTTAAATAGTTTTTTAAAAAACCCCGCATAACAAGTAAAACAAAGATGTTCATCAGAGTACATTTCTGTGACCTACTGAAGGATTAGATACAAGAACAGAAATCATTTTTGTCACCTCTGGG
>NW_004524590.1:23000942-23006944 GCF_000260255.1 Octodon degus
TAAGATTTTCTTTGATCTACGTGGAGTAGTAATTGGAGCCAACTCATAAGGACTAACTTTTCTTTAAACTTTTTTGTAGTATTGGGGACTGAACCTACGTCCTTGCATGTGATAAACAAATATTATTCCAGTGAACTGTGCCCTCGCCTCCTGGATTTTTATTTCTAAAGAATTATGGGTCACTTGCCCCTAAATGGAGGTCTATGCTATGTCTGCCAAAGTCTGGCAGCTTCCCAAAGTGCTGCTACAGAGAGTTCACATCAACTCCAGAATCCTTATATCACATTACTTGGCCCTAATCCCAACAGACCCAGAAGTGGGGACAGTGGTATTTCGCAAGGAGAACAGCATGATTGGTCTTGAACATTTCTTTGCTATGACATGGCTTGTTTCAAGAAAGAGAAATTAACTTGGTGTTTAGGTATATTAACTGTTATGGCTGTGTTTAGATGTCCCTTCAAAGTCTCATGAAGTAATATGTGGGGCTTTTTCAGAGGTGGCTGGATCTAGAATGTGTGACACTGTGACTGATTCATGGTGCAATGTTTTAGGGCATTAGGATTATGGGTGTAAGTGCTTGGATAAGATATAAAGCATGGAAAGAACCATGGTTATCTTTTTGCTTATTTTCCTACCTTCTGCCTGCCATGAACTATTTCTTTTGTATGATGCCTGTCTGTCATGTCACACTACCTCAGAACCAGCTGATTATAGACTGACACCTCTACAAACTGTGAATTAAATAAGCCTTTCTTCTCTTGACTATTTAACTTTGGTATCTTGTCTCAGCTATGAAAAAAATAACTAAGACACTAAGCAAATAGATTGTACTATGAAATAATAATTATAAATAATTCATAACATGCCTTACATTCCTAGTTAGTATCGCAAAGTGGATTTTATAAAAATATTATAAAAGCACTCTATCAGAATATAGGTAGAACCTTAATTTAGTCAAATTTTACCTTGCCTGCATGGAGTTTATATTATTGGCAGAAAAATAAGCAAGAAGCTATACATGAGTTAACCATAACTTATTCCTTACTATGTTTTGCTTTTACTGTGTGACAGGTGATGTGAAGATAAAGTAAAAGCTCAAAATAAATTCCTGGAAAATAAATTAATTTCTTAAAAATTATATAAAGAGTGAAACCTGGAGCATCAGAACTATATTTCCTTGATATAGTGAATTTTTTTCTTTGTTCCTAATATTAGTTAAACTGGAACATGTTTAAGGCAGACAAGTTTTCCCTGGTTTTCTAAACCTCATATCTACAGTACCTCCCTGACACCTGGAGGCATTTGAGTTGCATCTGTAGGTAAATGCCTAGTTCACAGGAGAAAAAAAGACATGTTTGAAAGAAGAGAGAAAAGGTAGATATTAAGACAAATATGTGAAACTTGGGCTCTGAAGGGTGGATAAAATTTGGATAGATTGAGACTTTCGAGGTGGATTGGACAATAAATCATCCTTTTCTAGGTGCTGAGTTTCAAATCAATTGAAATATAGACATGAAAACAGGTAGAAGCCCAATGTAAATGCCACCTTCTTTATATATGTATTAATCAGCATAGGTCAGGCTACTTTGTGGTGATAAATGAGCATCTCCAAAGTCTCAGCAGCTTAATACAACCTTCTTACTTCTGCTTAGTCCAGCACAAACCATTAAGAGAGCCTGCCCACTATGGTATGCAGAGACCCAGACTGGTGGAAGTCTCATCTTACATGTTCTTCCATGGTGGCTGCAACTGTAGGAGCAAGACAGAGCATAAAACTCACTGTCTTTTCAAGCTCTTTGCTGTGTCACATTGGTCCAACAAGCCACCTGATAAAGTCTAACATCAAAAGATGTGCACAAATAAAATCTTACCAAAGAAGGAGCAACTGAATAGCCCTCATGACTGCCCTTCAGATAAATTGAATTGGCAGAGAATACTGAAACTTGAAATGGTCAAAATAGTTCCACTCTGCTTCTGTCTCCAAATTTTGACCTGAAGAAGAACAAATATTTCCACCTAGCTATGTAAAAGAGTGTGACTCGCCTTTCTCCATAGATGGGTACAGATAATCAGAAAGGAAGAGAGGCCACAGTAACATTTAGGGTACAAATCTCTGCAGTGTCAGGCTTATCCATCTTCCAGGGAGGCAAAGCACACTTATTTTAAGGTTAGAAGGATATATGTCAAAAGAAGTAAAGAGAAAAACTGTAATATCTTAAAACAAATAGAAGTCTGCTAAAAGAGTATTATGGTTTGTGTCTAGTTGTCCTCCCAATGCCTCATGCAGTCACTAGGGTAGGCTCTGGAGTTTGTGATTAATTCATGCTTCATTGCAGGTAGTATGTGTGTGAGTGCTACACCTACCCTGGGGTAGGTAATCCACATACAATATAAGGGAGGGAGAGAGGTTTGATAGCTGCTGCAGCCACTGCTTCCCCCTTTTCTCTTTGCTGTTTTCCACCTCCATGAGCTGTTGTCTTCTGCCATGTGCCACTCTGCTTTGAAGCCAGCTAAGTATGGACTGAAACCTCCACTATCTGTGAGCTAAATAAACCTTTTTTTCTCTTAATTTTGGTGTTGAGTATTTTCTAGCAACGATGAGAGAAAACTAGGCAAGACAGACTTGGTACCTACAAGTGGGGTCATTACTATGACTATGTACCTGATCATTTGGATTACAAGCCTTCCAGAATGGCTTATGAGAAGAAATAGGAAAGTCCAGAGATGTCACCTAGAAGAGAAACACTGGAATACCTTTGACTCTTCTGTATAGGAGATTCTGGTCAGAGCTCAGAAGACCAGAGACTGACAGAAAGCTTACCTCTAAAGACAAGACTGGGGAGGTTTCTTTTGGGAAGAAAGACTGCATTGGTTGTTAGACTCCAGACAATGTGTGTTATGGCTTGCCAGAAAGTTTCTCTGCATTTTTCTCATGTCCAGAGACTTTGCCTGAGATTGAGACTAAGTGTGGTGGACCGATTAATCTTAGAAAAGAAATTTCAAGGCAGTCAACTATTGAGGCAGTAGCAAGGCTATTATTATTGGGGGATTTTGTCAGATTTATGTTGAGAATCAAGAGCAAGGAACCCAGGAGGATGATTTAAAATGTTGTGAGTTTTGCCAGAAAGGAAGTCCGAAAAAGCTGTGGACTGTAAAGATAGAGCTGAGAGGATTTCAGGAGAATACAAAAGATGGCCTGAAGGCATCACAAGAAGGAGCAAAACTACGCTAGCAACCTCAAAATTGAACAAGTGAGAGACATTGCTTTGAGGAGAAAGCTACAGAGTGCCATGCTCCAGGATGGCAGTAGCAGGCACACAGTGTTCCAGAAAGGCAGCAGTATAGAGAATTTGTTCCTCATAACCAAGTTCAGACTCCTCAGTGATCCAGGCACTGGAACCCTACAGCCAAGAGAGAAGAAAACCTGGCTAATGCTAAAACTGGCAGCAAACCTTGGCATCTTCCACATGGCATTGATTTTAGGCACATACAGAATTTAAGAGTTCTGAGGATAAGAAGGCTTCCACCTAGGTATCAGAAGGCCTAGGATGCCAGGCAGTGTGCCCCTGAGAGGGCTGTGTGTGAAGCAGAGTGAGAAGCCAATCATGCAGTAGAAACCCCAGAAGTCTGGAAAACCTAGGAACATGGATCATCTAAGGAAAGTTTCTAGGAGAGAGAAAAGCCAGTTTAAGAGAGAAGCCATGCTAGTTACCACCAAAGTGCCATGGAGCAGAGGCATGTAAGGCTTTTGGAGCTCACAACTCATCACAGATTGCTTTCTACGTTCCATGTGGACCTATAGGACTTAATGTAAAAGTAACAGAGACAAATAAGCAAGACATAGGGCAATATCAGGGAAGCCCATTACTCCCATTTAAAGGCAATGGGGCCAAGCCAACTCTGTTACTACATCAAGAAGCCTGTATAGTAGTCTCCAAAAAATTCTTTTTTGACTACCATAATCCCTAAAACATTTGCAAAGATTTTTATGTTACCTTATGAATTTGTTGTTTTGTAGTTCAAGCTGTTCTTAAACTGATTATGTAGCCCATTCTGGCCTCATACTTATAGCAATCCTTCTTCTTAAATCTCTCAAGTACTGGTATTACAAGTGTGTCCCACCATTCTCATAGAAGTTTAAGCTTATATATAAAATGTTTGCCAAATGTTTAATAGTCTAAAACACATAATTTTCAGTCTTCTTGTTATACAAGTGCTTTCAGCACAACATTTTCATTAAAATCTTGGAGTTGCAGGTATTGCTCCTTTCATTCCAGGAAATGTCATGGTTGACTCATAAATAGATTAAAGAATGAAAGGAAAGAAAGAAGTTTTCCTACTTTGTAACATACTTTAGGTATGGTGTGGGTGAGTGTATGTGTGCATGTGAAGGGAGGGAGTGAAGGGAAGAAAGAGACACATACACACAGAGGAGAGAGAGAGAGAGAGAGAGAGAGAGAGAGAGAGAGAGAGAGAGAACGAGAACTTAATAAGACATTTAGGACCATTGTACAAAAGATACTGTGAAAGGGAAAGATATTGTTTAATGGAAAGGAAGAATTAGAATGAGAAAAAAGCAAATGAAGGGAAAATACATTTAGGTGTATATGCACAATAGTTTGGATTATTCTTGATTTCTGCTGATCTTTTGAAAGGATTAGTTAATGTTTAACTTTTTAAATTGTTTTTCTTCTTCTTTTGACTTTCTTATAACTTGTTCTTTTCTTTTTTATATCACTATTTCTTCAATGAATCTTACAGGTTTTTTTTTCTGTATTTGGTACAGGGTCTACCATGTGTTCTGGATCTTACTATGCATATTGAACTCAGTGATCCTCCTGTTTTCAGCCTCCTGATAATCTGAACAATTTATTTGAAGATAGTGTCATATAATATGACCACTGTAGAATTCCTATTATTTTGTTTAGTGAAATCTTATATAATTTCTAATGTTTGTTTCCTATAACTATTTTGTATTCTTTAAAAATAAAAAAATAAAATAAAAAACAAAAAAGTGGCAGCATCTCCGACCCACCCCAACCTGCACTGCTCGACCCTGGCTGCCTGCATGGATGCGGTGCTAAAGCGGGGCTGCTCAGAAGAGCCAGCTGAACTCTTGCCGCTGGTGTGGAGTGGGGAGGGGGGAAGGAGGAGGAGGAGGAGGGCGAGGAGGAGGACTTGGAGGAGGAGGAGGAGGAGGAGGAGGAGGAGGAGGATGAGGAGAAAGACCCCCAAATACAGGGTGAACTGGAGGAGTTAAATCAATCCACTGGTGATATCAACGGACGGAAGACTGAACTTGAACACGCTTGTCAGAAGTTCCATTCTGTTCTGGTTGAGGCAATGGTGAAACTGGATGAATTGATGAACAAAATTGGCAAAGCTGTGGAAGACTCAAAGCCTTATTGGGAGGCATGGAGAGTGGTGAGGCAGGCCCAGCTGGAAGCTCAGAAAGCCACGCAGGACTTCCAGAGGGCCAACAAGGTGCTCTGTGCTGCCAAGGAGACCATCTCCCTGGCCAAGCAGAGGCTGCTAGAAAACAACAAGCGGTAGTTAGACTCATGCTGGCAGGAGATCCTGAACCACAATACGCAGAGGATCATAGAGGTAGAGCAGACCAAGATGAGGAGTGAAATGGTGCATAAGGGGAGAGTTACCAGGTACAACACTGTCATAGGCCACATTCAGCAGCTGGAGAAGAAACTCATGAGAGCCATTAATAAGTCCAAACCTTATTTTGAATTCAAGAGAAAGTACTACATGCAGCTTGAGCAACTGAAGAAGACAGTAGATGATCTACAGGCCAAACTGACCCTGGCAAAAGGCGAGTATAAGATGGCCCTGAAGAACCTGAGCAGATCTTGGATGAGATCTATGAGCATCAGAGCTCCGGCGTAGAGGGCCACAGTGCCTCTGGGAGGACCTGTCAGGAGGCAAAGCTGAGCTGGACATGGCTTCAGTGGCTTTGGAGGATTTTGAAGATGACAACTGTAGCAACTCTG
>NW_004524590.1:23008879-23010630 GCF_000260255.1 Octodon degus
AAAAAATAAATAAAAAACAAAGCTGTTTTCTTTAAGTAGGTAACTCCTTTAGTTTTTAACTGAATGTTCTTTTCTGGCACTTTAGGAGCTGTACCTTTTCATGTTATCCTTCTTTTTGGTACTTTGAAGAAAGAAATGATAGAGAAATTCAGTACAGGCATACTAGAATAATAGCATAGTGAAATTCAAGAATATGAATCTTTGAAAAAGTGAACAATGGGGCCAGACAAGTGGCACATGACTGTAATCTAGTGCTATCAGATGCTAACTGAGCAAGTTAGTATCTTTTCAAGATCTTGTCTAGAAAATTAAAAGAGCCAAGGTTATAGCTCAGTATAAAGTCCTTAGGTTCAATTCCCAGTGCAACACATAAAAGAAGAGTAGACAATGGCAATTTATTTATTTATTTTTTAAATTGTGTTAGTATATTAATTTTTTAAACTAATTTTATTGAGAAAAAATTGCAGTGTAACAGCTTCAAAGCAGGTTGGTAGGACAGTTACAACAATTAATACATTACATATTATTGTCTTTGTAGTAGTCATTCATAGCTCAAGATGTACACATGATATCCTGTCCAAACACTATTAGTACAGATCTTTCTTCTTATTGAATTAATAGAAAGTAGCTATATATCTATCCTACTTTGTACATACAGATACAAAATTGTCCTTAATTTATTTCATCTTTTTTGTTCAGTTTTGTCAGAGATGCATATTCCATTGCCATCCAAATATTGTAGGTGCATGAATTCAGAAAAATATTCCAATATAGTCCAGTACTCCACAATAGTGGTGGGTTATCCACAGGACTGGCAATGTCTGAAATTGATGACTTGAGCATTCCACAGCTCAGCATATTGACATGGCTTCACTTTTCATACCTCATTTTTGCACTTTTCTGCTGGATGGTTAAGACCAAGATAAAGCAAGACCTATATAACAAAAAATGTAACTTTTGTATCTGACATGGTCAGTCAACTCCCCTCAGGACTTATCCAAAAATCCTGTACCGCACATTGTAGATCCTTTGTCAGTGTCAGCCATGTGGATGAGTCATGGCCATTGCTTGACCAATGTGCTTTCTGTGAAAGCCTGACAGAATGTTTTCTTTCCATGTGACTCTCTTTAGGCACACACTACATCACCAATCACATTCCTCTGTGGCCCCATAAGCTCTTTGATCAGCAAATGTGGGGCACAACTGAGCTACATGATGTTATAGTATAGGTTCTCCTATGTCCTGAATCCTCACTAACCTTGAAAGGCTCGGGCCAAAATCTTGGCTGTCCTTGCAGCCCTTCTTTTTCTCTAATTTTTGGTCTGCACACTTCGGTTGTTAACCCTCCAGAAAAGTTTATTATTTCCCTACAACATATGCAAGTGGGCTTATACTCAGTATATGTCTGAATATCAAACATCTTAGGCATAAGATGGAACATCTTTTTCTTTTCTTTTATTTTCTTTAAAAACATTTATTGAGATACACTCTGGCTGCAATTGGTATGTCATGAAAAGCAGTACATATTGAGAAGATCAGAACGATAGGCATTCCAAGCATGACCACACTATTGTACATTGCTATCTTTGGTGTAGTCACTCAGGTCACATGTATCAGCTTATATAGTGAGTCAGGGTGAGAATCCCAACAAGTAACTGCTAGTTTCAACAACCTGATGGTAGTTTTCAGGATCATTGGCTTACCCATCTTGTATGTATAAATGTATGGCTTTGCTCCTGCCATGTTTCCTA
>NW_004524590.1:23011260-23012552 GCF_000260255.1 Octodon degus
TTTTTTTAGTTCTTTATATATTCTAGAGAGCAGACCTTTGGCTGAATGCTTATTTGTCAGGATTTTTTTTCCAAACTTTTGGTTTGTTTTTTGACTTTGTTGGTAATTTCTTTGATGTGGAAAAACTTCTCAATAAGAGGAGTTCCCAGTTGTTAATTCTTTCAAGTGTTACGCATGAAATTTGATTTTTATTCATGAACTCTTTGCCTACCCCTAGGTCTTCAAGAGTTCCTCCTACTTCCTCTTCCAGAAAATTTAGTGTTTTCTGTTTTAGTGTTTAAATCTTTAATCCATTTTGACTTTAACTTAGTGCATGGTGATAGATCTGGGTCAAGTTTTAGTTTTCGGCATGTAGAGAGCCAGTTTTTCCAACACCATTTGTTAAAGAGGCTATCTTTCTTCCAATAAACATGTTTGGTCCCTTTGTCAAAGATCAGGTGGCTAAGTGTGTTTGTAGAGGTTTCTGCATCTTCTAATCCATTCCATTGATTCTGAAGTCTTTTTTGTTGCCAGTAGCATGCTGATTTTATCACAATAGCTTTGTAGTATAATTTCAAGTTAGGAATTGTAATGCTTCCTGCCTTGTCTTTGTTGGCCAGGACTGCCTTTGCTATTCTAGGTCTTTTCTGGTTCCAAATAAATTTTAGGAACAATTTCTCTAGGTCTGGGAGGTAATTTGTGGGTAGTTTGATAGGGATTACATTAAATTAGTACAGCAATTTGGGAGTATGGCCATCTCAACAATGTTGGTTCTTTCTATCCAGGAGCAGGGAATATCTTTCCATTTTCTGAAATCCTCTGCAATCTTTTTTTTTTGATAGTACTGTAATTTTCCGTAAAAAGATCTTTGACTTATTTAGTTAGATGAATTCCTATTTATTTCATTTTCCATGGTGCTATTGTAAAAGTTCTTGTTTGTCTAAGTTTCCTCTCAGTGTGTTTTTTATCTGTGGAGAGAAATGTTACTGACTTTCAGGTATTTACTTTGCATCCTGCTATGCTACTAATTTGTGTATGAATTCTAGTAGTTTCTTGGCAGAGTTTTTTTGGTCTTTCAAATAAAGTAGCATATCATCTGCAAATAATGACAATTTAACTTCTTCTTTACCTATTTTTATTCCTTTTATTTCTCTCTTTTGTCTAATGGCTCTAGGTGATAGTTCCAGAATTATATTGAATAGGAGGGGTTGATATAGGACATCCTGATCTTGCACCATATCTGAGAGTAAAAGATTTCAGTTTTACCCCATTTAGGATTATGTTAGCCATTGAGTTTTCATAAATTGCTTTTA
>NW_004524590.1:23012789-23019915 GCF_000260255.1 Octodon degus
TGGACTTTTCTTTGTCGGTAGGTTTTTTATTACATTTCATATGTCATTGGCTGTTATTGGGTTATTGTGAGTTGTTATATCTTCTTGATTCTGTTTTGGTAATCTATTCCTTTCTAGAAATCTGTTTACTTCTTCTATGTCTTCTATTCTGTGAGGGTAAAGGTTCTCAAAATAGCTATTAATAATCCAAATTTCGACTGGTTCTGTGGTAGTTACACCCTTTTCATTCCTTATTGTTTGTATTTGAATTTTTTCTTTTCTCTTTTTGATGAGGTTAGCCAGGGCTTATCAGTTTTATTTAATCTTTCAAAGAACCAGCTCTTTGATTCATTAATTCTTTGAACTGTTTTCTTCAGCCCAATTGAATTAGTTTCTGCTCTATTCTTTATCATTTCTTCCAGTGTTTGGACTCTGGGTTAGGTTTGCTCTTCCTTTTCTAAATCGTGGAGGTGCAGCATTAGGGTGTTTATTTGTTGTCATTCTGTTTTCCTAATGTGTGAATTCATAGTTATAAATTTCCCTCTGAGGACTGCTTTCACTGCATCCCATAAATTCTGATAAGTTGTGTTTGAATTTTCATGTAATTTTAAATATTGTTGAATTTCTCCTTTCATTTCATCTGTGACCCATTGGTTGCTGAGTAGAGTGTTGTTTAATTTCCATGTATTGATAGGATTTTTCTATTTTGTTGCCTTGTTTATTTCCAGTTTCATTGCACTGTGATCAGATATTATGCATGGGATAATTTCTTTTTCCTTGCATATACTTAAGCATGACCTATGGACCAGTAGGTAGTGTATTTTAGAAAATGACCCATGTGCAGCTGAAAAAACTGTATATTAAGCTGTTGTTGGGTGGAACACTCTGTATATGTCCACTGGGTACATTTGTTCCTAGCTCCAATTGAGTTCTGCCACTTCTTTGCTAATTTTTTGTCTGGTTGACTGGTCTTTTTGGGATAAGGGCTTGTTAAGGTCTCCTGTTAATATTGTAGTATTGCATATTAGATTTTCCATGTCTGTTAAGATCTGTCTTATATAGTTGGGTGCTCCTGTGTTTGGTGTGTATACATTTATGAGTATTACATCTTCCTCTAAAGTTTTTTTCCCTAACCAGTATATAGTGGCCTTCTTTATTTCTTTTGATCATTCCTGGTTTGAAGGTGAGACTTTCTGAGAACAGGATTGCTATCCCTGCTTTTTTATGAGGTGCTGGGGCATGTAGTATTGTTTTCCATCCTTTGACTTTCAGCCTATGAATTTCTTTATGAGTTACATGTGTTTCTTGTATACAACATATTGTTGATTTTGTTTCCTAATCCACTGTGCCATTCTATTTCTCTTAATTGGTGAATTGAGTCCATTTACATTTATGGTTATAATTGAGATGTGTTCACTTAAGATTGACTTTTTTTTTAGGATTGACTTTTTTTTAACTCCTGTTGTTTACTCCTTTTTTCCCCTGTGTTTAATTATTTGCCCTATTTAGTGGTTTCCTTCTGTTCTTGTTTGTGGAGTTCTGATCATTTTGGTCCCTTTGTAGATTATCTTTCATTGATCTGTGTAGAGTTGGCTTTGTCATCATGAAATTCTTTATTTGTTCTTTGTGGTGGAAGTGTTTCACTTCCCTATAAAAATTGAAAGAGAGTTTTGCAGGGTATAGTAGTCTGGGCTGGAATTTGTTTTCATAGAGGACTTGAAGTACTCTGCTCCATGCTCTTCTTGCCTACATGGTTTGTGAAGAGAATTCAGCCATTATAATGATGGGATTTCCTCTAAATGTGATCTACTTCTTTTCTCTAGCTGCTTTCAGTATATTGTTCTTGTGCTGGATTTCTTGGATCTTGACTATTGTATGTGTCTATATATTTTAAATTGTGTTGAAGTTATTTGGCATTCTGTATGCTTTGGTTACCTGAATGTCAGATTGTTTCCTCACATTTGGGATCTTTTAGGCTATTACTTCTGCCCATATTCTTTTTGTGTCATTTGTATTGACTCCTTCTTTCTCATTGATGACTATTAGTCTCATGTTATTCATCTTTGCATCATCTTTCAGGTGGTGAATTACTTTTTCCTGCATCCTAGTTGTGTTTAAGAGTTTTTTTCTTACCTTTTCATTAGCTCTGATAGCGTCTTTAAGATCTGAAACTCTATCTTCACTTTCACTCAAATGGTTTTGCAAGCTTGTGATTGAAATCTTAAGTTCCTCTACAACTGTTTTACTATGCTTCATGCGATCTATGTCTTTCCTCTATTGCTTATTCAAGGATCCATCACTTTTCTAACCTCTATTTTTTTAAATCAGTGTCTTCCTGAGAAGTAGTTGTTAATTCTTTTACTTCAGAGTTTTTTTCTGATCTGATTTCTTATATATGTTTCTGCATTTGATTCTTTATTTCAGATGCTCTTAATTCAGAGATTTCTTTTTTTCATTTCAGAGATTAATTCTGATTTTAATTCCTCTATAGCTTTCTGCTATTGTTTCTTTACTTCAGACATTATTCATTCATAGATTTCTTTTTTTATTTCAAGGATTTATTCTGATCTGACTTCCTGTATATCTTTCTGCTGTTGTTTCTTTATTTCATAGGCTATTAGTTCAGACATTTAAGCTGTGGTAGTGTCATCTGCACTTATTCTGGGTAAGCTCCGCACCTGAGATTGCATTTTGCGCCTACTCTTTGTCTTTTTGTATGGCACTGTCCTTTGTGTAGAACTTTGGTGCAGTTGTAACCTTAGCACGTACTAAAATTTAGGTACCAATATTCCAAGTTCTAGTTCATGCAGATGTGCCTGGCTTGGGCCTGGCTACTGTGCTCAGCTCCTTCCTGCTGCAGCCCTTGGAAGTGAACCTGCTGTGCCCCTCTGGCAAGATGTTCTATTCCTGGACTAGCTCTGTGCTTTTCACCCTAGTCTTACTGCAAGGACTTCAGCTGCAGAGTTTCACCCCAGGCTATATGCCAGGCCTGGGCTGGGTCTGGGTGGGCATGGGTGTGTCAAGAGAGCACAGAAGCTCTCCCATATACTCACCACGCCTGGGTTTTGGCGGTTCTGGAGTGCTCCCAAGTGCGTGGTGTAAGTTCTCACTCACAGGGCGGGCTTGGCCTGGCTCTGGAGGGGCAGGGTAAGTCTGGAGAATGCGGGGAAAAGTCTCTCTTGCATGGTGGCCTTGGGCTTGGTCTGGTGGGTACAGGACAGTGCAAAAGCTCTCCCACACACTGGCAGGGCCTGGGGTTGGGAGGTTATGGAGCAGTCCTGAGAGTGTGGCAGAAGTACAACCATGGCAATTTTAAAGAGAAGTGAGCTCTGAGACAAGCCAACTGTAAGAAGAGATCACTTGAAGACTAAGCTGGGTGCTAGAGTATGACTGCTATAGCCTACACACTCAGATTCAAAGACTGTATCCACCTCATTCTACTTCTCTAAGCCAGTTCTGAGCCCAGTAAAATAACCTGCATCATGTTCTTGTTTTTCAGGTATTGTAGGAAGTGGTTTTACAAGCAGCTATCAGGGAAGAGAAAATGAAGAAGAGGACCCAGAAATACAGAATGGGAGGTAAAGGATATTAGGAGATGTATTAGTTAGCTCTCTATGGTCATGACAAAATACCTGAGACTATTTTAACTTACAGGAGAAGATGTATTTTGTCTCCTGGTTTCAGTCTGTGCTCACTTGGTTCTTTTTCTGTGGCTGTCATAAGGAAGGACATCTTTGCAGTAATCAGTGGTAGTACAGAGTTGCTTTCCCCCTTACAGTGACATGGTGTCGAGAGAGAGAATAAGGGGGGCAGGCAAGGGCTGAAGACAAAACATACCCTTCAGAAGAATAGCCTAGGAATGTGCATCCTCCAACTAGGCCTCTTTTCCTAAAGTTTACACTCTCCCAAATAGCTTATTAAGCAGTAAATTTCTGCCATGATGATGTTGGAGCCCACAGAATCCAGTCAACTCTCCATGTTCCCACCTCTGAAAAATCCTACCTTGGGGACCAGGCCTTCAACACATGAGCTTTTGCAGAACACTTCAGAACCAAAAGATAACAAGGAGAAAGCAAATGCCTAGAGGTAAGTGTACAAATCTTCCCCAGCAGCTCCTGAGGCCATGAGGAGGGCCAGGCTACTGAGCTGGTGTTCCAGGCTCACTCTTTGCAGCAGTTCACTCCTCTTGGAGTGAGAAACTAAAAGAGAAAATAAAATGTGGAGGATACAATAGATACTGGCAAAAGGGAATGAACTTATTCAAAAGGAAAGAGTTACTGAGTTGGGGAGAAGGACAGGAGAGGGAGTAGGGGAAAGAGATACATCTATGTATGCAAGAAGCATGGTTTGTATAATTGTACTGTAGATTTCTGTGGGTCTACGGAAGGAGGAAGCTGGTGCTTAATTTGTTTTGTCTCCTTTTATCAATTGTTTGTACTTTCTTCTTCCTCATTTCTCATGCATTTCTTTCTTTTTTTCTTCTCCCAATTTTTCATGCAAATATCTGCTAATGTGAACAGCTAATTTGAAGACAACACTATGAAATAAAACAAATATTGTAAAATTCATACTATTATTTATTTTTATTTTTATTTTTTGCAGTACCAGGGTTTGAACTCAGGACTTTACACTTTCCAGGCAGGCGCTTATTCCACTGAGCTATCTCCCTGGCTCATATTATTTTGTTTAGTGAAATTCTGTATTATTTGTACTTTTTCTGCTTTGAAGTGTCTTTTAAAACTAAAAATTAGGTGCCAGCCCCACCCCTGGGGCATGCTGAGATGGCAATTGAGACTGGGTGTGGTGTTGTGCACCTGTAATCCCAGCATTTGGGAGCCTGAAAATAGGAGAATCATTATGAGTCTGATCTACGTCATGAGACCCTGTAGACCCTGTACCAAGAGTGCTCTTCAGCTGTCTCACCATGCTTTTTATGGTCCCAGGAAAGGCAACAAGTTTGTGCTTTAGCTGAAACTCATCCTCATGAGTCTAAAAATAGCAGCGAGTTAGTGTTCCAAAGCTGTAAGGTCAGGGACATCGTATCAGGTTGAGGAGAGCAGCCCTGAAAAATAGAGCTGTGAAAAGCAACTGGAAAATCCTTGTGGAGGGCACGTGTGGGGCCAGGTGTTCTGCTGTGCATGCATCAGCCTGCTCTCTCTACAGAGCTTTGCTCTCATTGCACCTTCAGGGAATCCCCAGGGAGTGTGTCAGGGCATTTTAGGAGGAGAGGCCAACATCTGGAGAGTTGTCCATACCCAGAAATGGCTGTTTATTGAATGCTTGTATTTTTCTAATTTATGAAGGTAAAACCATTTAAGCAGATTATTATAAACAAACAATAAAGGATATCATTGGCAGGGTGTGTTTAATTTTGGTTTATATTTTCACAAAGGGGAAATAATTGGAACATGTTAAGAAACACTGGTACTGACTTTGACTGTGAAATAAAACTGTGAAAATGAAATGGGGCTGAGGAGGAAAGGTGTTGGATCTTAATTAGTTAGAGTATGGTGGAGGGGAAAGGCATCCTTCAACATGTGCATCTTGGGTTCGGTTTCTGATTTGCTCCCTCATGTCCCTGCTGTCCTTTGTCTCTGTAACATGATTCTGAGCCTTTGCATCAATAGCCCTGGTCTGAAGGGTAAGGACAGAGCAATGGCTAGAAATCTAGATTTATATTAGCCAGACTGTGGCTCAGGCCTCAGCTTCCACGTCACTTGTGAATTATCTCTTTCCTAATAATTCCAATAAACTAGCTTAATAATAGCAATAAAGTCTTCTAACACATTTACAGAATACTTAATGCCAGGTGAGTAATATGCTAAGTATATTTTTTAAAATATCTATATTACCTTCTAAGTAAATTCTGAAAAATCAATTTTAGCTCAAGGAAATAGGTGAAAATAACATGTTCAAGGTTTCATGGGTGATAGACAGATCAGATTCAAAGGTCCTCTTGTGCTTCCTGGACATGCTGCCTTGCCTTTCTTCAGGGTCCAATGGGACAGCTCTGAGTACCTCTGTGGTAGAGATGTGAAAATTCAACAAGCCAGTATGTGGAAAGCAGATGGCACAGTGAGTGCCATTTTACTGAGTCAACAATAAATGTTGATGATCACAAATGCTAACCACTAGTGTTGACTGCATGCTTAATATGTGCCAGACATTGTTCTGTGCTACTGGAGTGAGAACTGTCTGAACCTTACCCACAGAAGCTCCATCATGTGGTGGGGCCCTCTGTAGCTATCCAGTGGGCCCCTAACAGGGGCTGAAGCCATGTGCTGGGCTGCAGCACCTTAAGGTCATCTACCACCTTGGCTGAACAGTGCTTGCTGAGACTAGCAGAGTTTTCTGATAAGTTTGGGATGGGAGTGGATTACCCATTCATGCAACTTTTCCCAAGTACCTTTCTTGCTTTTGATCCTCCTTTACTGCTTTAATTAGTGCCCTATAAAATCAGTAGCCTGGCACACAGAGGTGGTGACCTTGACAGGGTTGCAGCCCACGAGTTGTCCATTATTCTGAGTAACCCTGAATAAACTCACTCACTTGCCACACTAGACTTGCCTGAGTTGTTCTCTGGACTGTCAGATCCCTCTTTGTTTGGAGGCAGAGGTTTCTTTTATGTCTCTCCAGGAACTTATGCAGCAGCTTCTTTTTGTGCTTTACTTATTTCAAATCCTCCTAAGAATGGTGAAGAAGGCACTGCTCTTCTCAGTCTCATTTTATAAGTGAAAAAATCAGGCCTAGGGTGGCTAAGCAATTTACTCTAGGCCACAGAATTAATCATCAGTAAAGCTGGGATTCATATCATGCTGTTTATCTTCAGGGCCCAAACTGTGGCTAATTAACATTATATTATTGGGACAGAAGTGAAAGGCAAGGAAAAGAAGAAATAGCCTCTTTACTGATAAAAGTCTAAAACTTATCATTTTTTATAGCAGAATAATACTCCATTGTGTAAAAATACCACATCATTATTCCTCAGTTGATGAGCATTTGGGTTACTTCTAAGATTTAGCTATGGCAAATTGTGCTGTTATAAACATTGGTGCACATATATTGCTGTGAGAAAAACACCCAGGAGTGGAATACCTGGGTTGAATGGGATCTGCAATGCCAGCTTTTTGAGGAATCTCCACACTGA
>NW_004524590.1:23020531-23026989 GCF_000260255.1 Octodon degus
GTGCTTATTCCACTGAGCTATCTCCCCAGCTCATATTATTTTGTTTAGTGAAATTCTGTATTATTTGTAACTTTTCTGTTTTGATGTGTCTATTAAAAATAAAAATTATGTGCCAGCCTTGCCACCAGAGCATGGTGAAGTGGTGATTGAGACTGGGCGTGGTGCTGTGTAATCCCAGCACTTGGGAGGCTGAAAATAGGAGAATCACTATGAGTCTGATCTACATCATGAGACCCTGAAGGCCCTGCACAAAATACATAAAAAATTAAACAAATAAAAAGAAAAACTAGAAAAAAATAAATAGCCTCAACAAACTGTTTTTTGTTCATGCAACTTTTTCCTTTAAGAAAGATTTATGGACCTCTTATGATATATGCTATCAATAGAGTACAAGTGCAATCATTTATGTATGTACTTGTTTGCTCTGCAATTTTTTGGCTTCCTTGTGGCCAGAGGTGATTTTATCCTACACTTGATTCTCATATTCAGTACTACAACTGTCAGTGGAAGAGAATTGATGGTCCCTTGTATGTTGGTCACAGTGTAAGCATTCTGAATTTCTTGTGAATAAAAACACAAGATTGTTTGGCATCATTTAAGTAAATAGTGATGCTTTCAATGTGACACACCAGTAGAGCCACTGCCATTGTTTCACAGGAAAAGGAAGGCCTTTATTCTACCATGTTAAGGAATCAGTGAACAGTGAGGCAGGGTGTGGCCTGCAGGGAAGACACCAGAGGAGGTTACTCTGAGGCTCAGATTTGAAAGATAAAACAGGAATTTTCCTGGTACAGAAGACCTAAAGTGTATCCAGAAAGAGCTGCATTCAGTAGAAAAAAAATACTCAGAAAATAGCCCCAGAAGACATGGTAGGGCGCAATGTATGAGCAGTGAAGATGGGAAACATTATGTGCCTTAATGGATCTCCTGGCAGGTTGTAAGCAGGACACAGAGGCAGTTTGATTTATAGCTTGGAGGGCTCTCCCTTGCTGTGGTATGTATCATCGGGCAAGGTGAGATGGCACAATGGGACAGTCACATGAGAAGTTCAGCCAGGGCTTATCCTCCAGCTTATTCTGTAAGTGGCTTCAAGGAGCTGCTTCCTGAGAATCTGAAAGTGCGGTGAGTGCTGATTCCCTCTCTGGCCTTCAGCATCAACATCTGCACATCTGTGTGAGGGAATTGTTCTCCACTGGCATTGAGCATTGGGCCTGGATGTTTAGTTCCTCCAGCTGTCATTTGAGAAAGAAACAAAGTGAAGGGAAGCTGACAGGAACAAAGACTGAACAAATAGACTGGTGATCACCAAGTGTCTCCTCCCTGTCCTCTGGAGATGAGTTTAATGCAGGAATTGATATCACTGGCACTTTGGAAGGGTGTAGGGTGATGTTACAATGTGTAAAGGCTCTTCTTTTATGTTGGTATCTTAGTAAACTCTTGCCTGAAGGAAATAAGAAAAGGGTTTTTGGGATAAGCGCAAAGAGGACATAATTCTAGGTGGAATGAGACATTGTTCTGTTCACATTTTTATGGTTGTTGAGCAAAATAAACTAGTAAAGTATAATGGAAACAGGCAAAGTTGTCCAGAATTTGTAGTCTAAGTAATACATTTCTTAAAATGATGTGTCCAAGGATGTTGGTATTTTTTATAGTGTAGAGCTGGTGGAAAGTCCTCTTTTGTTTTCTGAATATTGCAAAAGTTACTCTGGATATCAATAGGAACATTTTTGGTGATCTGGGGGCTTATAAGTGGCTTCCCCTTTCTCTCTGTTTCTCAGTAAGGCATAGGGGTACATCTGTAGCAAAATTTCAGGAAGAAGTCTTGAGATTCCTTTTAGGTTGAAGGAATGTTATTGAAAAGCTCATTCTCTGAATGAATATCTGCGAAGAAAGTCAGAGGTGGCTATCAGGAGGCACAGGTTGGAGTGAAGCTAGGAGTAACAGAAATACAGGGCAATACATTTCTTTTTCTTATATGTATTTGCCAGTGAATGGCATTTCCATTGACTTACTTCTCAAATTTAAGCTTACAAATAATACTAGATTCTTCTCTCTACTGGTTAGGAGAAGCTAAGTGCTGCAGCCTTAAGAAATGACCACAATAACTTGTGTTTTCAACAGCCAACAGCTATTTTGTCTTCCTTTCATGATGATTGTCATTTGTATTTCATTGAGTCTCTGCTTTAGCTTGTCTTACTGGGGGACTCATCCTGATGCAGAGACAACTATCTGGAACATTGCTGGTCTTCTAGCAGAAGATGAGAACAAGATGGTCACACACTGGATTCTAAAACTTTTGAAAGTGATGCATACAGGTTATGTTCATATATTATTGAGAAAACCTAATGATAATGAGATCTAGATGTATAATTATCAAGGAACAGCAGATATTTTTTAAAGGCATTTCTATGGCTTGACTGTTGATATCCTTACAATATTCATATGCCGGATCTTGTGTCTAGGGTGATAGTATTAAGGAATGAGGCCTTTGGGAGTGTGATTAAGTTGTGAGGACTGCATTTTCATGAATGGGGTCACTGCCTTGTAAAAACCGTTGAAGGAAACACTCTAGTCCTTGGTGTCATATGAGGACACTGAAAGACCCTAGGGAAGGACTGGGCTTTCAACAGCCATCTAATATTCTGGTGCTTTGCTCTTGGACCTCCCAGCTACTATAACTATGAGAAATGAATTTCTATTGTTTAAAATTTCCCAGCCTAAAGTATTTTCATATAGAAGTCAGAATACATTGATACAAAATTTTATGTATGGATCCACACAGAAAAGAGTTCAAATCCAATATCTTTTTTTTTTTCAGTTAATTAGAGTGTAGTTTGTTTTCTGTTTTATGTCTGGGATGTTTCAAGTTCCTAAGTAGCTGTTATATGTAAGATAGAAGGAAATTTTGAAAATAGCATTTATTATTTTTTTCAGATGACAAACCAAGCTTTATTTTGGAAAAGACAATTGAATTGGTTTTTGTTAGAGGGCATGGGCAAGAAGGGATACCCCAGGCAGTAGATTCCTCCCCAAGGGTGGGCTGAGTGCTGAGGCTGAGCCTCAGGTTGGTTTCTTGTTTCCAATGCTCCCTTGTACAGCTGTCTCCCCACAAGTCCAAAGGCAGCCATGAGGGAGGTGCAGGCTGGGAAAAGCTGCTTCAGTCCATTCACTTGGGCAGGATGTCAGAGCTCTCAGACACTGGCTTCCCATTGCAGGTCTTGATCTTCTTCGCAACCACAGCAGACTTGGTTCTGATGAAGCCAGGGCTCGTGAGGCCCCAACAGGATGAGCTCACTGCTCCTGCATAGCCTCTGGGGGTCTTCATGTGGATACTCAAGCTCTGTATCCCAACCGCCAGCCTGTTCTCCTCACCTTCCAGCAGCTTGTGGTAGGTGGCAATCTCGATGTCCAGGGCCAGCTGATGTTCATGAGCTTCTGGTAGTTACACAGCTGCTGGGCCATGTCCTGTTTGGCCTCTGTAGGGCAGCCTCCCTCTGGGTCAGCTTGCTTTGGTATCTTTAATGTTCATCTTCCTATGCTGCTTGGCATCAGTGATGATAAACTACAGGGATGCTCTCTGGGCTTTGAGGGCCTCAATCCCTGGCTACAGGGAGCTGATGCTATGGTTCATCTCAGAGATCTCAGACTTTGTGCAGAGGAGCTCATCTCAATGCTTCCCAGCCAGAGCCTGCAACTCTTCAGACTTGATGTGGTATGTGCTCTCAACTTTGGCCTGGCTGTGGTTGTCTGTCTCCTCATATTGAGCCTTGACTTCAGCAATGATACCATACAGGTCCAGGGAGTAGCTGTTGTCCATGGACAGTACCACAGATATGTCTGAGATCTGAGACTGCAGCTCATGTAGGTCCTCTTCATACAGTTGCCTGTGGAAGGTGATCTCATCTTTTAGCCCTTCCATGGGAGACTTGAGCTCTACCTTATTCATGTAAGCTTCAGGCACATCCTTCTTGATGAGGACAAATTCATTCTCCATTTCTATACTCTTGTTGATCTCATTTTCATATTTATTGTTGAAGTCCTCTGCTAACCCCCACATGTTGCCAATCTCTGCCTCCAGTTTCAGTTTATCATGAGCCAGTGTGTCCAGCTGCCACAGGAGGTTGTTGATGCAGGTTTGGAGCATGTTGCACATCATCTTAATCTGGTCTCCAGCATCTTATTCTACTGCTTCATAAACTGCAACTTATTGATGAAGGAGGCAAACTTGTTGAGGTTCTGGATCTGCTCCTTCTGAAAGCGCATGGCCTAGATATTGGGATCCACTTCCATGTTCAGGGGGCTTCAACAGGCTCTGGTTCACCTGTATGTCAGTGATGCTTCACATACCACCAGCCCACACCATAACCAGTAGCTCAGGCCACCCTAAAAGCTGCTGTTGCTGCCCATTTGGGAGAAGCTGGAGGAGCTGATGCAAGAAGTGGGCGTTCTGGTGTAGGAGAGGTTGCTGAAGGCCTGAGGGCCAGTGGTGGACACCTTGTAGGACTTCTGGGTCACCCTTATGGACATGGTGGAGGATGGGATGAAAGTAGGTGAACTGAAGATGGAGACCCAAGAAGCCAGGCAGCTGCTTCTGGACAGTGGTGAAGATAGCATTTAGATTATCCCTGATCTTCAGGATGCAATATAAAGACTGCTATAGGACTATTTGTTATAATTGTTAACATAGCCAATAATTAAGTGTTTTATTTTTATGTTTTAATTTTTATTTAACTTTGTTATTTTCCCATAATTTTATTGAGGAACAAATAGTAATGAGACAGTTTCAAACCAAATTGGTAGGACATTTTCAATAATTAACACATTGCATACATTCTTACTAGTGGTTAATTGCTGTGCAAGATGCGGACATGATATCCTATTTACAAACACTGTTAAAACAAATCCCTCTATTCATTAAGAGAATGTAACTATATATCTATCCTAACCACTTTGAATACACAGATACAAAATGGACATTCATCAGTATCCCCTTTTTTGGTTAAGTTGTGTTATTTGAATATTATAGGTGTGCTAACTCAGCAAAATATTCTAAAAGAGTCCAATAGTCCACAATAGTATTGGGTCTTCTGCTTCACTGGCAATGTCAGAAATTGTTGACCTGAGTCCCCTACAGATCAACATAACAGCATGGCTTTACTTTTTATACTTTGTTTTTATACTGTTCTGCTGGATGGTTAAGACCAAGGTAAAGCAGGACCTATGCAACAAGAATTGTAGCTTTTGGGTCTGATAAGGTCAGTGAAATCCCCTCAGGATTTATCCTGAGATCCTGTATCTCAGATTGTAGAACCTTTGTCAGTGTCAGCCATGTGCATGAGTCACGGCCATTGCTTGGCCATTGTGCTCTCTGTGAAAGCCTGAGAGAAGGTTTTCTCTCCATGTAATTCTCCTTAGGTATACCCTACATCAGTGATCACGTTCTTCTTTGGCATCATAATCTCCTTGATCAGAAAATTTGGGACACTACTGAGTTACGTGACGTTACAGTACAAGTTCTCATATGTCCTGAATCTTAATTGACCTTGGAAGGCTAGGGCCAAAATGTTGACTTTCTTTGAGGCCCTCATTTGTCTCTAATTTTGGTCTGCAAACTTAGGTTGATAACCCTCCAGAAGACAAGCTTATTGTTATTACCGTACAACCTAGAGTGTTAAGCTTAACCTCACTATCTGTCTGAATATCAAACATCTTAGGCATAACATGGAACAGGTATTTTTCATCAAGTATTGATATGTGGAAGTTTAAGTCCCTACAGACTATGATGAAAAAACATTTAAAAATTAGAATACATTTAAAAAATAAGCATAAAGGATTATATAATTTTTACGTTTACACGTAAGTCCAAAAAAACTAACCATATACAACCTTGTAGCAGGACAGTCCTAAAACATTCCTTTTCCTGTGTCTTGCCTTCATTCACCACCCCCTTCTTTTTGAAAAATCATCTACCCAAGAGACAGCACAGCAGCAACTGGCATGTCATGACAAGCAGCCTGTATTCAGAAGACCAGAATGACTAGCACTCCAAGCATGAAACTACTATTACAGATTACCATCTTCAGTGCAGTTGCTTAGTTCAGAGGAATCAGTATATATAGTAGTCAGAGTGAGAATCTTTCCAATTAACTTCTAGGTTCAAAAATCTTATGGAGGGGACAGTGAGATGGCTCAGTAGGATAAGCGCTTGACTGGCAAACGGAAGGATCTGAGTTCAATCTCTGGTTCTGCTAAAAAAAAAGTAAAAAGTCTTACGGAGATTCTCAGGATCATTGCCCTGCCTATCTTCTGCATATAACTGTATGGCTTATCACTGTCATCTTTCCTAGCTGTTCTCCTTTCCCTTCTTAATTAGTTAGTCCTCAAGTTCCTGCTTTCCTTTTACTTGTATTATACCTTTCTATTTGTATTTCTTCTTTTGAGTTCTTATACTAGGGAAA
>NW_004524590.1:23028670-23029668 GCF_000260255.1 Octodon degus
TCATTGGCTGGTATTGGGCTATTTGGAGTGGTTACATCTTGTCGATTCAGTTGTGGTAATTCATACCTTTCTAGGAATCTGTCCATTCCTTCTGTGTCTTCTATTCTGTCAGAATACAGATTCTCAAAGTAACTATTGATAATCTTCTGAATTTCCACCGGGTCTGTGGTAATTACACCCTTTTCATTCCTTATTGCTTGTATTTGAATTTTTCTTTCCTCTGTTTGATGAGGTCAACTAGGGTCTTGTAGATTTTATTTAATTTTTCAAAAAACCAGATTTTTGCTTTTTTAATTCTTTGAATTGTTTTCTTCATCTCAATTGAATTAATTTCTCCTCTAATCTTTATGATTTGTTCTTACCTTTGGGCTCTGGGTTTGCTTTGCTGTTCCTTTTCTAGTTGGCGATGGTGCAGCATTAGGGTATTTATTTGTTCCCGTCTTGGTTACCTAATATGTGAGTTTAGAGCTATTAATTTCCCTCTAAGAACTGCTTTCATCATATCTCACAATTTCTGATAAGTTGTGCTTGAATTTTCATTGAATTGTAGATATTGTTTAATTTCTCATTTGATTTCATCTGTGACCCATTGTTTACTGAGTACGGTTTTATTTAATTTCCATGAATTTAGGGTTTTTTTCTGGTTTCTTTTGTCATTGTTTCCAGTTTCATTGCACTGTGTTCAGATAATATGAATGGGATAATTTCTGTTTTCGTGCATATACTTAAGCACGACCTATGGACCAGTATGTAGTCTATTTCAGAAAATGACTCATGTGCAGCTGAGAAAAATGTATATTCAGCTGTGTTTGGGTAGAACACTCTGTATATGACCACCAAGGCCATTTGTTTCAAACTCTGGTTCAGTTCTGCTATTTCTTTGCTAAGTTTTTGTCTTTTTGATCTATCTTTTGCGGGTAGGGGGTTTTAAGGTCTCCTGTTAAGATTGTGGTATTGGATATTAGATTTTTCATGTCTGTTAAGATTTGCTTTATATA
>NW_004524590.1:23030556-23075556 GCF_000260255.1 Octodon degus
TTTTCTGCTATTACTTTTGCCCATATTTTTTAATGTCTTTTGTATTGACTCCTTCTTTCTCATCGATGCTTATCATCTCACATTGTTTATCTTTGCATCATCTTGCAGGTGATGGTTTATTTTTTGTTGCATCCTAGTTGTTTTTAAGTGATGCTTTCTTACCTTTTCACTAGCTGCACCAGCATCTTCAAGATCTGAAACTCTGTCTTCACTTTCACTTAAATGGTTTTGCAAGCTTGTGATTGATGTTTTAATTTCCTCTATATCTCTTTGACTCTGCTTCATGCGATCTATTTCTTTCCTGTATTGCTCATTCTAGGAATCCATCATTTTTGTGATCTCCTGTATTTTTTAATCAATGTCTTCTTTAGAAGCAGTTATGAATTCTTTTACAGCTGTTTTTATTTCAGATTGGTTTTCCTCCCTATGTTTCTGCAGTTGATTCTTTACTTCAGATGCTATGAGTTCTGAGAATTGTTTTCACAGTTCAGAAAATTCCACTCTGAGTTCCTCTATAACTTTCTGCTGTTGCTTATTTACTTTCGACGCTATTAATTCATACATTTGAACTGAGCTAGTGTCCTCTGCACTTGTTCTCGTTGGGCATTTTGTTTCCTCCATATGATTCTGCATTTGATTCTTTACTTCAGATGCTATTAATTCAGAGATTTCTTTTTTTTTTATTTGCAATCTGAGTTCCTCTATACATTTTGTCCACTGTTTCTTTTTTTCAGAAGCCGTTGATTCATTAATTTTAGCTGTGTGAATCTGACTTTCTTCTGTTTTAGTGTCCTCTGCACTTGTTATGGGTGGGCTTGGGTTTTGAGATTGCATTTTGCTTCTTCTCATTGTCATTTTGTGTAGCACTGCCTTCTGACCTTTGTTGTAGAATTTTGGTGCTGTTATAACCTTAACACTTACTGAAGTTCAGGTTCAGTTCTACAAAGTTTGAATTTATCCAGTTGTGCCTGCCTTGTGTCTGGTTGCTCTGCTCTGTTCCTTCCTGCTACCTCCCTTGGTGGTGAACCCATTGTGCCCCTCTGGCAAGATGTTCTGGTCCTGGACTACCTGGGTAGTTCTGTCCCCTACACTATGTGCAGGGATTGCAGCTTCAGGGTTTCACCCCAGGCTTGTATGCCAGGCCTGAGCTGACTCTGGAGGGGACAAGGTCGAGTAGGGAGGAGAGGCAGCTCTCCCACACACTCACTGGCCTCAGCTAGATCTGCATCTGGGGGTTCCCAGAATGCAGCAGAAATTCCTACTTGGCAGGTGGTGTGGGTGGGTACTACGGAGTGTTGGTGGTATCCCTAGGGGGTGAAAGTTGGTCTGACCCATGCTGCACCTGGGCTAGGATTGATAGGTACTTCCAGCACAGGGTAGCCAGAAGCTCTCCCATACGCTTATGCAGCCTGTGCTAGGACTGGATCTGGGGGTTCACGGATGCAATAGAAATTTCTACTGGGCAGACGTGGTGGGGGAGGTGCTGCAAAGTGGTAAGGGGCATCCCAAGTGGGTGGAAGAGGGTCTCCTGCACACTGCATCTTGGCTGGGACCCGTAGGTCCTACCGGTGCAGGGTAGCCAGAAGCTCTCCCACATACTCCTAGTCTTTATGTTTTTAAAATTCTTATTTCAAAATCTTTTTTTCGTCTTATTCCTTCACAAGGTCTAGGCTTAGCTAGCTTTCTCTCAATAGGCTTTCTCTGTTCTCTCAGTCAAGAGCAGTTCTTTCCATCACCACACATTCAGCTGTGTTTCCCACACTTACTACTCTGTGACATTATGAATATAAACATTCTTTTACTGCTGTGTTCATTGCACATACATGTGGCTTCCTTGATAGAGTACAAGTTCTGTCTTAGTATAAATCTTGTGTGTCTTATTCATTGCTACATTCCCAGATCTTGGAAAAGTACCAGGTACATAGGAGGCATCTCAACCAGCACCTGTTATGAACTAATGAACACACTTTAAAAGGCTCCCAAAGAGCTTTTTGAATAACAACACGAGTCTTTAGAATCATGTTACTTTTCAATTTGGGAAAAACATTTGCTTTTATTTTCTTTTTCCTTTAGGTAAAAAGAGAGACTGACCTAACAAGTTCTGGGAAGAGAATGGAAATTTCTAGGCTTCAATGTATTGAATATCTCTCTTCTTACCACCAGAATCACTTAAAAAATGGCATGTCTATTGGTTTCTGTCCTTCAAGTGGCATCCAAAATGCATTTATGGTCAGTCCCCCCTTCTCTCCCTTTCAGTGCATTTTCATTTCTCAATTCTACTGTAGGAGACCTGGCTACATAATGCAGATGAGTAAGAGGAAGCATGGGGACAATGAAGAAATAAGAACCTTGGGAAAAGAAGTTCTAACCTCATCTCTATTTATATGTCTGTCTTCATAGAAGCTAATCCCAATGCTTTTCCTGGAGCACAAACTAATCTCAGTGCTTTTCCTAGAGAACAGAAATAGGCTCCAAATGTTACACTCTTCCTGCATCCCCTAATTTGTTCTCTAGTAAGAAACCAGAAATATCTTCCCAGAGTTCAAATCTGGTTAGGATATTCAATGGCTTGTTTAAGGCCTCATATGTTCTACTCAAGTCTACTTGTCTAATTTGATCTTTTGCTATGATTCCATAACAAGAATCAACTTCAGCCACATTTTCTCATGTGAGTACATGGTTGATATCTTTTCCTCCTAGTAACATCTCTGGGATCAGAGATCAAGCTTGTCATTTTCTATTTTATTTTAAGAGTTAAGTACAGTGCCTGGGAAATAGCAAATGTTCACTAAGTACTCACTTGAAAGAATGGATGTGTAAAAGAATGAGTAGTATTTAGGTTTTATCATGATAGTAAGAGAAAGGTTAAGGGCTTCACAAACACAAAGTCAGGACAAGTGAATGGACTCTATTGTATAAGTAGCATGAAGAGACATTTCTACCATAGTATCAACTATGGCCACTTTGTAGGAGTGTGAAGCAGTAACCTAGCTATCCAATTTCCTGCTGTGAAGGTATCACACATTGAAAAGTGTGATACCAGGCGCCAGAGAGACTTACTCACAGGAGAGACTTGAAAACCTCACTGATCAAAATTATTCACTTGACTGAGCTTGTGGTCACCATGGTTCAGGTCAATTGAGTGACAGTCAAGATGACTGATTGTACTGCTGATTTCTGCTGGTCTATTCAAAGGAACAGCTAATGCTTACATTTTTAAAAATTATCTTTTTTCCCTTCTTTTTAAATTTCTTATAGCATTTTAAAAAACAGTTTTGCACGTTTGTATCTGGTAACCTAAAAAACTAATTTGAAGATAACATTATGTAATACAACAACCATTGTTGAATTCCTATTACTGTATTTAATGACATTTTACATCATTTCTATTTTTTTTTACCATTTTGTATTCTTTAAAAGATAAAAATAAATAAAAAATAAAAAATGACTGATTTTAAAAATTTGTACCAAAGTTTCAGGTATAATTATGTGTCAGGTACACACATTACATTCATGTTTTTGAATGAGAAACATAAATGTGGAATTTTTATGTTGGGGATATTTTACAAGGCTACATCATTTGGTTAAAGTGAATGACAACAGGTCGAAGCTATTGATGTATAAAGTGACCACATCCACGGATATAATGCTGAGATCCCAATTGGTAAGAGGACAGCTCATTCATTGAAAAGGAAATAAGTCACTAACAAAAAGGTTTGAGTCAAAAACAGCAGAAAAGCAAATGAAAGCTTTTACAGATGCTTTGGGCTGTAATGTTTAAAGATTTTGAAATGTGATGCCAGCAAGACTGCATGCAATAGATGTTTTAATAGAGTGCCTGTGGGAGGATGAATTGCTTAGACATTTTTAATGGCAAAGATATTGATAATCTATAACAGAATCATGAAAGTATTTATACCTGTTCTAAATCATCTTCCAAAAATCAATTTGAAAGATGTTTGACACAGTGTTATTTATTTTTAAAATAAAGCACCATGAAAATGGATCTTAAATATCAAACAGAGTAGTTAAAAACTGGTACACTTACAACATATTTGCAAAGAATTTTTACAAATAAATGCTCCTAGCAAAATTTATATATAGTAAATAAGGGACACAAAATGTTTTCTGTGCTTAGACAAAGAGGAAATTATAAAAATGTAGTCTTACAGATCTAGGTGCAGATACTAGATGGTACAGTATGATTTTTAGCTTTTATTGCATACACTATTTATAAAATTTCTAAGCTAATCATATATGTTTACAGTACCATGAAAAGACATTATTAAAACCACAGACCATGGCTTTGAGGTCATCTAAGCTTTTGTTCTATATATGGTTCCATTACTTCTTATGATTTTGACCCAAGATCTGTGGGTTCCAGTTTGTTCATCTGTGCAGCAAATATAATAAAGTGTATCATATAGGAAGCTCAAATGAAGTAAAACACACATAACACCTAGTATTGTATATGGCCTGGGATGAAGTATAAGTATACTGTTTTTGTCATTTTAAAAATCAGAGCAGCTGAGAATTTGAAAGGCTTCAGGATATTTTACCCAACCTTTAAATTGCCCACATAGCCTGTGGATGCTGGTGAGAGTGCAAATGGCTGGTCTCAGCTGCACAGCCCACAAGCAGCCACCCGTGCTTGAACCCGGACCTTTGCCTTTTGCATCCCTGTTTTGTGTTCTATCTGTGAAGGCTTCTTGCTTCCCTAGAGACACAGAGTGAAGCCTTGAATTACTGCTGCTCTTTCATTTGTTTTGTTTTGATGTTTTTTTATGTCTTTCATCTGGCAAAATGGAGCAAATTTCCTAGAGTGATTGTTGGTGCTAAAGCCAAGCAAATTACATCCTGAGAGAAGAATTTAAATGACAAATACTGCTTAATATCAGCTGAAGAATCACTGGATGCGAGAAAGGTGGCAGAACAAATAAAAAGAGTAGGATTAACCTATCTGGAAAGTTAAGCTTTACTTTATAGCAAAGCAAAAAGGGTTTCTTTTGGGGAAAAGGGTCTTAACAAATTTACCACTGGTCAGCCTGTAACTGGTGTCTCCTTCTGGCCTCCCTTGATGCTGGTCCACATTTCACACAACAGATAGAATAGTCCAATAAAACCAAGCTGTGCTTAGAACCCTCCTGTACCTCCTGGTACTACATCTGACAGAATGGGACCTCTATGACCTTCCTCCTCTGTGCAGTTCTTCAGTATTCTGTTGGTGTGTTTTCACATTGTTTAAGTTTCTACTATTATATCCAAATCATCCATCTATTTGTCTGTGTCTCAAATGAGATTAGGAACTTCTTGAAGACAGCAGCTGTCTTTTTTAAGTAGGAAGATTTAGCATTCAGCATACACAAGTTCTCCAAAAATGTTTGTTAGTTCATTATCTGTACTACTGTTGTCATATCTAACCCTTTACCTTTTTATCATTTTTTCTCTCTCTCTTTCTTTCTACCTATGATGCTTTTGTCTTCTTTCAGACCATTAATAATGCTATTAGTGCTTAAATTTCCACATTGGAATTTTGCATATCTTGGGTCATACTTCGAAATGCAGGTCTGGTATCCTATAATGAAGCCTTGAGCTCTGTTTGAAATGACAATAGTTATATAAATAGATTTAGATTGAAAAATGTATTAATGATTCTTTCCTTTAGGAGATAAAAACATGCATTTGGACTTTATCAAAGACTATATAAATTGAAAAGTTCAAATCTTTTGCATGAAAAATGAGCTTCAGCCAACCAAAATCTAAACAAAATGAAATAAAATTAATCCAGTTTTCTTGAAAATGACAGTTTCAGTCAAGTTGATTTATATAGCTACAAGGGGTTTTGTGTGTGTCTCTCCACTTCCATCTCCTCCATCATTTTGTTTCTGTTCATGCTGGGAAGGAATGACTATCTAGAGAAGAATGAGTAAGGGGTTGTCATTCTCTAAATGAGTGTCTCAGATTCTGTCAAAGGTATTCCATGACATTGTTTGTGAGCACACATGTATGCTGTGAGTGAGATTGATACAACTTGATGTGGCATGCAATAACAATATCACACATCATTTTCTTTTTTGAAGAGCTATTCCTTACCATCCATCTGAGTTCTGAACCCCTCCTTTTAGTGCCCTTAACTCTCTCCTTTCTGAATACTTATTTGCTTTGCTTAGCCTAATGCTCATACCAAGAAATGTTGAAGTGACATTGTGCAGTGGAGATGTATGAGTGTAGGGACATATATTTCTGCATGCATGGGCACTTGTTTATTTAGAAAACATTAAGATAGTACTTTCTATGTGCAAGGCATATTTTTAAATGCTTTTCACATATATTTACCCAGAACTTTCTAATTTACCAAAATACTCTTGACACATTGGCTCATTGGTTTGTCATTTTAACTTTAGTGAGCAGATGGATAGAAATTATCTCCATGTCACATCTAGGGAAAACACTAAAAACGTTCTTTTAGTTAACCACAATTACACAGTATGTAGACAACAGAGTTGGAATTTTAACTTACTTATTCTGAGTCTCAGACCAACACATTGCAAGAGTCCTAGAAGATCAGCTTTAATGTTTTAGGATTACTATATCTGTAGTAGGTAAAGACTGAAAAGAAGTTTTGGCGATACTGAGTTGTTTAAGGTAACAATATTGTGAAATAAATTTTGACAGTGCCTTCGTTATCTATTGTTACACTACTGCTACATAACAAATAGCCCCCAAGGGTGTGTGTGTGTGAGATGATCCACTTGCTTGCTGCAGCCAAGACCCCTCTCCAGTCAAACCCCAGGCCCGGTGTGTGTGTGTGTGTGCGTGTGTGTGTGTAACTTCCACTTGCTCACCACACCTATGACCCTTCCCCAACCAGAACACAGGCCCAGCATGTGTGTGGGACCATGCTTGCCATGCCCGCGAACCCTCTCCAGTCAGACCTCAGGCCCTACACAAGGCTTCCTGTGTAACCTTGCATCAGAACTCCCACAGAGAAGCCCGAAGCCAGACCTACCCAGCTAATCCAGGAGCTAAACATCTTGTCAGAGTGGCACAGCAGGTTCACCTAATGTGCTGCAGCAGGAAGAAGCTGAGCACAGCAGCTGGACCCAAGCCAGGCATATATGGACAAGTTCAAAGTTGGTAGATCTAGACCTGGTAAGCTGAGACACTTCGTTGCACCCAGATCTATAAGAGTGTCCTCTCTATTTTACTCTTGATTTACAAAAGGGGCAACAGGTAACTGGGTGAATGAGTCTGCCAGGAAGACCCCAGGTACATCAAGGGGAGGAGATTAGATAGAACTTAGGGGAACTAACTTAAATACAAATTCCTAATTTAATATCTGCTTAGCTATACAGAAATATGCTTAATTTACTGCCTAAAATATAATCATATTAGTTACAAAAGTTTGTCAACTGCTAAATATCACAACCCATTATTATTTTTCCTAATTGTAGATCTGTAAATACAAAACTAAAACTGGCTAAACCATATAATCTCTTGGGTAAGAATTTTGGTAGGTGTTAAGGTTATAACTGCACCAAAGCTCTACACCAAAGATTAGAGGACAGTGCTACATAAAATAAAAAAGAGAAAGAGCAATATGCAATCTCACTCCCTAAACCCACCCAGAACAAATGCAGGAGACACTAGCACAGAAGAAATTGGTAATCACACAGCTGAAATGTCTGAATTAATAGGGTTTGAAGTAAAGCAACAACTGCAGAAAGGTGTAGAGGAAATCAGATCAGAAATAACCTCTGAAATAAAAAAACAAATCTCTAAATTAATAGCATCTGAAATAAAGAATCAACTGCAGAAACATATAGAGGAAATCAGATCAGAAATAATATCTGAAGTAAAAAAAGAAAGGTTAACTATAAGGAAAGAATTAATAACTGCTTCTCAAGAAGACACTGAAAAAAATACAGGAGTATAGGAAAATAATAGAAGCCTTGAATGAACAATACAGGAAAGAACTACATCACATGAAGCAGAGTCAAAGAGATATAGAGGAACATAAAATCTCAATCAAAAGCTTCCAAAACTGTTTGAATGAAAGTGAAAATAGAGATTCAGATCTTGAAGACACCGTCCCAGCTAGTGAAATGGTAAGAAAAGATATCTCAAAAACAACTAGGATGAAGGAAAAAATAACTCATTATCTTCAAGATGATGCAAAGATGAACAAAATGAGATTAATAGATATCAATGAGAAAGAAGGAGTCAGTACAAATGGTATAAAAAGTATATGGGCAGAAGTAATAGCAAAAAGCTTCCCAAATATGAGGAAACAAGCAGACATTCAGGTAACTGAAGCATACAGAACTCCAAATAACATCAGTCCAACTAAAAACACAACCAGACCTATTATATTGAAGATTCTAAAAATCCAACACAAGAACAACACACTAAAAGCCTCTAGAGGAAAGAAACAGATCACATTTAAAGGAAAAGCCATCAGAATAAAGGCAGTCTTCTCTTCACAAGCCATGAAATCAAGAAGAGCATGGAGCAGAGTACTTCAAGTCCTCTATGAAAACAAATTTGAGCCCAGACTACTATACTGTGCAAAACTTTTTTTCAAGTTTGATGTAGAATTGAAATACTTCCATGACAAAAAACAAATAATTTCATGATGTCAAAGCCGAACCTACACAGACTACTAAAAGATATTATAGAGAGGGAACAAAATGACCAGAACTCTACAAATGAGAAGAGAAAGACACCACCAAATTGGGCAAACAGTTAAACAGGATAAAAAGGGACAAACAACAGTAGGTAAACAACATGTCAATCATAAGTCAATACATCTCAATTACAAACATCAATGTAAATGGACTCAAATCACCAATTAAGAAAAATAGGCACAGTGGATTAGGAAGTAAAATTTAACAATATGCTCTATAAAAGAAACACACTTAACTCATAAAAATTCATAGGCTGAAAGTCAAAGAGTGGAAAACAATACCACAGGACCTAGCACCTACAAAAAAAAGCAGGGCTAGCAATCCTTTTTGCAGACTGTGTCAACTTTAGGAAAAGTTTTTCACAAAGTCCAACACTCATTCATGCTCAAAGTCCTACAGAAAATTGGAAAAGATGGTCTCTACCTCAAGCTGATAAAAGCTATCTATGACAACTCAATGGCTAACATAATTCCAAATGGGGAAAAACTGAAATCTTTTACTCTCAAATGTGGTACAAGACAAGGATATCCTCTATGCCCACTCCTATTTAATATAGATCTAGAATCATTAGCTAGGACCATTAGACAAGAGAGAGAAATAAAAGGAGTAAGAATAGATAAAGAAGTTAAACTATCATTATTTTCAGATGACATGATACTTGGAAGACCCAAAAAGCTCCATCAAGAAACTACTAGAATTAATATACAAATTCGGTAACACAGCAGGATAAAAAGTCAATATCTAAAAGTCAATAGCATTCTTCTACACAGGTAGCAAACAGACTGAGAGGGAATTTAGAGAGACAATACCTTTTACAAGAGCACCGTGGAAAATGAAATACCTTGGAATTCATATAATTAAGAAGTCAAAGATCTTTTCAAGGAAAATTACATTACAGTACTCTGAGAAAATGGATGATAAAGGATTTCAGAAAATCAAAAGACATTCCCTGCTCCTGGATAGGAAGAACCAACATTGTGAAGATGGCCATTCTCCCAAAATTATTGTTCAGATTTAAGTCAATCCCTGTCAAACTACCACCAATATACCTCACAGACCTACAGAATCATTCCTAAAATTTATTTAGAACCAGAAAATACCTAGAATAATAAAGGCAATTCTGGGCAACAAATACAAGGCCTGAGGCATACAATTTCTGACTTGAAATTATTCTACAAAGCTACTGTGATAAATTCAGCATGATATTGGCAAAAAACAGACCTGAGGATCATTGAATAAATTAGAAGATGCACAAGTATCTACAAACACACTCTGCCAGCTTATCTTTGACAAAGGGACTAAACATGCTCACTGGAAGAAAGATAGCCTTTTCAAAAAATGGTGCTGGAAAAACTGGTTTTCTATATGACAATACTAAAACTTGACCCAGGTCTATCACCGTGCACTAAACTAAAGTCAAAATGGATTAAAGATGTAAACATTAAAACAGAAACACTAAATCTCCTGGAAGAGAAAGTAGGAGGAACTCTTGAAGACATAGGGGTAGGCATGCATTTCATGAATGAAAATTAAATTTCATAGGTAATACTTGAAAGAAATAACAACTGGGACCTCCTCTCATTGAGAAGTTTTTGCACGTCAAAAGAAATTTTCAACACCGTTAAACGACAACCTACAAATTTGGAAAAAATCTTAAATAATTAGCACTCAGACAAAGGTCTGCTCTCTAGAATTTATAAAAAGACCAAAGAAAAATAGGGCCCCAAAATTTAAAGACCCAATGCAGAAATGGACATTCGAGATGAACACACATTTCTCAGAGGAGGAAATTCTAGTATCTAATAAATACATGAAAAAATGCTCCATATCAGTAGCCATTCATGAAATGCAAATTAAAATGACATTGAGATACCATCTCACTCCAGAAAGAATGTCTATCATAAAGAAATCAACCAGCAACACATATTGGAGAGGCTGTGTTGATAAAGGAACCCTTCTCCACTGCAGGTTTGAATGTAATATGGTGCAAGCATCATGGCAATCATTGTGGAGAATCCATAAAAATACTAAGATTGGAAATCCTGTTCAATCCAGCTATCCTCCTACTGGAAATTTTTGCAAAATAATTGAGCACATCATATCATAGTGATATATGTGCACCTATCTTTATTGTAGCACAATTTTTGATAGCCAAATCTTGGAAGCAACGAAAATGTCTATCACCTGAAGAATGGGTGAAAACGATATGGCGCTTTTATACAAGGGGGTACTACTCTATTATAAATAATGATAAATTCAAAGCCTTCATATATAAATCAATGTAACTTGGTATACTCATAAGTGAAAAAATGAGACCCACATGTGTAAATGTTGTGTAGTCTCCCTAGTGTAAGAACTCAAAAGAAGAAATAAAAATAGAAAAGTATAACACAATTAAATGGAAAGCAAGAACTTAAGGATTAAACAATGAAGAGAGGACAAGGAGAAAAGCTATGAAACATGGTAAGGTCAAAACTATACATTTATATGCACAAGATGGTAAAGACAATGATCCTGAGAATCTCTATCAAGTTTTTAAACTAGCAGTTAATTGGTAGGATTCTCACCCTGACTAACTATATATGCAGATACTTGGGATCTAAGCAACTGCACGGAGGATCACCATGTGTAATACTAGGGCCATGCTTGGAATTCCTGTCATTCTGGTTTTCTAAATACGTAATGCTTGTAATGTCATATCAATTACTGCTATATTCTCTCTCTCAAGTAAATGTTTGTTTAAAAAATGAAATAAAAGAAAACAAGAGAAATGAAAAAATGTCACTGGACTCTCCTGCTAGTGTTGTATATGGGTAGATTTCTAAATTTCTGTGTAAAAATTTGTAAATGTTTATTTCTATATTTTTATTATCAGTTTTAAACTTTCTGTAGGGATTTAAAGTGTAGCATATCAACTATTGATGGAAAATATCTGTTCCATGTTAACTCCTAAGGAGTTTACTATTCAGAACAGATACTGATATTAAGCTGAACATCCTATTTTTTAGGGAAATAATATCATTAAGCTTCTCTTCTAGAGGGTTAACAACTTAAGTTTGCAGACCAAAAATTAGAGAAAAAGAAGCACTACAAGGATTGTCAACATTGTGGACCTAGCCATTCAAGGTCAGTGAGGACTCAGGACATAGGAGAACCTTTACTGTAACATCCTGTAACTCAGTTGTGTCCAAAATTTTCTGATCAAGGAGATTTTGGGGCCACAGAGGAAAGTGATCGATGATGTAGAGTGTGTCTAAGGAGAGTCCCATGGAGGGAAAACATTCTGTCAGGTTTTCTCAGAGAGCAAATTGGTCAAGCAATGTCCGTGAGTTATCTACATGGCTGACAGTGATAAAAGATCTACAAACTGCCTTACAGGGTTTCAGGGTAAATCCTGAAGGGATTTGACTGACCTTGTCACCTACAAATGTTACATTTTTTTATTATATAGGTCTTGCTTTATCTTGGTCTTAACTATCCAGCAGAGAAGTATAAAAAAGAGGTATAAAAAGTAAAGCCATATTAATATGCTGAGCTGTAAAAGGCTCAAGTCAGCAACTCCTGACACTACAGTCATGTGCATTACCCACTACTATTATAGGCTGGTGGACTATATTATATTACTTTGCTGAATTCATGTACCACAATATATGCATGTCAATGTTATACTCATCTCTGACAAAAGTAAACAAAAATAGGGTATATATAAATGTTTTTTTCACAACCATTTTGTTGTGAAAAAAAGATATCTGTTTGTAAAAAAATGTATAGATATGCAGCTACTTTTTCTTAGTTCAATAGGAAGAAAGTTTTGAATTAATAGTGTTTATACAAGATATCATGTCTGCATCTTATACTATGAATAATTACTATGAAGACAACAGTATGTAATGTATTAATTATTGTAACTGTCCCACTAAGCTATTTTGAAACTGTCTCATTGCTACTTCTTTCTCAATAAAATTTGTATATAAAAAAAATCAAATAGCGCCCAAATTTCAGTGGCTGATGCAGCACTATGGCTTGGCTTGGGATTGAATGATCTGGGCTAAAACTGAATAGAATCTGTATCAAACAGTGAATCTTAGTGTGATCAGATCTTTACAGTAGGCTGGCCTCAGGGACACCTAATACAGGTTCATCCTGGGGTCCAAGCCACTTTGAGAACTTTATAAGAGAAGAAATGAAATAATTCAAGCCCAATTATATAAACCCTACTCAATCCTCTTCTTTTGTTATATCTACTGACATCAGACTGGCTAGAGCAATTTACATGACCAAACCCAGTACAAAATGGGAAGCAACTCTCCCTATCATAAATGTCAAAAAGCAAATTATATAGCTATGATCAACTTACAATGGTGAAGAGACATACTTGAAGATGGGATAAAAGCTGGGCATAAACACATATTTAAACAACAATTTATTATACCTTGATGGGTGGTTCCAAATAGATCTGCCAAATTTGACAAATAAGTAAAAAAGCAGGGCAAACATGTTGCTAGTGTTTGGATTAAGAATATCATGCAAGGCTTGTATATTAAAAGTCTAATTTCCAGCCTATGTCTTTATTGAGAGGTGTTGGAACCTTAAGGAGGTAGAGCCTAGTGGGAGGTCTTGTGGTTATTAGGATCATGCCCTTGAAGGGATATTGGGGCCTCAGCCTCTTCTTTTTGCTTGTTGCGCCTCATAAGGTTAACAGATTGCACCACTATATACTCCCTGCCATGATATGCTGGCTGCCTTACCACATGCCCCCAAACTGTAGGTCCACCTGACCACAAGCTGAAAACTCAAAACTGTGGACACTTCTTAAATGTGAATCTCAGAGAATCAACAATGAGTTTTTAGTAATAATCTTATCCCACACTGCATTTGGGGTATGATTATACTGAAAATATCTAATGTTTGTCTGAAATTAAAATATGCATGCTCCTTAGCTTTCTGTTAGTATAACAAAACACCTGAGATAATCACTTTAAAAGGGAGAAAGGTTTATTTTAGCTTATAGTTTGGAAATTTTCAGTCCATGGTTAGGTGGCTTTATAGCTTTTGGACAAGTAGTGAGGCAAGATATCATATTATGTTCAGTGAAACATCTCAGGCTTACAAGCTTGAGGATTAAATTATTTCTCTTATATATAAAACTTGGGCTGGCCAGATAACTCAGTGGATTAAAGTGCCTGCTTAGGCAGATGCAGGGGCTGGAGGTGTGATACCCAGATAGCTGTGCTGGCCCCACTCCCAGGGTGTATTGAGATAGTGACTGAGACTGGGCATGGCGGATCATATAGTGGCCTTTTTTTTAGTTTTTTGAGGTAACCACAAACTGCTTTCTATATAGGCAGTGCTAGTTATACCTTCTCTAGCAGTGTCCAATGATTCTTTTTGCTCTGTATCTTCAATAGTATTTGTTGTTCTATGTGTTCTCAGTGATGCCGTTCTAACTGGAGCAGTCATGCATTTTATTTTGAGATTCTAGTCTTAGATGAATCAATACTCTTCACAAGGTTTGGGTGACAGTATAACTAGTAATTGACCAGATTGTGCAAAAAGCACACCTGTTTTTCCCCAGTAATCACTTATCTGCTGGAATTGGCTTTGCTGTCAGAGAAGAGGCCCTGGCTCCCCTGAAAATATCACTAATTATTTTAAGGGGCAAGACAAATGATGTCCTTTAGGCCAGTTAGTTATTGACCTTATTTTTAAGTGATCAATGAAGGAGGTAGTAATTTTAAATGATGTCAGAAACTAAATCTGGCCAGGCTATCCCCCAAATCTCTCCCTACAGTAGGATTCCAGGCTTGATAATTATACTGTCTGAGAAAATAGAAGTGTTTGTCTTTATCATAGCTTTCACTCACAGCAGTGTCCTTTCTAAAGGTAAGGAATTGGATGTCTTCTCACTGGCTGCAGAGGTCAAAGAAGATTCACTTCCATTTGGTTGTCATGGGTGTTAAAGTGGTATAAAATCTTTTATTTGGAATGACTCCTCTCTTTGACTGTCCTTTGTCCCTCACCATCAAATAATTATGTATGGCCCACATACCACTGTCATAAATGGAAGGACAAAGGATACACCTATGAATTGCTACAACTGGGCATTTGAAAGACATTTGTTGGAGCAAATTACTTTGCTGTTTGATTGCTGTGGTACTAATAGTGTTGTGCACCAGTGCAAAGGGTCTTGAATTGTTGTGCATATGCCTGTTTTTAAAGGTTGAGTCAGAGAAGCAGAGATATACAGCATGGGGGAAGTTTGGGATTCTCTTCTTCAAGCCTTGCTTTCATCCAGAAATATTTATATTCAAATGTGAGGCCTGGTTTTGTAGATGAATGCTGACCCCATAAACTCAGCATGTTAATTTTCATTTCTGTGAGGATTGGAAATGATTTATGGCTTGCAGGAGTTAGACACAGCAAAGCATTTTTTATTAACACCTAGAGCTGACTGTGGAGGTGAAAGGCAGGTCTCTGAAAAAACAATGTTCTCTAGGGGAGAAAATGTCACTTTTGTGGTTTTTTTCTTTCTTTCGTTTGTGTGTGAAGATGATTTTTTTCCCAGAGAAATAATTTCTATCTTGTTGCAAAATGTCACTGCAAAAATCTGTTTGAGAAAATAGTGAGTCATACTTCTGCTTATTCTTTTTGTTGTGTTCATGAAAATATCACCTTAAACGTGAAAATTAACAGAAAATGAGCAATTTCACCTGGTTTTCTAAATAATCACAGTCTTCATACTTCTCAGTTCTGTGAGAGTAACAAGGGATGGTGTCCCTTGACTAGCTGATTAAATAAGCATCTATTTATTTTTTAAGGAAATGTCAGAAAACTAGGGGAGGAAAGTAGCAAAATAAACAGGCACTTGAGTGATTATCGCTCTGAGTAGTGAGTGTGTCTTGGAAGCTAAGAGGTTCTGGCGTCAAGAAGGAGGAATTTATTCTTATGGTGGCTCAGATCTTGGCTTTCTTGCATCTGTCCCTTTCACTGCAACAAAAATCAGTTATAAAAGAGCCTGATAATTATTAAGTGTGTAATAATGATAAATACTGATAAAGTAATACCACTAGTAGTTGTCACTCCCTTTAATCATTGGCTATCGTGAAGGTGTGAGGCTGAATGCTTTTTATACTGTCTCCTATTTTTAATCCTCCTCTAGAAGTCCTATCAGGAGGATGATATAATGGTCACATTTTACAACTGAGGAAGTGAGGTGTGAGGATATTAAATAACTCATGTAAGCCCCACATCTATGGTGTCGTATGACTATAATTTACTCCCAGGCCATGTAGCTTAAAAACTTTAAAAATCTAAGTTATATAATAGGTTTATGTATTGATGGTGTATTATAACAGATACTGTAAAATCTATCCTGGATCCCCTGTTTTATTTTGTTGTTTTGATGTGCCACTTTTTCTAGATTTTTACATTGAGCCTTTCTTTTTAGGTCACAGTAAGTCAAGCAGGATGTCAGTTTGGGAACCAGTTGAGGCACATTTTTTTTTTCAGGGCCAGGGATTAAGAAGCTAGATGGTCACAAATAGCTAAGAAAGAGGCAGAAAAGAGCATAACACATCTAAGAGAATGTTATGATTTAGAAGTGGAGCTATAAGCCACCAGGTGAAGAGGTACAGGAAGATCCACAATGTCTACCAAATGCAGTTCCAATCGCATTTCTGTTGTGGGGGGTCAAAGGCAGTGGGTGCTTAGGTGAGGTTTGTTGAAGAGTGGATTAAGGCATGGGTCAACACACACTGTGGTAGTTTTCAACTTCTCCAAGTTCTGTGATGGTTATTCTTTGTACATATGGTGGGAGGTAGAGTCTGTGAAACCAGGAAGCATTGCTGATTAGGACTAATGACTTTCAAGTTAACAAATAGACTTCCTCTTGAAGAAGTATTGAGTTAAGACCTTCACATCTCCAGATTATTTTTTGTTAACTTGGACCTCAAGTTAACAAAACTTGGAGCACAATATCTTTACCCGTTTTTACATTTGCATGTATTATGCAGACACATTGGTAAGTTTTGATGGTGGAGAATTTCAGGTAAGAAACACATATCAAATCCCTTAACTTTTCAAGTGAGTGTAGGTTCAGGTTTAGTTTTGCAAGCATGAGATATGAGCCTACATGAGAGAATTGGGTGCTTTGTGGGCAGGCAATGATTGAGACTTCAAAGATGGTCTACTGCACAAGCTCCATATCTGTCTCTTCCAGTATCTATGCTTCTTAGCTTGCAGGTTATTCATGGGTCAACAGAAGTATGGATGCACCTGTAACAACCTTAGTGGAAAATTACCCCAATCTCCAAAACCTTGGGAAGGAACAGAATTGTGGTACAGAGGACTTTCCACTCCAAAATCTCTATCTTCTCTATGGCATCCCATGCTGTGTCTTTTCAGGCATGTTGCCTGTGTGTAGAAGATCTCAACCTCAGTCAGGAATCCAGTCCAGAAGGAAGTGTGGTCATGGAGCTGACAATATTCTTATAGGTACATTTGGTGACTGGCTGTGGCTCTGTATGTAGATAATCTTGAACCCTTTTTATTAGTGCCTATTTTCCACTGTGTTGACTAGCAGGTGAGAAAGCAGCATTCTGTTGTTTTGGGGAGTAAGGTGTGCCTTGTTAAAGCATGTGTTTAAAACTTGTACTGGTAGATGCCTAGAGATCTTGGCTGTGGGGACCATGGCACCATCAAGATGGGCCTGAACTTCTTATTCATTGGAAACCTCAGGGAGAAAAAAATTATTTATTTGGATAATGTATACAGCTGCAGAGAATTCAAGATGTAACATCCCCTCTCCTCTGAAACTCTACAGATATAAATATTAAATTTACTTGTGCTCATAATATTTAATAACAGCACTGTCCATCTGACCCTTCAATGATATTGGAAATGTTCTATAACCACACTATCTGATAGTATAGTAGCCAATAGCCACATGAAACTCTTAATTACTTGAGACATGGTTAATGTGATTAAAGACTGGAATTTTTAATTCTATTAAATTTTGTTTCATCTAAATATAAATAATTGCATATGATGAGTGTCTATCATTGTATAAATGTATCATGAAATAATTTTCTTATGGCTTGGGCCATTAAAATATTCTGTTGGTTTGTTTTAACAAAGGAGAGCACTTTATGCAGGCATGTGTACAGCACACACACACACTATTAACATTTAACTACCAAGTCTATACCTATTTATACTTGATTATCATATTCATTATTTTATGCAACATTGATAGGGTGATATACTTGCCACTTACAATTTTCGATGAAAAAACAGAGTCATAGGGTGTTTTGTGCTTTACTTAAGTATATATAGGTCAAGCTTGGAACTAGGGCTCAACCACAGGCCTGTTTATAAATCCTGGTGTATAGATAGTGACTATGAATCTCTCAGGAATGCTCTATCTCAGACTGTCTTATTAATTCACTGACCATGTGACTGGACTGGCCCTAATGGGGATCATCCAAAAACATTGAGCTTGATACATGCAATTTGTTTTGAGAAATGCCCTCAAGAACAAAAATGAAGGTCTGAGAAGCAAAACAGGGAAGGAGCCAGCCAATCCAAAGGTATGCTTAGAGGATACTGGTGCAGGTAATTAGTCCTCAGTCACTTAGGAGACCTTGGAGCTGCTGTGTAGAATGCTCCTTGGGCATTCTGGAGAGAGCAGTATTTGACTGTCAGCTACTATTCCTGACTGGTCAAAGACCCAGAGAGGGCTGGTAATTCTTTTGTACCTCTAGATCTATACACATGCTATCATAGCTGAATGGGCTTCCACAGGTTTCCTCTAGGGTGGTACAGAACAAAGCCTGGAAGAAAGAGACCAGGGTACAGCTGAGGCCAAGCACTGTGAGGTTATACCTGCATGCAGTTGACTGCTACAGTAACAGCAAGAGCTAAAATGATGGGTGGAGATTATATGGGATGGAATATAAAAGATACCACCAGCCAAGAGACGGAGCTAAATTGCTTAGCTGGGGGAAATGAAAAATGAGAATTGGAAGAACCTCTGAGGCTCTGAGGATGGATTCATCTATAAAGATTTAAAATAAATGGGCCTAACCTTTGATGTTGTCATTGAGCTACAGTCTACTAGGTTGCTAAAACAATGAGATTGCTTTTGTGCATTTTGCATGGCCCTGTTTCAGTGTAAGGCTTAATTCCTGCCATTGCTGCCTCTTTTCCTGGTTGACTTCATTCTGTTACCCAGAATTACTTCATTCTCATTGTGAAGTCAGTGAGACTAAAAGCATCTACCAACTTGGTCAGAAGAAGATTTAGAAGTCAGCTAGTAACTTGATGCATTCTAAAGCCATATAAAAAGTTTTTAAAAACACACAATTATTTTATTCACTCTTTTATTGGCAACATGGTATAGAAGTTAGAAGCATTTGCTCTGAAGCTGGATTCCTGGGTCTAAAGCCTTGCTCTCCTACATTCCACTAACATCATTCTGTGCAGATTATTTAACTGTACTGGGCCTCAATTCTTTCATCTTGAAGTAGGTTTCGAGTATATAGAGTCCTGTGAAGATTAAATGAGTTAATATATATAAAGGTCTTATAACAATGTCTGGTATATAGGGAGCACAGAATGGGCAGGCATGTTTGCTGTAATTTGTTCATTAATTAAGAATTATTTTGTGTCTGATTTACAAAGCCCTGCTCTCCTTGATCAGTGTGCATGCCCGGGTCTGATAATACCTTGATTACCTACTCCATCCTATTGTGAACAATGTGGTGAGTTTAACTTCTCAGACTCCCGTGCTCTCCTCTTTTGCCTTCTCCTTTCACATAATCAAAACTTCTCGTTTTTTTTTTCCTAACTTCTCTGCTCTCTAGCCTTTAGATTTGGAGCATGTTAGGGCTCACAATCTTTTGGTGTCTTCTCTTTCATATCAACATGTAATTCCTAGATAACTTGCCAGGTCCTCTCCCTTGAGAGTTCCTAAATTCAATTCCTATTCACCATCCTGATTTGGCTATTTGCTAGGCCTCAAAATTCACATGGGTGAAAGACAATTATTTGTTTTCCTTTAGTCTCCACTGATTCTCCTTCCATTTTCCTCATTTCTTTAAACAGGATCCTCAAGTAACTAATTATTCAGGTTCCAACTTAGCAGTTATCTTCTCCTCATCTTCAAAACCTGACCCAACAGCATACGAAAAATTCTCTCCTCTGAAAAGTCTTCTGTAAAACCACCAGTAGAATATTCATGTGTGATTGTGTAGGTCATACACAGCTGAAAGATATTCCCACTAACATGATAGAGACCACAGATTTATGATTTTGTAAAAAGAACTTTTCCTCAGGTATCTGAAATGTTTCCCCTTCTCAAGGAAACCAGATGGTCACAACAATCTTCTAAGAATATAATTAAGATACTTTGGGGGATAGGTGACTCTAATTTTCACAATGGAACTCTTTTACACATACACACATACACACACATGCTCATATACATACTGGGCAATATGTTGTTAGTATGTAGCCTACTTGGGCAATATTTTTTGTTACAACCACAGGGAGGAGCGCTTATTAACATCTAGCATAGTGATCAGGGTCAGTACTATATGTCCTATAATGCTTCCCACAACAAATAATTATTTGGTTGCAAATGTCAATAGTGTCATTGTTGATAATTCATTATCAGATCAGGAGCCACATACTTTGTTTCTGCCACATGCTGTCACTCTCATAAATTTTGATATAGTGTGGAAAGGGCTATAATTCAAGGACATGAATACCAGAGGCCAGGGTCATTGAAGCCATCCCTAGCCATGCATTTGGTCTATGTGCTGCCAAAGCAAGCACACACTCTATACTGGCAACTCCTTCTTGTGGTCTTCAGGGTCTGCCTGTCTCAGCTTTAGCCTCCCTCTCCACCACCCTGGCTTCTGTCGTGTTTCCCCCTTTCCCCTACATTCTAGCCATACTGCTTTCAATTCTTTTTTTCCCATAATTTTATTGAGAGACAAATAGCAATGAGACAGTTTCAAATCAAACTGGTAGGACAGTTTCAATAATGAACACATTGCATACTTTCAAGTCTTCCAAACACATCCAGCTTACTGCTATTTCAGGCTTTGCCATTACCTTGAGTCACTTGCTTCTCATTCTCTTAGGTCTCGCTTGAAGTCCCCTACTCTTACTGCCTAAGCTAAACCTGAAACACTCCCCTTAACTGATAAAGACTCACCTTCTATGTCACTGCTCTACTGTGTTGAAACACTTCTTACCATCTAAGTTTTTTATGTGTTCACATGTTTACTTCTGTCACCTTTCAGTAGAATGAAAGCTCTATGAGGGCAGAGTCTTTGTCCTGGTTGTCTCCATGTTCCCAGAGTGTAGTGTAATTCCCACTTCTAGGAGCATAACATGTGACCAAAATGTCTTGATCAAATCAATGAATGTGGTCAATTTTTTCATATGTTACATGTAAACTCCCAGGAGACTGTGTATATAAATTTCTTAATTATATGGGGAAAAGTTAAGAGGAGAAGAGGAGTAATTTCCTTTTGGAGTAAACTTTCACAGCAGTGTCAGAAGAGTTCTCCATGTATATTTCCAGTTGCTTATGTTGTTATCTGGTAAATTTTCTATTCTAAATTTCCTTCTATCTACACTTTCTTGTGGCTTTTGCCTACACTCCTCAGAAAGCTAAACCATTCCATCATTAGACACAGAAAGAGTTTAGGGAATTGATCACTTAATGCTGACCTCATTAATTTAGTACTGTAGCTGTTATCATTAACTAGCTAAGGAGTCCCTGAAATGAAGTCCTGCAACATTAACCATTTTGAATCTTTTTTTGATGAAATAAATGTTTTCACATTTTAGGAAAAGATATCACAAAATGAATCAATCTTTTATTGGAATAATTAAAGTGAAACTCACTACATCATATAAAAATGCTAGTAAAGCTAGTCTGCAGAATTCTACCAGTTGCTTGGGCATTTTAAATTTATGGATACTCTTTATCCAAAGTTTACTTTTGTACTTATCTGTCTTTAGAGCAGTGATTCATGTAGCTCTAGAACAAGAATCATCATCAGGCAGATCATAGTTGAATTACTAAGCCCCCAAGTCTTCACTCAACCTGAGAGTCTTAGACACCTCCAAGAAAAGGAAGATGTCTGGACAAAACAAGCTGTCTCTTAAGACAGGAGCTGCTGAACATGGTGATAAATGAAACAGTACCTTCAGTGAAGAAGGAGGATTCCTGAACTGAGACTCTTGGTCAATTCTGTTTCATTATTAATTCCATTTAGACTCAAATCTTTCCACTCATAATTTCAGACTTTAAGATTTCATTAGATGATGGATTAAATGCCTATGCAATTTCTACTTATTGGATGAGAATTTCTAGCACCAGATTACTCTGTGAGACAGAGTGGGAGAAAAAAATCATTACTAGTATTTGAAACTAGAGTCTGAAAATTCCTAGTTTCTGGGCATCCACGTAACTGCGATGACCCCCATACCAAGCTAGGGGAATAGACCAGCTCTGTTTGAAATAACATAATTATGGCACTTAGCAAAAAGTGGAGGGCAAGAGAAATGAAGTTCAAAAATTTAAGCACATCAGGCAGACGGAAATGCAGAAAATCTCAATCTAGACATCCTGGGGGAAAACCAGGTGATAGGGTCTGAGGTGCACACAAGCAGTCATGCTATAAATGGCAACCGCCGCAGGCAGAAAGTTTTATTACAGAACTAAAAGAGAGCTTTAGTGGCACATTCATGTAGGTGAATGAGTCAGTACAAGTTTCTTTCCAAATTCCTGGGTCATAGCCTCTGGAGAGTCTTTGCAGAAGAGAAGGCACAAAATCAGAATATAAATTCCTAAGGTTTGGGAAGCAGGTGGTATGAAGGTAGGAGTTTGATTGGACTTGTCACTGTCCCTGTCACTAAGAACTATCTCTGCTACTAATTGATAGTTCTGGCAAGTTACTTGACCCTTCATCTTCTGTCAAGACCTTCAAGCCTCTCACTGAAAAGTCATAGCCTGGAATTCTGAGGGCCTTTAGTAGAAGACCTTGGATGCCTTCTAACTGTGGATGTTGTCTCCTGGGAGAGCATTACCTGGTAGGAACTCCTAGTGGCAAATGAGAAGAAATGAGGAAAGCATGTTTGGTGGGATGCTCTTGTCAGTCACCTCTGAAACAATAAGAAGCCATCGAGTTCAGATCACACAGTTAAACTCTACCACCTTTGTTTTATACTCTGTGAATTGAGAGGCTGGAGCTAGGTAACTTTTATGATTCCTTACAGATTCAGTTTATGAGACACACACAAATTAGTTGAAAGATAATTTAATTGAATAGAGGACCTTTACTCTTTTGTGTATTAAAAATTGTTTCCAACTATTGAGTTCCAACTACGACCCAGGAGCTGTATGAAGATTCAGAAGCTGAGAAGTAAACAGACTCTCTCTCTGACCTCAAAGAGCGTATACCTTTGCTTAAAGAGGCAGTGAACGAAAAAATTCCTTATATTCAGAGTAGTGAGCACTGTCATAGAGAAAGCACAGTGCAATGCTCTTCATTGTAAAATGGGCATTTGAAAGGGGGATCTTCTCGTGTTTATTTTCTTGCTGAGTTTGATTCTAGATGCAACCTCTGGTCTGAAAGAATGATCAGAACTCTTATAGTATTTAGACACACTGATCTGGTTCTGAGAAAGGGAATAGTTGAAGTAGATGACCACATGGTAAGAAAACTTGCTAACAAAGACAAGCACTTAAGACCCTGTTCTTGGCAGTGGCAGAAAGACACTGGGAAGGAGGAAAAACTTCCCACTAATTAGCTTCTTAATTAGATTCTGTGATGATTTGTGAACTCCTGGAGGTCTAGATGACATGCAGATGCATGGCCCAAATATTTTCCAAAGCCAAATAGAAGTGGTCATGAGCTCGCCACCCAGTGGAAGCTGGCACATTGCCCTTCACCCTTAATCTAAGTATACAAACAGAATTCTGAAATCTCTGGTTGTATGATGCTGTAGAAGGCACAGAGAGCTCTTCTGAATGTAGATATCACTTCCTCTATCATCTAGTATTTCTCTATTTCCCATTCATTCAGTGTGGCTTCATCCATCAGAACATCCCATGACATTAGTTTTGGCACCATGCATTTAGTTTTCTTATGTGGAGCTCAGCGAGTCCAACCCACCTTATTGTTCCTGATGCTGCCACAGTGAGTTATGGCAGATTTATGGATCCTTTACTGAAAATAACTCCTATCCTTTAATATTCGTTTGTGTATTTCTTCTCATTTGTGACTAAAATGACAGGAGTCAGTCACATAGGTCTGAGCCCAGCCAAGAAAGCTCATAAACACTGCTGATACAACCTGCAGGCTGTTACTGATTAAAAATACCATTAACAGCATTTCTGGCAAAGAAAAAATTTAATAAAGGAACTCAGTTAACTTTCCATTCATGCTAATGGAGGGGGCAGTGGTGCAGATAATCCAAATGTTCAGTTGTATTTAATTTTGCTTTGTCTGCCATGGCTTCTGACTGACTGGAGACATAAAGGGGAGTAGAGGCTTCTGCATGTGGCACAGAGGCCTGAAGATTTTCACAACAGAGAGCACTTGTGTTGTCTGTGACTTGTTATGGGTTCTCTCTTGGAGTTCTGTCTCAGTTCCATGTTTGGCTCAACAGGCATTCAGTAAGGACTCACCATGTATTAGGGAGTTAGGTACGGTAGATGCAGAGGTGATAGAGGGACTGTGAGTGCCATGAATGTGTGAGAGAGACAAGCTAAGGTGAGGGAGGCTTATGGGTGCAAAGCATCTTCAGGGTTCACTGCCCAGGTGGATCAGTAGAGTCAGTTGTTGTCAGGTGATCTCTCTAGTTCTCCAATATTTCTCTGGGGCACAGGAAACCTTAGGGAATTTTTTCTCTAATGTTTGGAGATTATGGAATTGTTCTCTTACTTCTATGGCTACTCAATCAACATGTCCTTTATGGTAACTCAGACACATGCAGGTGTAGCCAAGACTTTTTCTTCAGCTGCAGGTCTATATGTTCAGCAGCGTATTGGAAAATCCATTTTGGAAAAGCTTATGTTCAGCATTTCTACGCTTTAACTGCCGTTTCCTCCTCAGGTTTGCTCCCCTTCTGGGACTCCTTTTCTCTCATCATTTATCCGCCTAGACATCTGTGTCAACCTAGACACCTCCCATTCTCCAGCCCCTGTGAATATTCCAGCACCAGATGCAGTTGGTTTTAGCTCACAAATGTTGCTGAAATTCATTCAATATTTTCATCACTGTCGCCACCAGTGTTGTGAGACTGAACCTCTCCTTTTGCCTAGTCAACAAGTTTACTAACATCTGTCCAGTCTTTTAATCAGAATAAGCTTGAATGATCATTTCAAAGCACAGATCTGAAAAGGCGTCCCCCATCATTTGGAGATACATATTGAATCATTTCTTAATGAAATAAGATGATGTTTGAGCTTTGCTTTAAAGAATGGCAGAAAACATAATGGAGAGAAAGATCAAGCAAGATAGGCAAAATATCAGAGAAGCTGGATTGTGAGTACAAAAGAGATTCATTTTACTGTAGTTTTTAAAGTCTCCATATAAATAAGTGCATGCACACAAAGATTGACATGCTGCCTTATTGCTTAAGACATTTACCAGTTTTCTGTTTTTCACAATATGAAGATGAAATTCTTTAATAATAGCCCAATTTCCTGTGCAGCTTCATTTTTACTGATCTTTCAAGACCTTCTTACACAATGGACTCTTGCTCTCTGCCTTCTGGCTGTCCCTCCCATGTGTTGTACATGATGCCAGCTGCAGCCAAAGCACCCTTTCTCCAACCCTGACTAGGTCAAATATCTCTAATGTAAACTCTCAGAAGCCTGGGAACTTCTCTTGCATTGTTCTTATCTGCAATGCAGTTTTATATGGATATATAAGCCACCCAATCAAAGTTTCTTTATTCCAGTAGACCAGAAAGCCTATGAATCACCATTTTATCATCAGGAATGGTACCAAGAATATGCCACAATGAATAGTTATTCCTCAATTGAAAGAACGAGCTAGGAGAGAGTGTGTTTCCAAGAGGCATCCAGTTTGCAAAGGCACATAGAGATGAGACTAGTGTGCCTCATGTTCCTGACGAGAGTAAATAGAAAGGCAGACTCAAGTGCAGGAGACAAAGTCTCTCCTCCTTAATGGCTACAGAGTTCTTTGACTATTATAACTTAGTCTCTTTGCTGCCAATTTGTCCTAAATTCAGTGCTTCTGGGTGCCAATCTTAGCTTTGCTGTTACTGTATCAAAATGCATGATCTTAGACAAGCCACTTAACCTGTGCTTTTCTCAGCTTCCATGGAGAAAGGGAGCAGGGGTGGAAAGAGAGTAAGAGACTGACTTTTTGCTTCATTCATGTTGTGCACAAATTTATATCACTGAAAATGTTTAGAGGTCTATAAGTTTGGAGAACACTTAGGTTAAATGAACTTCAGCAGCTCTTTATACAGCTAACTTCTTTCAGTCTTCAATATGTAATATGTTTTGTGTCTTTCCGTGAGAGATGTATAGATTATGTATTTTCCATGCTTTCATGAATGCTTATGGAAATCAGTTTTGAAAATACAAAATGAGATTATTTCTAGTTATAAAACTCTAGCCTTTTAAAGTTTTATCTTGCTTATATTTTGAAGCATGATATTTAAGTATAGTATAGTCTGAATATTTAAAGAAGGAATAAAGATGAACTATTGATATTTTGTGGCATTCAGAAGAGGTACTAAAGCAGTTTAGGTCAGGACTTTGTCTGAGTACACTGCATGGTTTTCAGAAAGAGAATATCTATCCACTGTCATCTGGTATCTTTCCAATTGAGGCAGATTTCTTTATCACCAGTGTGTACCATGGTGGGTTGTAACTCTCAGAAGAATAAGCCAATCATTTTGAATGAAAAACACGAAATCTTTGTGGCTCAGATCAGGATACATTTTCAAGGGTAGCAATTAGTGAAGCCTCCTGGCCCAAAGTCAGCCTCAGCCTTCTAGCCTGGAAATAAGTGGGTTCAATACCAGAGTCATTTCATCTTCTTATGCCAGACCACAAGCATGACATTGCAAGGCAAATTTAAGTCTGTTAAAAGAAAATATATCATTTCAATAAAGTAGAAGGTCTGTTTTGGCCAGTTTGAGCTCAAGAGACTAGTTTTATAACTAGTGGTCTGTTTCAACTGCTATAATTCTTCAAGTTCTTCTCCCTGGACAAAGACCAAAAGAGAGGAGCATTTTACCTACTGCCCAGAACTCTGGACCTTGGTACTGACTTGCAGTGTTAGAAGCCTCTCCCAGCTGCCACATTTCTCCAGCTTCATTGTCTCTGCTTCATCTATACTTTCTACCTCTATTGTTTGACTTTTTAACTCCTCACTTCCAACCCTTCACCCCATCTCCTGCCCTTCTCGATCAGCTTTTCTCTTCTGCACCATGTTTCTTGTTGAATTGTTTTTAAAATCAAAACCCCCAAATCTAGGCTGGCTGGATAGCTCAGTAGAATAAAGCGCTTGTTTAGGCAGTCTCAGGGAGTAGGATTTCATCCCTGGTGTGCTGTGCTAGCCCCGCCCCCAGGGCTTGCTGAGGTGGTGATTGAGACTGGGCATGGTGATGTGCACCTGTAATCCCAGCACTTGGGAGACTGAAAACAGAAGGATCATTACATGTAGACCCTTGTCCTAAGTACACTGAAAAAAAAAAAAAAAAGCCTACTGCCACATTCACTGTTATGAAATGGAACCCTCATAGGGTTTTCCCAATTCTTCCATACACTTTCTAAGTATCAAAATTGGGCTTAGATAGCATTTGGTAGAACCTAGAAAGTCATATCTAACAATTTTTTAAAATTTCTAAATAAAAAAGAGGAAAAGAAACAAATAGCACATATTAATGGACTGTAACAAACAGGCTACTTTCTAAAACTGCTTGATATTTGTCTTTATTTTTAGAATGCCCTCCTGCTGTTTTTGCTATCCTTCTTTATTTATGTCCAACAAGGTTCATAGAACAGGAAAGAAGGGAGAGAAGCAGGAGGGAGTATACAGAAAAACAACTAATTAAAAAAAGAAGACAAGTGGTACATTATCACAGCCACTGATGGAAGGAACCTAGTGGTGCTCTACTTTCTCAGGTTACTGTCTGGCACCACTTGCTTTGGCCTTGGCTCTTCATTCCTCTTTTCTTTCTGATACATCCTATGTGACATCTACCACAATGCTTTGATAACCAATGGCTTCCTAAACTGACAAGTGATATATAAATCCTAATGTTAGAACAATAGAAAGTACTTGGGTGTCATAAGGAGGGCCTTTTTGTCAACTTTTTTCATTTTCTCAATAATTAAGATAATTGAGGCACTTTGGTTGCTTTCAGGAGCATCAAAAGGAAGGTCAGAAATAAGACAGTCTTTTTGAAGACAGGGACCTGTTTCTTCCCTGGAAAATTTTGCCTAAGAATTTGTCATGAGCTGTCGTGGCTTCTGGCTCTTCTCCAAAAAGTCAACAACTATTTTATAATGTCATCTATAAATCCATAACTATGCTAGGAACTGTTGTGAATTAATAGTGCAATAGATGTCATCATCTGATCATGGACAAGAACATATACATATATTAGAGCATGGCTTCTTGGTGTGCTTGGCAAAACTTTGTGTAGAATTATGTTAGAAGACATGGTAAAATAAGGGGTGAGGTAAATTTCTTCTTCATTCCCTCTTCTTTCAACAAGGATCTCAAATTACTTTTACTTTTTATGGGTAATACCAATACAAACACACAAATCCTCCATGCTGTGAATACCATCACTCTGTTCAAGTCACTCTCTCTCCGGTGTCTTGATCCCTCAGTCTTCTGTATTCTGATCTACCCAGTAAAGGTAGTTTTATTTTGAGACCTATGGCACTTTATTGTTCATATTTATCTGTGGTCTGCTTTCCTTCAGTGTATTTCCAGGTTCCCTTCCCCCCCCCTTCCCTTTCATTCTCCTCTTCTCTCCTCTTTTCTCTCTCCTTTCTCTCCTCTCTTCTCCCTTCCCTTCCATTTACTCATTCCCTTCCCTCCCCTCCCTTCCCTTCCCTTCTCCCCTTTCCTTTCCTCTCCTCCCCTCCCCTTCTATTTTCTTCTTTCCTCTATCTTTTCTTTTTCTTTTGTCCTCCCCCTTCTCTCTTTATGACATGGGATCTCACTAGGTTGCTATGTAGTTTAGGCCAGTCTTGAACTGATTATATAGCTTAGTGTGGCTGAGAACTCATGGCTATCCTCTCTGGATTGTTGAGATTATAGGAATGGGTTGCCATGGGTTACTGTGCCTGGCCTATTTCCAGGTACTTGAGAGCAACAATTCATCTTTTTTTTTTCTTTTCCTCTTTCTTTCTTTCTTTCTTTCTTTCTTTCTTTCTTTCTTTCTTTCTTTCTTCTTTCATTTTAGGAAAGGATCTACAGGGTGTTCAGGGTCACTAGATCAGACTCATAGTGATCCACCTGTTTACAGCCTCCCAAGAGCTGGGATTACAGGCACGTGCCAACACGCCCAGTCTCAATTGCCATCTCAGTGTGCCTCAGAGGCGCAGCTGGCACAGCAGGCCAGGGGATCAAACCCCTGAGCCCTGTGCCTGCTTGCAGGTGCATTAATCCACTGAGCTATTTGGGCAGCCCTGGGTAGTGATTTATCTTATCCACCATTAGTCTTAGAGTTTGTCTCTCTAGATGTGTGATCTGAATCCGAGATTCCATGTATATTAATTGGAAGTAAATATTTTACGTGCCGTTTTTGGATATAATGCCACATATATATTGTCCTTTTTATAGTAAGAGGTTGTTGAGGCTTGGGTGAGACTCTAGAGGTAATGCATAGTCCAATGGGTCATGTGGAGTAGAAAATAGAACATCTATATTCTCAATGCTGATGTAGTTGGGGTTCACATGTAAGGGTTTTCCCTAATGTCTGATAATTAAGGGAAGTGTTTCATTCAAGGGAGGTTCCTGCAGGTGAACAGTTTAAATGAGTCATTCTCTAGCTTGAGATAATAGTGGTAACTGAATTTCTTTTAATTAAACATGTCTTTATGCCCTTTCCTGATTCCTTCTAAGAAAGAAATCAAACTTTGTTAAGGGCACACAAGTCTGCTGAACATTGTGGAAGGGGCTGCTGAGCAAGCAAAGAAAACCGATGGTGTCAGTTGATCTGAAATTTTTGGGCAGTGCACCACTGGGCAGAGGTCTAAAGTGGCCTGGCCTTGCTCCAAGCCTATCATAAAATACATGGGGCCTTGATCCAGACCCTTGGGCTGTATGTGATTGTCACATTGGACCTTATTATTTCTGGTTTTCTGTATACCACATTTGCTCCACATAAAAGCAGGTGAACTGGGGTTGGGGTCTCCACAGTATATCAATAATAAAGGGCAGTGTACCGGACCATCTTCAATCAACTCTATATGAATAGGAAATTAGAGGACAAGTAAGATATATAAGTGGGAGAAAGCAAAGGGGAAATGGAAAAGCAGGTGGATGTGATGGTTAATCTGTCTGTGTCTCCTCTTACTACCCTTTCCTTGCTACTTGTTCCCTGAATCTCTGTGCTATGTAAACTGAATCTGCTGTGAGAAATAGCCTTGGGAATTTTTGACTGCAGCTAGCCAAGACCGACAGGGAAGTTTCATTGCTTTGGACCATAAATTGTCAGGGACGCTGGCATTCTGCTTGGTCCTTGTTGTCTAGTGACACCTTCTGCACTCACTGGCCTGGCTTTCCATCCAAGCTGTGTGAACAGCCACTGCTTCCTTCTTGACCAAATGTGATCCTTCACAAGAAGCCTTCAGGGCTGGGTGTCCCAACCCATTAGTCAGATCCCCACCAATGTAAACGTAAATCTAGTTCACAAAGGGCAAGCAAGATGGCTCAGGGGACTAAGCCCTGCTTAGGCAAGCACAAGGACCCAAGTTCACTCCCCGGTCCTGCATGCTACTATGGCCCCTCCCTGAGGCATGCAGAGTTGGCAACAGAGACCTGGCATAATGGCACCTGCCTGCAATCCCAGCTCTGGGGAGCTGAAAATAGAAAGATCACTGAGTATGAGCTGCATATGAGACCCTGTACAAAAGACATGAATAATTTTTTTTTTTTCAGAACCAGGGGTTGAACTCAGGCCCTTGAGTTTGCCAGGGAAGCGCTTATTCCACTGAGCCATCTCTCCAGCCCCAATAAGTGCTTTTCTTTCTTTCTTTTTTTTTTGACATGAATAAAAATTTTAAAGAAAACTAGTTCACAAATTCAAGTTCACCATTCCTCTTGGACAGTAAAATTTGAACTAATTTCTCTCTACTTCTAGGACAGAAATCCAGAGATGTGTGATGTTCTTTATTCCATATTCTTCAGAGTTTAGAACTCCATTTGCTATAAAAGCTTCTATGTCCCTTTGGCTAACCACCCACTTTACCTGGCCTTTATTTAATCCACTTTTTACTAGGAGGTGAGTTAGAAAGTGAAAAATGATCTAAATTTCTTGAGCATGGGTGGGGAGTTATCCAAAGTGATGGTAGAATTTTGTGCTTGGCTAGTTACTGGGGAAATTAGTAAGAGGCAATATAGATCCTCTTTGAAAATACCTCACGTAAGTGTTTGGCTACTCCATTGCCAACCAAGACTGAATTGGTAAAATCTATTTAGTAAATTAACATTTATAAGTGCTTTTCTGTGGGTTTGTTCTTGTATCACAGGTTTCTGCTAATTTTAAATGACAATGCCTCTTCTCTGGAGATTAACAAGACATGAAGCAATCCCAATATTTTAATCAGTGTTTTGGGATGATTCCTGCTGAATAGCAGGAAATGTGGTTCTTCTGGAAATCCATTTTTCATTTGTTTTCTCATTTGCATCCCTACTTTAAAGAAAATTGACTTTTAAAGACTGAGAGATAATTAATCTTTGAAAATACTGCAATTGGTTGACTTTAGTGCTATTTCAGAATTCCCAGCACATACCCCAGCCAAGCAGAGTCCTGCCACAGGAGGAGTTAAAATGACAAAGGTGGAGCAGCACTGGCCTGCAGACACACAGGATTCAGCACAGTGCCAGCCCGGCTGGTGGGGAGGGGCTGAGAGGCCTGAGACCAGCTCTCCACTGCCCTATAGGTGGTCTGGGAGAAAACCTGTGCTCCTTGGAGACACTTCATGGTCTTTCTGCAAGTGGAGAAATGGTCTGCTCAGTTCAAATGAACTGCAAGGGCAGATTGATTGATGTTCTGAAATGTGTTATAAAAGGTAGATTATAAAAGAATAGATTTCATCTCCAGGAATGTGATACAAGGCAGGGAGATAAACCCCTCCAAGTACAAAACAGATACAATTGCTGGGTAAAATGCTTCAATATGTATTTGCAAAGCATGACTGAGTTTGCAGTGGAATAAGAGAAACCATCAAAAACTATAAATGACAAGAATATGCTATTGAATGAGGGTAAGTTAGCAGTAGGATTGGTAATTGTCCTGAGCGCATGTACCTCCAGGAGGACATCATCAACTGTCTCAACATGCATCTGAATCTGCATCTGCACATGCATATTAAATAGGACCTCAAAGCTCTGGTATCCTAGAGCATGGGTTTTGAGGCACCATGAACGTGCAGTGCATGCACCTTCCAAAAGGGCACCAAATTTGTAGTCTTAGCAGGTTGGGAGGTGGGGCTAGGAACTCTTGCATAAGGCTATGAGTCCCAAAGGTGACAAAGGTGATTTAGAACATAATCTGCCCTGTGGAAGGAATGTTGTTGATCTCTACATTATTTTTGCATAGAATAAAAAGAAAAGGAAAAAAAGCAATCTCCACCAAGAATTCTTAATTCAGATGCTTGCCTTTCAGATTTGATGTGTAAATCATTGCACCTGTGTAATTAAAATGTAAATTAAAACACAAAACACATAAACTCAGACATAATGAGCCCCATTGCTTGACAGTGTCCACCAGAGCTTGACAAAACAAATGCAAATTCTCAACAAAATACTACATTTTATGCCAGGTCGCACAATTCTTATAAAGTTTGAAGGAACCAGAGACTACGTTAACAGTCACCAAGTATAACACTACCATGAGTGAGAGTCAATAGACACAACAAGCTATAGAGTTATACTCACAACGCATGTAAATATTGCAATAGTAAGCACAGAATATAAAAAGAACTATGTTTCATATATTTAAAGGAAGATGATAGAGGGATGGATACCAAGAAGATTTGGGGGAATTAACCAAATTGGATATTTAGAAACAAAAAGAATAGTAATTAAAATCAAATGCTATTTTGTGCAGCCTAAGTACCAGGTTGAGCATAAAGAAAGAATGAATTATTATTCTGGAAAATAGGTCTGAAGATATTATCCTGAATTTAGTTTTGAGACAAAGGGATAGAAAATATCAAGTAGGTTAAGAGATACAGAGAACAGAATGGTAAGATCTTGCACCTGCCTGATTGAAATTCCAGAGAGAGAGACTAGAGAGAATGGTGGGGATGCAATATTTAAATTGATAATAGACCAAAATGCTCCAAAATTGGCTGAGAAATTGGACACCTTGAATCAAATACCAAACTAACGGGAAGCACAAATAAGGCAAATTATAGGTTACTCTCATTCATGGGCATATATACATAAAAGTCCTCAACAAAGAGTTCCCAAGTAAATCTGGCAATGTATAAGGAAGATAATAATGCTTTATGACTGGTCCCACAGTCTTTTATTTATTTCTTGGTCATTTTATCAGCCCGTGTGTATTTAAATGCCATCTTTATCATGCTGTCTTCCAATTTCATATCCATAGCCAGAACTTTTCTTTGAGTTTGGACTTAGGCATCTGCAAACCTAGGTATTGTAGACAACCTACTCAAAATAAATCCAGAGTAGAACCTTTCCTTTTTTCTCACAAATCTGTATCCTTCAGCCTGGCTGTCCTCCCCTCTGATTTCTAGCTAAGACCCAAGGCTTGTCCCATTTTCACTGTTTTATTTTTTTCTATATGTGCTTCACATCTTAAGTTTCTCCACCAAATGTTTTTCCTGAGCTTCCCCCTCCCACCGTAGGATGGGGAGAGTTGCCCCTCCAACGTCTCCCTTATCTTCCTGAAATTCTTAGCATAGCACTATCATATGGCATCACAATGGTGGCATATTTGTCTTCTCTCACTAGAGCCTTCTAAAGAAAATATTGGCTATGAGCACAGTGACCCTTCATTGTCAGTTGTTCAGTCAATATTAGAAGACTACCTGAATGAACAGAGCAGGAGAAATTCTTTAGTAGATGCATATTCAGGTCAAGGAAGGAGAAAAGAGATCCATAGAAACGTTCTTCACCCAATTTGAAAATTGCAGCAGCCCATGAAATGTTTGCTTAGAGTCTTCAAGGGTAAACATAAGCTTCGGTCATCTTGAGGGGAATAACTGGAGCCAGGGGAACATTTTAGGTAAAGAGAATAGAGTGAACAAAATTTACCGTAATGGAATATAAACAAGATATCTGAATCTAAGACTAGTTGGAAAGCACAAAAATATCTTTAGATGATTGAGATTCTCTGTTTCTTTTGAGGTCAAATACTAAAGTTTGGCTTTTCACCTTGGGATTGGGGAGCATCCTAAGGATGTTTATTGGGGAACTGTGTGGTTAGATTTATAACCTAGAAAATCATTTTGAAAGCAATGAGGAAAATGGCCCAAAGGTGTGCAATTGAACATAAGAAAGTAAGTTGCAGGGCTGATAGCCATCTGGCTGATAAGCGATAAGAGGTGACTAGTACATTGATGATTTGTTGGCAAGGAAGGAGTCAATTGTTTTGACCAGAGTGCTGTGCACAGGGACCAGTGGCAAACCTAAATATTCTGTTAGAACTGTCATCCAGGGGATTATCCAGCTGTCAGCACCACCCTTGTCTGGCAGGAGCTGAGCTGACCTTGTTTGTATCTCTCTGGAACCACTGCTGGAGTGTATGGAGTTATCCCCCATCCAGAAACCATCTGGAGAAGGTCGATGTGACCTGGGGGATTTATATTTATTAAAAGTTTTCAAAAGCACAAGCCATTGCTTATGAAAGAAAAGATTATATCAACTTTCATTTCTTCTCCTGTTTCCTGTCTTTTGCTGGATACTCTTTGGTACCATCCTTGATTTTGAAGCTGAAAACAAATAGTGACTGCATCTCCTATACTCATTAAATGTGGGAAGATAGATTACTTCTCCAGGGCCTAAAATTTTAGTGTTAAAATTAAAACACATACAGATATTTAAAAACATTTTGGACATCTTTTGTGGAAACTAGCAACTAATTATTAAACTTGTAGATTGATTATGGTGCATTCCTTTGTATAATCCCCCCTTTAAATAACATTTTAGAAAATATTAATTTATTAAGCAAACATAAGAATCTCCTCAGTCTGTTGTCTAAATATTTAATTTGCATGTAGGATCATACATCTGATAGGGTGGAATAAGTGTGATTACATTCATTAATATAGATGTTCCGAGATGAGTGTTTTCCTTTCTGCACAGTGATGTTCTTCGACCCAGATTTGAGTTAGGGCCCACTGGCTTTTAATGCCACACATTACTATCTGTTCTGTCTTTAATGGATAATGTTGTCAATACAGCTAAACAAATAGCAGCCGAGGAACTGTGTGCATGTTCTAGCTCTCAGGAGGAGGCCCAATGAGTGGCATGGATCTAAACAAATGCATTCCAGGGGACTCATTATAGGCTTCCACACAATTTTGTGTGCTTTTCTCTGCCTCACCTGCACAATGGGTTGGGACAACCCTTAAGGCAAACTGCAAAACTGGGCCACAGCATGGACTCCAGAGAAAGATAACCTTTTGCTTAAATAGGTGTTCAAGAGTCTAGAAGAAAACTAAGCCTACTGGGTTAAAGCATGTCATTGTTGTGGGACAGCCTTTATTAGAAGATAAAAATGCATCCACAAATATTTGCTAAACACAGTGTGCTACATAAATGCATGTACTATAGAAATGTGAACATATACTAGCTTTTACTGAGAAGCAGCACAGCATAGAGGCAAATGAGGCAGACTGTATAGACTTCCTAATTTGAATCTATCCCTCAGTTTCCTTATGTATAAATAAATATGTAAATATTACCTTTCTCAAAGGTGTTATGAGGCTTATTTATTTACTTTCATGTACTTGGTTGTTGCAGGGTCTCACTATGCAGCTTGGACTCATGGTGATCCTCCTGCTTTTAGCCTCCCCAGGATTACAGGTGTGTATCACTCTGCCTGGACTCTGGCTTGCTCAGCATACCCTGGGGATGGGGCCAGCCTGGTATATGGTGCTGAGGATCAAACTGCAGTCCCTGTGCTTGCCTAAGCTTGCCTCAACAGGTACTTTAGTTTGCTGAACTATCTTGCCAGCCTCGTGTTGTGAGGTTTAAATTTGTAAAAGTATACAAGTGCTTAGGAATTGCCTGTCAGAACAGTCTGCCCTGTTTTCCTGTTGGTGTCTGGCTTTTTAGAGCAGGGTCCGGCCAACAGTAAGCACTCAGTGTGCCTAAATTCAGTGTCTTGGCATTCACTTAATGGCTGAATACATATTAGGTGTCAGAGCCCAGGCTCAGCACCAGGACACTGGTACTTAAGAGAGTTTCTCAGCCTCCAAGAAACCCAGTCTTTGCAGAATAAACAGATATTTAAATGGTGGTGTCATGAAAGGAATAACAGGTTCCAACATAAAATTTCAGAGTTTAGTAGAGTGGAGAGAGCCTGAGTTCTGATTTAGGGGTTTATGAAGATAATTGTCTACATAGTATTTAGTCAGCTCTTGGTTGCTGTGATCAATACCTGACACCCAGGACTTAAAAGAAGAGAAATTTATTTAGCTTATGATTTCAGAGAGCTCAGTCCATCACTGGTCGACTCCAGGGCAGAAACATGGGAGGAGGTGTTGGTGAACAAAGCTGCTTAGCTCAAGGCAAGAAGAAGGTTCCAGAGGAGATGGTACCCAAAGTCATTCTTTTCTGACATACCTGACATACCCAGAAATGTGCTTCACTAATGCCCTAGGCTCTACTTAAGGCAATCAAATATACAAATCAGTTTAAAGGTCACACATAGATTCAACTACTGTGCTGGGTTTCAAATGTGACTAAGAATTGGACTGTGAAGAGTATGGATGATGAAAAAGAGTGAAAAGGGTTAAAGAAGACCCTTTTCTGGAAAGACCCTTTTCCAGAAGATTCTTCTGGAAGAATCAAACTGGAGCTGTTCTCCTTTCCTGACAGCTGGCATGCTGATGTTCAGCTCATGGGCACTGTCATTTAGAGACCACCAGCTTGTTGCCAAAGAGAGAGACTTGATCCACTATTATGCTTCTGAAATGACTTCTGGTCAACCCACATAAGAAATCTGTTTGGAATTTAAGTCCAAACCTTTAACTATTCAGAGCTTTATTTTTCTGGAAGAAATAAAATGGCAAAAAATTGGGACAATTTATAGGTTTCAAAATATAACCATCTTCTTTGTGGGAAGGAGGCTGGAGGATGGGAGTAGCGATTCTACAATCACCTTCTTCTGCCCTTCTGCCTCTTGCCTGTCTTCCAACATACTATCATACTGAGAAATGGATTAAAAAACACCTTGGCTTCCAATTCATTAAAATTAAGCGTGTCACACTTTACAAGTGAAAATACAATTTTCAGATGGAAAATGAAAACAGTTTTCCTTCTATTGTGCTATTATTGTCCCCACAGTTTCACAGCTGACAGTCTTAACTTTAAAAGCCTATTTTGCATAGATATGCACAGAATTCATAGTAAGCACCAAGAGCTGAGTGAACATATACATCACCGGTCTCAGGAGAGTCAGGCTGAGTGAAAGATCTCTGCATTGTGAGAACCACAGCACCTTTTGGGTGGTCTTGACTGGCTGGAGGATGGGTCATTCACTCCAGCTGAACTAATTTATCCAAAGCAAGTGATTTGTTATCATTTATAACTAGCTGCCCCCTCCTCCCCACAAGCCTCATGAACTTGTAGACCTGGCTTTTAAAAGGTGATTGAATTATGGTGGTCATATTGCATTATGGTGGTATTAGGAGGTGGGGCCAGTTTGGAAGAAGTGGCTCATGGGGACATGACCTGGTAGGTTTGTCTGCCTTCCCAGTTGCTCTGTTTCCGCTCTGCTTTCTGGCTGAGGTAAGCAACTTTCTCTGCCCTGGCCCCGCCATACTGCTGCCAACCTTGCAAGGACTGGAACTTCTAAACCTGAGCAAAAATAAACCTCTCCTCTCAGTTGTGAGTGTTGGATATTTTGTCTCAGCAATGAGGGAAGGGACAAAGGCATTGTTAAATATAAATTTGTGGGGTTTTTTCCCCCTAGGTTGCTATTATACTGTTTTTTAAAAACCTGTTGGTGGAAGGAGAAATACTCAGTCATTCTTTTTTCTGAATTTCTTTTACCTCTTGAATACCCAGTCTTTTTTTTTTTTTCTTCTATATTTAGGGAAGGGTCCATAAAGTCTACAGGGTCTCACTATGTAGATTGGACTCATAGTGATTCTCTTATTTACAGCTTCCCAAACACTGGGATTACAGGTGTGTGCCACCACGCCCAGTCTCAATCATCTTCTTAGTGCACCCCAGGGGTGGGGCTGGCATGGCACACTGGGAATCGAACCTTGGCTCGAAGGTTCGATTGAACTGGGCTCTGCCTAAGCAGGCACTTTAGTCCCTTGAGATATCAGGCTGGCCCTGGATTCCCAGTCTTAATGGTGCCATCACTTTCCCTTCTGAGAAACAAGGGAGTCTGCTTTCCTTTTCTTTTAAAGCATATTCTCCCTATGTGACATATGTATAAATAAAGATTCTTAACAGAAAAATCATCATTTGTATGTCATGTTTTAAAATACCACTCATCTGGACTTCTGTATTAGCCTGTCACCCAGGCTTCTGCTTTGGGTATGATATGTTTTACACTTTATGGCATAAGACCAAGTTTAAACCCCTTGTCTTGGAATAGAAGGCCTTTGGTTACCTGGATCCACCCTCTTCTCCAACTCTTATTCTTTCTCTTCATTCACCTATGTTACATACCAGGCAAATTTGCCTATACATTTTTTATCACACATCCGTTATAGCTTTTTTGCATATGCTCTTCTGGTTATATCCCTTTCTTCTCTAATCTCCCTGTCAAACTCCTTCAACTCATCTCTTCAAAAAAATTTTTTGACACATGACAGTCACTTTATGGGAGGGTAGAACTCATTCACAATGGGTAACTTAAGGAAAGTCTAATTTTAACAAAGATGGTCTATAGAAATTGGAGTGGGACATGAGTAAATAAATGGCAAGGTAGAAAGTACCCTTACACTGACACAGAGGCTAGAAGGACAAGCTCTAATCTCCTTCTTCCTGGGCAAGAGCTGTTATCTGAACCAAGAGACAACAGCACTATGTGAGGATGCAGGCAGCCTCTATCATGTATCTAGCCTTCCTTGTGCAGGAAGAACATGAAGAGAACAAATGCCTGGACCCTACTGCCATTTCTCTCTGCAGTCTCCTCCCAGCACTCATTGGTTGCTGCTGAGTGGAACAGGACAAGGAGAAAATGAATGAGACTTTGCCACACATGAGCTACCTTGGCACAGAACTGCATGGTGGTTGAGGTGTGGATCTGAAAGGGAAAACTGAGGGTAACTAGTAATCCAATCTGAGCTTAAATAATTACTTTTTAATCCCAAGGTGCTTTGTTAAAGCTTCTTTTATTGGCATTACGGTGCCATGTTGTAGTTGGTTATTTTTGTATTTCTCTCTCTTACTATGTTATGGCTTTTTGGGTAACAAAACCTGTTTTGGTTTTAAAATATTTAAATCTTACTTATATTCCTCTAATCTTAGTTATATTCCCTCTTATTTACCAGTTGTTTGTGTCTAGAACTCAATAAACTTTTCCCTAGCTGGAACTGGCTTATCCAGAAAACCAGGAAGAAACCATGAAGCCCTACAGAGCAAGAGAACTGACTCTCCCCTCCTTATATATTGGAGGGGAAGGGACACATTATATAACACTAAAAATACATCTTTATACTCTCTACCTCTTTTTCTCTGACAGTCTCCCATTCCTGATTTAATTCTTATCTCCAATCTGTTGGTTTCTTCCTCAAAGGACCCCAGTGTCATTATCCAGCCACTGTGAGAACCTAAAAGAGAAAGGAAAGACTCCTTTCTTCTTCATTTCTACACCGAGTCCTAGCAGCACTTGGAATTGGTGAGTTGTGTCTAACCATGTGTGAACTCTGAATATCTTGCTGTTTGATCCTTTTTATCCTTTTTTTAATGAGATATCTTATAAGTAGGCTTCTAACTGTTTACCTTTTGGGTTCTACCTCAGTATCTACTTGACCCTTTTAACCTGGGAGCCCAGAAAAGAGCTCCAGTCTTAAATAAAACAACTGAAAATGAGTAAAGAGAGGACTTCTTGATCACAATCTTGTGACTGGCAGGGCCATGTCCAGAGTGCCCAGTGTGCAGCTGCAGTTGCTTCTCAGATCAGTCAGCCCTTGTGCCCTAGATATACATGTTCTTCCTGCCATAGTTAGATTACAGAGTGAGTGGCAAAGGGCTTGGATTATAATTTTTTTCAGCTTCTGTATTTTATTAGTATATGTTTGCATTACATACTGATTACACTCATTGTGGGGCTTGGTACAGCTACCTAACACACCTTAATTCTTTGGATTATGATTTTGATGAATGAAGAAAAGAAGATTGATGAGAAAGAGCAGAAAAACCTTCCTTATATTGTTAATCCCTAAATGGAATTTTTAGCATGGTTCTCAGTGCAAATTTTCTTTTTGTGTGTGGGAATTACAGCTCATTAAGTATGCCATTGATTTTTGCATGCTTAGACTCCTTTTTCTACCAATATCATCTTTAAATTCAACATAACTGTCCTTATAAATTGGGCAGTCGCTATTCATAAAACCTTGGCTAATGGATGTGTTATCAGTGTCTATAGTGATGAACTTCAATCTTTATTTCTATGAAGTAGGAAATGGGTATAGAGGAGAAAGATAATGTAGTGATGACAGAGAAGTGAAAGATAAATTTATCCCTACTATGTGCTCTTTTTATGGACTACTCATCGTGTGTCAGTGAGAGCCTGTAATACACTTCATTGTAGGTACATTTTTAATAACTGTATCTTCCACTCCACTATGTACTATGAATACAGAGAACTGTTTTATTTATTATTGCAATCCCAACAAGTGAGGCCAGATCTAGTGTGCTAAGTATAGCTATAAAAACTATTCTTTCATTTCTTCTGCTCTGATGAGTGGATAAGACACACAAATTGTTTTCATACACCCTTACATAGACTATGTCATTGAGATAATTGTGTTGTCACTTATTCTGATTCAAGGCTCTGCAGTCCCACAGTATCACTTCTTACAACTATCAGGAATTATCAATAGCTTCCATCAAAATGAAAATGTGTATGAGGAGGTGGAAGACCCGTGATTCATTATAACCTATGAACTTTCATGGATGTGTTGACTCTAATATTTTGTCAAATCAGCTGAAATAAGTTTTGGAGAGGGTGAAGAGAAGAGAGAACTCTTACCTTGGTCCTTTCTATGGGTAGAGTATGAAGGAAGACTTCTCTGGGTGGTGAAATCTGACAATTGGTGCTTGTCTAAGGTGGGACCTTATCATGGCTGAGTGCATCTGTGGGGCATTTCAGGGGGGACTCAACAGTAGAGTGGAAGCAGGATGAAGGGAGGTCTTTCCAGTACCTCAAATTGTACATGGCACTCCGCTGGGAAGTGTGTAAGGTGAGCTAGCACTTGCAGCTGTCTGCCTTTGATTTTGGTCTCTAAAACCACCTTAAACCCAGAATAAACTCACAGGAAAAAAATGACTGAAATGCATCCAACACAAGGCCAAATGGTTGTGAGAACCTCTTAAATACCTGAATGATGCTGTTTGGGATGAGTATGGGGCAGACATGAAGAGTCTTAGTCTGTATGCTTTCTCCAGGGATCTTACAGTATCATTTTGAAGACTTCATAATAATGTATCGCACCAAGCACTTCTTTGCCTTGTATTTAAAACATATCAATCTTTGCTCAATCAATAACATAGACCATCTGCCTTCCAGACACTTGTCAGAGAGTACAGTATAACCTCAAATTGTTAGTTCTGCAGCTCTTATCAGAATCCAATCTGAGAGAAGAGATACTTAAGGAAGACAGTCTCTAAGGAATGGTTTCTTTTCTTTTTTTTTTTTTTGTTTTTAGCAACAAGGTTTTCATTCCAATGATATTTTACTGGAAACCCAATGTAAAAAAAATAGAGAGAAATGAAGGTGTTCTAATTAAAAGGGATAAGAGATCCCTACAACTCCTTGGCTTTTTTAGTCCCTAAAGCATCTGTACATTACCTTACAGTCTATATAGGATATGGTTTGGAAGTCACAAACTAAAGGGAAATACAATATCTTTACATTAATTCAAGCTCTTCCTTTGCAAAATACAGTGCAAGGGTACAACAGGACTCCTTTAATTAGCATGTGCAAAACATGCTAATTTCCTGAATTATGCCTTTAGGTTTTCCTGAGGGCAACAGAAAGAACTATCTTGTTTTTCTCTTCATAAGCTTTTGAACTGATAGAAAAATATTGTAAGGAATATGTGTACTTTTGTAGTTCAAAGGAAAACATACAGAAAAGGATGATAAGCAGTATCTTAGTAGATCTGATAGTGAGATTAGAATAAATTGAGATTAGCAGCGATTACAAGCAGACAGAAGTTCGGAAGCTGGTGCTATTACCCAAGGGCAAAAATATTGGAATCTGGGCCAGAGTGGTGATGCGTACAAGATGGGAATCATTGTTCACAACACTCATGCAGGGTGAAATGGATGGATAGAGGGCTATCACATGCTAGGAGAGAGAAATCAGAGGAGCCATAGCAAAAATGGTGGAAGTATTAGGAAATCCAGAGGAATTTGATCAATGGCATTTATTAAAGGGTGAGAAGATCACTGTCTTTTGCAAGATAGGATCAGAATGAGAGTCACCATCTGTGAATCAGATCTCCTGAGTCAAAAAGTTCATCTATGGAAGGGTTTTGTGCATTTAGAAGTGGTAACATCAAGCACTTATCTAGGACTCTGATTCTGTATTTAAGAGTCTGCTGACCAAAATTCCTCTTGGATGAAATTATTGCCTACATCCTGAGATCTTACCCAAACCATGAGGTCTTTCCAGGTCCTTGTAATTCAATAAAAATAATAATTATTACATTTGTATTCCTAATGGATGAGAACAATTCTCCAAAGGGTTTTTGTATCCATTCTCCTGTTTAGCCCTTCCAATAACCCTGTAAGCATAGTAGAGCTGATGATACCTTGATTTCTTGGAAAAAGATACAGACGGAAAGATAAGTAGCAAACTTCTGGGTTAGGATGGAGCCATGCTGTGATGGAAACTGTGGTTCATAACACTCAGCCAGTGTGAAGATGGATAGCTAGAGGACTATCACACATCAGGAGAGTGAAACACAGAGGGGCCAGGCCTTTTGCTTGAAGCTCTACTCATGGTCTGCCTGTCCCATCACAGGCTTATCTGTAGGGCTCTGTATCCCTGTCTGTGTACAAGTACACAGCATGTAACAAACTCTGGAAATAGAGAGTGTCTGCTCTATTTATTAGTCTCTGCATCATCTTTCCAAACTTTTTTGAATTGGATATTGATGTTAGCCACTTGGCTCGAAGGGCTGTTTCATTTTTCCAATGTCTCAATTTTATTCATTTAACTGGTATCTTGTCTCTCCTTATCCATATTTTATCCACATTAGCACTATCTTGTGTGTCTGAACTCTCATTTAATATGCACAGGCAGGTGTGGTCTGCATGTAGATGCCTTTGCAGATATCTTTCTTCAAGTTTCCTGTCCTCCCATTCTGGATATCTTTGTTTGCCCTGTGGCCTGTGTCTGAATCCTGTCAGTGCACTTATGGCGATAGCCTATATATTTTGTGTAAATGTGACCTTTGAGATGTTTTAAATTGCTCTGTTGTACTAATGAACAGTGAATCTTGTTTGTGAAGCAGTGTATTATTAGGCATTAAAACATACTTTTTATATATTATATAGTGTAAGTATATATCATATATTATTTACCATATATATGCATGTATATAAATGTATGTGTGTGAATGCCTCTCATTCTCTTTCCTCTGTCTCTCCATCCATCCATCTAATCTAGTTTCCATCTACCTATGTATACATGCACATGCATTATATTAAAGAGTAGGTCCTGAAATCTATAAATAAATAGCCTTGACTATGAAATGTCTGTACAAGAACATAGTCAGTTTGATTTATACAGTCCACAAGAGGTTATTTAGAAAAAGAAAAAATCATTTATTTGGAAGCTCTGAGTTTTAAACACAGAAGTCATTTTAGAGGGCAAGTGCAAATTCTCATTTTTAGGCTAAGAACATGTGTTGTAGAGTTAGCTTAAAGTCAGTTATCTCACTGTGACTTATTCATCTGGGATTGGTGCCTGGGCATCTTCTAATTTGTGGTGTGGTTCACTTCCTTATTTTTTTTTGTCTCTCCCTGCATGTAGCTTTGTTTCCAATATGTATAACATTTAGGAGGCTAATTAAGATTATAGTTTAACATCATCATCTGTTAATGTTTTATTGTGGGAGTTACTTCAATGATTATGTTTGAAACTAAATTCTCCTGGGACCAAAAAGTGCCTAGAGACAGAGATGATAAAAGCATAAAATTGAGAGCTGATCTGACAGAAAGTAAGCCTTCAGTGTGGTAAGGAGCTTGGCATTAGTGTGTGTCCCTTTCTTAACAATTTGTCAGGGAAGGATAAAACACATCTTTTCTTCTCACCTTTCAGTCTCCTTGTCAATCCCTAGGATAGAAGCCAAATGTCAGGTATGCAGACATATGACAATTTCCTTCACCAAAGTGTTGTGATTACCAAATGACCTTCTCTTGCCACCATCTTGAAGCTTTGTGTTTGCAGTTATCCAGTGGTGGCATTGGATACTTAGGTTTGACAGATGTTGATTTTGCAATTTAGTGAGACACATGATAAAATCATTGAATGAAAGCCAAATTGCCTAAACATGTGAAACATTTGGATCCCAACTCTCAGTACGGCAGTTTTGTGTTGCTGTAATACACTCAGAGCAACAAACCCAGCTTTGCCTCATGTGATTTTAGTATAGTAGTAATATATGTGTGCA
>NW_004524590.1:23079772-23081809 GCF_000260255.1 Octodon degus
ATTCTCCCATGAAACAGAGTAAAGGTTTCAGTTATGAAGTGATTCACTCTGTTCTTCTGTTAATGCATCATCTTCTTCCTTCAAGCTTTTGCAGCTACTTAAGGTGCTGTGTTGAAAGGTATTTACAACAGGGAAAAGAATGTGAAATCCTGGGCTCAGAAAAAGGATTTGTTTTACTTATTCAAGATGTTTAAAAATATGAACCTTTGATTAAATGTCATCTTACCTCTGATAAGGAGATACTTTTGATGTAAGGCTTTAGCCCCCAAATAAAGTCTTCCAAGTTCCTATAAACTAGACTGTCCTGTACTTTACAGACATAATATCCTGAAGAATCAGGACAATAAGGAGATTTCTAGGAAAGAGAAGTCCATCCAACAATGTGGCTGCTTGAGAAAGAACAGCATGTAAGGTTGAAATGTGGCGCATCACATGTGTTTGGGTTGAGAAAATATGGAAGAGCTGTTTATGAAGAGTAGATAAGTTTCTTTAAATCCAGCTAAAGGAACATAAAACTTTGTCCTAGAGTGGTGTACAGGTAGTTAAATGTTCTCCATTATCCAAGAGACAAACGTGATCATCCACTGACTCTAATGTGGGAGATATGCTGCAGGAAGAGGTACATGGGAAGGTCAGTTACTTACTGTTTCAAAAGTGTGTCACTTAGCTTTCTGTCATAGTAATACTAGAGATAATCACCTTATAAAGAGAAAAATATTATTTTGACTCACAGTTCCAGAAATTGCAGTCTGTAAGTGGTTGGCTTCATTGCATTTTGGGCCTGTGGTGGAGCAGTGCATCGTGGCAAAAGCACATGGCAAAACAATCCCTTTTACCTCATAGCAAGAAATCAAAAAGGCAAAAGGAAGACAGCAAGGCCCAAAGTCCCCTCTAAGGGCCTACCTCTCATGACCTCAGACCTCAATGAGGCTCACCTGTTAAGGACTTCACGTCTTCTAATCACACCCAAGAAAGGACTAAGCCTCACAGAAGCCTTTGGAGAATTCCAGATCCAAGCTGTCACACAATTTTTTTTTCAGAAGGAAGCAAAAACGATAATGGAATTTTTCTATGCTTTCCCTGATAAAATGCTGATACCAGTAGATAATGATGTTAGGTATATATTTGAGATGTCTAGAGAATCATTACAAAAGTGATATAAAGCACCCTACTCAAAATTTTATAGAGGATAATATTTGAGTATTCCAAAATCATTTGGTTTTACAACAAAAAACAAAATAAGCAGTAAATAAGCAGAAAATAAAACAGACATAAGGCCTACTATAGCGATAATTATGTCAAATATTAGTGTTATAAACATACTGATTAAAAGACAAATATAGGTTGGGTGGTTTAAAAGGAATATCCCAACAATGTGTTCCAAATACAAGTATAGACACAGGTTCAAAATAAAAAGGTACTCAAAGAAATGTCATGCAACAGTAATAAAGATAAAAGCAGCTTTGGTAATATCAAAAAAGAATCTGAGCATGGGAGAACACACATGTCTATAATGCCAGCACTGTTGGAAGTAGAAGCAGAAGGACTGCAAGTTTTATCCCAGTCTGGACAACTTAATGGCTTAGTGAGACCCTGTCTCAAAATAAAAATCAATGGAAAGTGCTAGCATTGTAGCTCTATGTAAAGGCATTGAGTCTAATCTCTAGTACTGAAAAAAAATTGTCAAATAATATAAACTTCATGGTAAAGGAATCAGAGAAAAAGAACATTACAAAATTATTAAAAACAATCATAGCACATGGCAAAATATCATTCCTTGATGTACATGCATCAAATAATAAATACTCAAAGGGCATGAAAGAAAACCAACTAATAAAGACTTGGAATTTTCATGCCCACTTTTCTTTCTTTCTTCCTCCTCCTCTTCCTCCTCCTCTTCCTCTTCCTCTTCCTCTTCCTCCTCCTCGTCCTCCTCGTCCTCCTCCTCGTCCTCCTCCTCGTCCTCCTCCTCGTCCTCCACCTTCTCCTTCTTCTCCTTCTCCTTCTCCTTCTCCTTCTCCTTCTCCTTCTCCTTCT
>NW_004524590.1:23081909-23087749 GCF_000260255.1 Octodon degus
TCCTTCTTCTCCTTCTCCTTCTCCTTCTCCTTCTCCTTCTCCTTCTCCTTCTCCTTCTCCTTCTCCTTCTCCTTCTCCTCCTCCTCCTCTTCCTCCTCCTCCTCCTCTTTCATTTTTGGTACCAAGGATTGAACTTGGATCCTTGTGCTTGCCAGGCAGGTGCTTCTGTCATTGAGCTATATCCCTGGTCCCCTGTCCACTCTTCAACAATTAAAACTTCTAACAAAATATCATGGATAATATGAAAGTAGTGGATAATCAAGCAATCAATCTAATCTAATTGATATATAAAGAACACTCCACTGGTAAACAGCAGAACACACATTTTCCCCTGCAGTTCATGTAATATTTATCAAAGGAGACCACAACTACAGTAATAAATAATAGAAAGAAAGACTTGGTAGATTTAAAGAAATTGAAATCATATAGATTATGTTCTCTGGTCATAATGGAATCAATGAAAGTCAATAACAGAAAGGCAACATGAAAATTCCTAAAGAGTAAGAAATTAAATAATACTCTAAATAATTTAAATATTACTTAGCCACCTCAAGGGAAATCAAAGAACACATATAGCTGAATAAAAATGAAAATATATTAAAATATGCAAGATATGGCTACAACAGTACAAAAAAGGATACATTATACTGTCTTATATAAAAAGAAGGGTCTCAAGTAATTTGAGTTTCTATCCTAAGAACTTAGAAAATGCAGAACAAACAGAGGAAAATAACAATGACAAAGGTCATGAATGAGATCACAAAAAGAGCGGTAGAGAAAATTACTGAGAAAAAAAGAGGCACTTCTAAAAAATAATCAATAAACTTGGTTTACCACTATTAGACTAACAAATGTAAAAAGAATGAAGACATAAATCACCAATATCATGAATAAAACAGACAATATCACTACAGACACTACAGCCATTAAAATGATAATAAGGCAATGTTATAACCAGACTTACACTCATAAATTTGACAACTTAGAAGAAAGTGACCAATTCCTTAAACATTAAAATACTGAAACAAGATAAAGGATGCAATCTGGTGATTCTACAATAATTATAGAAATTTACTTAGTAATTTGAAAGCTCTTGAAGAGGAAGTTGTTAGTCCTACCTGATTTCAATGAAGAAATTCTGTCAAACATTTCATGAAGAGGAAATATTAGTGTTGTCTAATTTCTACATAACTCATTTGTCACCAAAATCAGACAAAGACAATACAAAGCAGGACCAATATTAATTAAAATAATAGTAAACACATAGTATTTGCAAACTGAATCCTGCAACATAAAAAGGAATTACATGCTATGACTAGGTATGATTTATTCCATTTATGCAAGGATGGTTTGATATTTAAAAATAAGTGGGTAGAATCCACATTTTTAATCAGCTAAAGACAAATAACCAATTGATATGAGCAATTGACACAGCAGGAACATTTGACAAATGTTCTGGTACTTACTCATGATAAAAACTTTGAGAAAAGAATAGGAGTAGAAGAAAACTTTCTCATCATGATGAACAATATATACCAAAACTGAATAAAATCATCATACTAGATGGTGCAGTGTTGAAGGTTTTCCTGTTATTGATGGAAACAAAGTAAAAGTATACACCTTCATTATTCTTAATTAACATAGTACTGACAATAGCAGCCACTTCACTAAGGCAAGAAAAAGGGATTAAATGGTATATAGAGTGGAGAGAAATAAAATAAAATGCACTGCATGGAAATGAGATGATTGTCTGCTTTAAAAACTTCAGATATTTATGAACAAAAATTTTAGAAAGGTTGAGTTCAGCAAAGCTCCAGAATACAAGACTAACACACACAAAACAAACAGAAATGTGAGTTTTTGTGTGATGATCTTAGTAGGTCTAACAATGAACATGTGGAAAATGAAATTACAACATTATACAATTCACAGTAACTTCAAATAAAATTAATGCTTAGTTATAAACTTAAAAAAAATGTACAGTTTCTGTCTATTCCAAATGACAAATGACAAAATCTTTTTTTTTTTTTTTTTTTTTTTTTTTTTTGTGGTACCAGGGATTGAACTCAGGACATGGCACTTGCCAGGCAAGTACTTATTCTACTGTGCTATCTCCCTGGCCCCAAAATTATAAAATCTTGATGAAAGAAATTAAAGAAGGCCTAAATAAAGAGACTTATTTGAGTTTAATGCATTTTTTTCTGTCAAAATCACAGCAGGAACTTTCATAGACAAAACAAATGTATTTTAAAATTTCTAGAGAAAGATAAGTGCCCTACAATAGATAAAACAATTTTGACAAAGAAGATTAAAGTAAAGGGAACCACTTTACTGGTGTTAAGGCTTGTTATGTAGTTAGAGTAATTTAGACAATAGTATTGGTGGAAGAATAGATGCATAGATCAGCAAAACAGAACAGAGAACCCAGAAATAGTCCACACATATATGCACAGTTGATTTTTTTTAACAAGATATAAAAGTGATTTAATGGAGAAAGCATGTGCTTTTCTGTAGATGATAATGGTAGGTGTGGAAATCCACAGGTAAGAAAAATTAAGCTCAATCTAAATCTCACACTTAATGAAGAAACAAACTAAAAATGAATCATGGACTTAATTGTGAAACACAAAACTATAAAAATTTTCCATAGGAGAGATTAGTGGTAGTGGTGGTGGTATGTGTGCACCAGGGGTTCTGAGGGACCTGGGGCTAGGGAAGGCGTTATTCAGTCTTGCAATAGCAAGTGTGATGCATAAGAGAAAAAAAAAAACAACTGATAAGTTAGACTTCGTCAAAATAACTTGTGCTATGTGAAAGAATCTATTAAGCAAATAAAAAGTCTACAATCTGAGGGGGAAATACTTTAAGTCACATATTCAACAAAAACTCTGAAGCCAACATTTAAAAAGATGAATAAGGGTAGACCAAATAGCTCAGCGGACTAAAGCACCTGTAAGCAGGTGCAGTGGCCAGGGGTTCGATCCCAGGGCCTGCTGTGCAGGCCCTGCCCTAGGGCACGCTGAGATGGCAATTGAGACTGGGCATGGTGGTGCATGCCTGTAATCTGAGCTCTTGGGAGGCTGTAAACAGGCCGATCACTACGAGTCTGATCTAGCAGTAAGACCCTGAACACTCTGTAGACCCTTCCCTAAAATACAAAAAAAAAAAAAAAAAAGATGAATAGTTCTATTATAAAATGGATAAAGAACTAAAATGGTAAGCAGAGAGCAACTAAGCATATACAAAGATGCTTACATCATTAGCTGTTAGGTAAATACAAATTTAAACTAGAGTGAAATATAGAATAGCTAAAATAAGAAATAAAGGCGAGGGCTAGGGACATAGCTCAGTGGTCTAAGCTACTACCTGGCAAGCATAAGGACCCAGGTTTGATCTCTGGTACCAAATGTTATGCTGGTCCCAGAACCCAGCGGGTATCAAAACAATGGCATGGTGCTATACTCCTGTAATCCCAGCACTGAGGAGACTGAAAACAAGAGGATCGCTATGAGTCCAAGCTGTGTAGTGAGACCCTGTACCAAATAAATAAATAAATAAATAAATAAACAAACAAACAAACAAACAAGAAATAAATGCCTCAACAACAAATCTTCAGACAAGAGGGGAGACACAGTCTAGTCATACGTTACTAATGGTAATATAAAACTAAGGTTACTCTGTAAAAGTACTTGACAAATTCTTATAAAACTAAACCTACCACTACCAAAGGATCCCAGAAATGCACCTTAAATAGATGAAGACATATTTTTACAAAAAGTGTATACAAAAATGTTCAGAGTAACTTTATTTATAGTTGCTTAAAGTGGGAAACCATTCAAATGTCCTTTAGCATATGATCAATTAAAACCACAAAGCATTACTAAGCAAGAAAAAGGAGGAATCTCCTCTGTTTTTATATTAGTAAACATAACAATTTAGATAAATCTCTAGCACTTTTTACACCAAGTGTAAAATGCTAACCCTAAATGATTACATATAGTATTTTTAATTTTCACAATAGTTTTGAAGTTAAATCCTCTAAAAACGGACAACAGATGAACAGTAATTAGTGGTTAGTGAAGAGGTATGGAAAAGGTGAATGTGTCAATGAAAGTGTAACAGGAGGGAAACTTGTGGTGATCAGACTGTACACCTTGGCTTCATCCAGCTCAGTACTCTTATCACAAAATTGTGTAAAAGTTCTTCAACACATGACTATCTGGGAAACCTGGGAAAATAATGTAACAGTTCTCTAGTCATACAACTCTATACAAATCCATAATTATCTCAAAGTAAAAGCTTAATAACAAGAAAAATCCAAGAAATTTTGAAAATGTTGATGCTTGGATCTTCTTCTAACATACCTGACCATAAGATTTTTATGCAGTTGATTTGCAGTAGGATCCATACCACTCTGTATTTTTAAAGAATAGAAAATGGTAAAAGAAATTAGTAACACAAAATTTTGTTAAACAAAGTAATATGGGAGCCCAGGATATGGCTCAGTAGAATAAGTGCTTCCCTGGCAAGTGCAAGGGTCTGAGTTCAATCCCCATTTCCACCAAAAAACCCCCACAAAAACAAACAGACAAAAAAAAAGTAATACGAATTCAACAATGGTTGTTGTGTTACATAATGTTATCTTTAAATTACTTGCTTGGGTTACCAGATATAAATCTGCAAAATCTGAGGAAAAAAGTTATAAAAAATTAAGAAGAGGATTTTTTTAAAAATTAAGCATTAACTGCTCCTTTCAATAGATCAGCAGAAATCAGAAGCATAATTATCCAAACTATCCTGCATAGATAGGTAGGTAGATAGATAGATAGATAGATAGATAGATAGAGATAGATAGATAGATAGATAGGTAGATCTTGTTTCCTTCTTTCTTTTATCTCTTCCAAATCCCAGTTTTTCCTTTCCATTAAAAAAAATATTTGCTCTTCCACCATATCTATTGTACCTTTAAAATTTTATATACACTCCCAGGTTCTCGCACTGGTGAGACAATATGATGTTTGTACCTGTGGGTCTGATTCATTTCACTTACCAATTCAGTATCTAGTTGTATTCATTTACCTATAAAAGCATTGAGCTCACCTTTTTTTTTTTTTTTTTTTTTTTTTTTAACCAGGGATTGAATTCAGGACCCTGCACTTGCCAGGCAAGTGCTTATCAGTTCGTCTTTTTGAATAGCAACACTCCATTGTATAACAATGCCACATCTTCTTTTAGCATTTCTCAGTTGATGCACATTTGAATTTTTTTCCCAAGATTTAGCTATGACAAATTGTGCTCCTATAAACATGGGTGAACAAACATCACTGTGGTATGATTATTTCAGTGTATTTGGAAATATACCAAGGAGAAGAATAGCTGGGTGAAATACAACTTACAATCCTAGCTGAGAAATCTCCACACTGATTCCCTAATGTGTAGTGGTTTCACCAGTATACATTCCTACCAACAGTGGAGAAGGGTTCTTTTTCCCTATAGCCCCTCCATCATTTGTTATTGGTTGACCTCCTGTTGACAGTCATAATTGCTAGGGTACAATGGAATCTCAGTGTTGTTTCAATTTGCATTTCTTGAGCAACAAATGATGTTGAACATTTTTGAAAATATTCATTTGCTATTTGTGTTTCTTCATCTGAGAAATGTATATTCATCTCAGATCCTAGTTTTGGACTGGGTCTAACAATTTTAGGGAACTGAATTTTTAAATTTGTTATATGTTCTGGGTAGAAGTCCTTTGTCTGAGGGAAACTTAGCTAAAAATTTCCCCCACTGAGACCCAGTCCTAGCCCAGGTTCGATGAGTGTGCGGAGAGTTTCCTGCTA
>NW_004524590.1:23087849-23090083 GCF_000260255.1 Octodon degus
AAAAAAAAAAAAGAATTATATACTTCTTATGTTTACACATAAGTCCAAAAATCTTACCATATACAACATAGAAGCAGGACAGTCCCACAATTTTCCTTTTCCTGTCTTTTGCTTTCATTCACCACCCCCTTCTTTTTGAAAAATCATCTACCTGAGAGACTTCACAGCAGCAACGGGCATGTCATGACAAGCAGCCTGTATTCAGAAGACCAGAACAACAGGCACTCCAAGCATGAAACTACCATTACAGATTAGCATCTGCAAAGCAGTTGCTTAGTTCACAGGTATCAGTACATATAGTTAGTCAGGGTGAGAATCTTTCCAATTAACTGCTAGATTCAAAAAATCTTCGGGAGATTCTCAGGATCATTGCTTTGCCAATCTTCTACATATACCTGTATGTCTTGACATTGTCATGTTTCCAAACTCTTTTCCTTTCTCTCTCTTGATTAGTCCTCGAGATCCTGCTTCACTTTTACTTGTATTATACTTTTCTATTTGTATTTCTTCTTTTGAGTTCTGATACTAGGGAAAATACACGATATTTACACATGTGTGTCTGGTTTATTTTACTTATGAGTATATGTTCAAGTGGCATCCACTTCAATATAAAGGCTTCAAGTTTATCATTCGTAATAGCTGAATAATATGCCATTGTGTAAATATACCACATCTTTTCAACCATTCCTCATGTGATGGGCATCTTGGTTGTTTCCAAGATTTGGCTATCACAAATTGTGCTGCAACAAACATAGGCACACATATATCACTATGATGTGATGTTTTCAGATAATCTAGGAAAATTCCCAGTAGAGAAATAGCTGGTTTAAATGGGATTTCCAGTCCAACATTTCTAAGGAGTCTCTATACTGATTTCCATAACCTTTGCACCAGCCTACATTCCCACCAGCAGTGGAGAAGGGTTCCTTTTTCTCCACATCCTCTCCAACACTTGTTGTTGGGTGACTTCTTTATGATAGCGACTCTTTCTGGGTTGAGATGATATCTTAATGTTGTTTTAATTTGCATTTCACAGATGGCTAGTGATGTGGAGCATTTTTTTCATATATTTATTCAGTTCTTTAATTTCTTCCTCTGAGAAGCGTGTGTTCTTCTCGGATGCCCATTTCTGGATTGGGTCTTTAAATATTGGGGCCCCAGTGTTTTTCAGTTCTTTATAAATTCTAGAGAGCAGACCTTTGTCTGAGTACTTTGTCATGATTTTTTTTTTCCAAATTTGTGGGTTGCCTTTTCACTTTGTTGGTAATTTCTTTTGAAGTGAAAAAACTTCTCAGTAAGAGCAGGTCCCAGTTGTTAATTCTTTCAACTGTTTCCTGTGCAATTTGATTTCTGTCCATGAACTCTTTGTCTACCCCTATGTCTTCAAGAGTTCCTCCTACTTTCTCTTCCAGTAGATTTAGTGTCTCTGCTTTAATGTTTAGATCTTTAATCCATTTTGACTTTAGTTTAATGCTTGGTGATAGGCCTGGTTCAAGTTTGAGTTTTCAGCATATAGAGAGCCAGTTTTTCCAGCACCATTTGTTGAAGAGGCTATCTTTCCTCCAGTGAGTATGTTTGGCCCCCTGTCAAAGATAAGGTGGCTTAGTGTGTTCGTAGGAGCTTCAGTGTCTTCTAATCTATTAAACTCAAACTTGAACCAGGTCTATCACCATGCACTAAACTAAATTCAAAATATAAAAAGATGTGGTATATTTACACAATGGAATATTATTCAGCTATGAAGAATGATAAACTCAATTTGATTGCTTGTATTGAATTTTTCTTACTTCTTTTTGATGAGGTTAGCTAGAGGCTTATTAATTTTATTTAATTTTTCAAAGTACCAGCTTTTTGCTTTTTTAAGTTTTTGAATTGCTTTCTTTGTCTCAATTGAATTTATTTCTGCTCTAATCTTTATGATTTCTTCCCATCTTTGGGCTCTGCGTTTGGTTTGCGCTTCCTTTTCTAGTTGGTGAAGGTGCAGCATTATGGTATTTATGTGTTGCTGTTCTGTTTTCCTAATGTGTGAGTTCACAGCTATGAATTTCCCTCAGAGAACTTCTTTCATTGTATCCCATAAATTACGATAAGTTGTGCTTGAATTTTCTTTGAATTGTATATATTGTTGAATTTCTTGTTTAATTTCTTCTGTGACCCATTGGTTGCTGAGTAGGGTGTCATTTAATTTCCATGTATTGTTTTCATAGAGGACTTGAAGCACTCTGCTCCATGCA
>NW_004524590.1:23090183-23100703 GCF_000260255.1 Octodon degus
CATCTTGTACAGCAATTAACCACTAAGAAGAATATATGCAGTGTATTATTTGTTGAAACTGTCCTTCCGATTTGATCTGAAACTGTCTCATTGCTATCTCTTTGTCAATAAAACTTTGAAAAAAAAAAGTTCCCCCACTAATTGGGTCTTCTTTTAACACTGTTGGTGATTTCTTTTGATGTGCAGAACCTTTCAAAAAGAAGAGATCCCATTTGTTGATTCTTTGAAATATTTCCCATGCAGTTTTTTTTGTTGTTGTTGTTCATAAACTCTCTACCTACTTATATGTCTTTAAGATTTCTACCTACTTTCTCGTCTAGAAGATTTAGTGTATCTAGTTCAATATTTAAATATTTGATCCATTTGACTGTAGTTCTTTGCAAAGTGATAGACATGGGTCTAATTTTAGTCTTGACATGTTGAAAGTCAGTTTTTCCAGCACCCTTCATTAAAGAAGCTCTTTCAGTAAAAATTTTAAGCCCCTTTCTCACAGACAACATGGCTGAATGTGGCTGTAGTTGTGTCTGCATCTTTTCATGTGCTCCATTGATCCTCAGATATATTTTTTTTCCAAGTACCATACTAATTTTATCACAGTAGCTTTATAATATAATTTCAAGTCAGGGATTGTAATGCCTCCTGCTTTGCTTTTGTTGCCGAGGATTGCCTTTGCTATGCTAGATTTTTTCTGGTTCCATATAAATTTTAGGAATATTTTCTCTAGATTGGTGAGGTATACTAATGGTATTTTAGTTGAGATTGCATTTGATCTGTATAACAATCTTGCAATTAAGGCCATTTTCACAATGTTGGTCCTTTGTACTATAATTTCTGTGAGTAAATATTTTATTTCATTTGTTAGGTTGATTTCTAAGTAATTCCTTTTTCTTTTGAATGTTATTGTGAAAGGAGTGGTTTTCCTAATTTCTCTCCTGGTGTGTTTGGTGTTTGTATATAGAAATGTTGTTGAGTTTTGAGAGCTGACTTGGTATCCTGCTATGCTACTGAATTTTGTTATTAAATCTACCATTATCTTGGTGGAGTTGTCAGGTCTTCTATATAGAGTATCAAGCCATCTGCAAATAATGATAATTTCACATCTTCTCTTCCAATCATTATTCCTTTTGTTTCTTTCTCTTGTCTAATTTCTCTGAATAGTGGTTCCAGAAGTATATTAAGCAATAATGGTGATAGTGCATGTCTTTGTCTTGTTCCTAATTTTAAACATGAAGCCTTTCAATTTTGTCCATTTAGTATGATTTTGGCTATTGGTTTGTTATAGATAGCCTTTATCAGGTTGAGGTAAAGACCATCTATTCCAATTTTCTGTAGCTTTTAAAAAAAATGTTGAATGCATGTTGGACTTGTCAAAAGCTTTATTTGCATCTATTGAGATGATCACGTGATTTTTGTCTTTGCCTCTGTTGATGTGGTATATTATATTTATGGATTTGCTTATATTAAACCATCCCTGCATTTGTGGGATGAATCCAACTTGGTCATGAAGTATAATCTTCTTGATTTGCTGCATTCTGTTACTAGTATTTTATTGAGAGTTTTTGCATCTATATTCATGAGGGTTATTGGCTTGTGGTTCTCTTTTGTGGTTGGATCTTTATCTGGTTTTGGTATCAGAGTAATACTTGTCTCCAGGAATGAGTTTGGGAGAATTGTTTCCCTTTCAGTTTCATTAAAGAGTTTGAGAAGAGTTGTCATTAAATCTTCTCTAAATTTCTTGCATAATTCAGCTGTAAATCCCTCAGGACTTGGGCTTTTCTTTGTTGTTACATTTTTTATTACATTTTCAATTTCATTGACTGTTATTGAGTAGGTCAGAAATATTATGTCTTCTTGATTCAGCTTTGGTAGTTCTGTGTATCTAAGAATATGTCCATTTTTTCTGTCTTTTCCATCCTGTGAGAGTAAAGATTTTTGAAATAGGTATTGATGATCTCCTGAGTTTCTACAAAGTCTGTAGTGATTTTATCCTTTTAATTCCTTCATGCATAAATTTGATTTTTTTCTTTCCTTTTTTGTTTAGGTTGGCTAGGGGTTTATCAAGTTTATTTATTGCCTCAAAGAAACAGCTGTTCAATTTTTAAATTCTTTTTACTGTTTCCTCATCTTCATTGCAATATTTCTGCTCTGACCCTTTTGCCTACTTTGGGATTTGGGCTTGACCTACTCTTCTTTTTCTAGGAGCTTGAGATGCAGTATTAGTTTTTTCATTTGGGCTCATTCTGTTTTCCTGATGTGAGAATTTATTGCTGTAAATTGACTTCTTAAGACATCTTTCATTGCATCTCACAGGTTCTAGTTTTATTTGAATTTTTATTATAAATATTGTTTAATTGCTTCTTTAATTTAATCTGTAATCCATTGTTTGTTCAGGAGGGTATTACTTAATTTCCATGTGTTTATAGAGTTTTTGCTGTTTATTCTGTCAATTTCCAGTTTCATTGCACTATGGTCAGATAATATGCATGGAATAATTTCAATTCCTTTGCATTTATTTCAACATGCTCTATATGCTAGCATATAGTCTATTTTGGTGAACATCCCTTGTTGAGCTGAGAAGAATGTGTATTCTGAAGCTTTTGGGAGGAACACTCTGTAAAGGTCTACTAAGTCAATTTCTTCACAAGTTTCATTTAGTTCTGTTATTTCTTTGCTGATTTTTTGTGTAGTTGATCTATCTCTTTGTGTCAGTGGGATGTTACATTCCCCCAGTACAATTATGTTATTGCTCATTTGGTTTTTCATGTCTATTAAAATTTGTCTTATATAGTTGGGTACTTCTACATTGGGTTCATATATATTTGTAATTTTTATCTCTTCCTTTTGCAGTTCTCTGCTAACAGGTGTGTAGTGAATGTCTTTTTCTCTTGTTTAAATCACTTTTTGTTTGAAGTTGACATAGCCAGCAACCAGAGTTAATACCCTTGATTTTCACTGGGGTCCTGTCACATGGAGTATTGTTTTCCATCATTTGATCATCAATATATGTATTTCTTCTTGAGTTAAATATGTTTCTTGTATACAGCATATTGTTAAATTTTGCTTCTTGATCCACTCTTCCAGTCTTCTTATTTTGAGTGGTGAATTGAGGCTATTTACATTGATGGCTAAAACTGATATGTATTGGCTTATCTTTGTCATGCTATTTTCATACTGTAGGATCCCCACTTTTCCTCTCATTTAATTTCTTGCTCTGCTTGATGGCTCTCTTTTATCATTGTTCTTGAAGTTGTCATCATTTCTGTCTCTTTCTAAACTATCTGTTAGTACTTTTTGTAGGGTTGATTTTTGTAGTTATGAATTTCTTCAGTTGTTCTTTTTCTTGGAGCTATCTTACCTCTTAATTAGTTTTGATAGCTATCCTGTTTTATAGCTGAATACTACTCCATCATGTAAAAATGCCACATCTTCTTTATCCCTTCTTCATTGATAGTCATCTGTGTTTTTTACATAATTTAACTATGACAAATTTCATCTTTTGTCCGTAAGTGGATGCAACTAGAGAACATACTCTTAAGTGAAATAAATCAAACCTTCATGTGCAAACATTTTATTGTCTCCTTAATATGAGAAGCTGAAAGAGAAAATGGTATCTGAAGGGTACAATAGATACTGGGAAAAGGAAATGAATTTATTCAAAAGAAAAGAGTTACTGAGTTGAAGATAAGAACAGAAGAGGGAGTGGGGGAAAGAGATATATCTATGTATGGAAGCAGAATGGTTTGGACAACTGTACTGTTCATTTCTGATGGTCTATGGAAAAGAGAACATAAAAACTTGTCTTGCCTCCTTTTTCAATTGTTTGGATTTTTTCTCTTCTTAATTTCTTATACACTTCTTAATTATTTCTTCTTCAAATTTTTTATGCAAATATCTGGTAATATGAATAACTGATTGGAAAACAACACTGTGTATACCGCAAATACTGTGAAATTCATTTTACTTCATTGAGTGAAATTCTGTATCACTTGTAATATTTTCTGTTTTAATACTATTTTGTACTCTTTAAAAAATAAAAAATTAAAAATTTGATAGATAGTTTTGCAGGGTACATTAATCTAGGTTAGAAGCTGGTTTCTTTCAGAACCTGAAATATCTTACTCCGAAGTCTTCTTGATTTGAAAGTCTGTGTTGAGAAATCTGCTGTAATTCTGATGAGCTTTCTATTATAGGTGCTCTTTTTTTTTCTAATAACTTTTAATATTCTATTATTTTTATAAACTTCAGGGATCTTTATTATGTGTCTGGGTGTAGATTTATTTTGATTATGGCTAACTGGAGTTCTATATGCCTCACTTAACTTTATGCCAGATTCTTTTCCCATGCTCAGGAATTTTTCTGCTACTACTACTGCAGTCAGTCTTTTTATGTCACTTGTGTTGACTCCAACAGTTTCATTCATACTTATTAGTCTTACATTATTTTTTTGCATTATCTTACAGATATCTGATTGTTATTTTCTTGTTCCTTGTTGTTTTTAAGAGATCTTTCCTTTCATATTCACTATCTGCAATGCTAACTTTAAGTTTCTAAATTTTATCTTCTGCTTTATTTTAGTGGTTTTGCCAGCTTTCCTTGAAAACTGGATATCTGAATTTGCTTCATAGATTCTAATTCTTTCCATATTATTCATTCATTGTTTGTATCATTTTCATATTCCCTTCTATTGGTTTATGTATGTCTTCTTTAGATATACCAAGCAATTCTTTCATGATTGTTGTCATTTCTTTTTTTTTTCCTGAGAGATTATTTCTGATATGATTTCCTGCATAGCCTGATGGTATTGTTTCTTTACTTTAGTTGCTATGATCTTAGAAGTTTCAGGAGTGTGGCTTTCAATTTCTTCTATTGACTTGTGTTGTATGTGCTGAACATCTGAGATTGTCTGTTTTTGTCCTTTCTTGTGTCATTTGTGAAGCTCTCAATGTTCACCCTAACTCTGCAGCAATAGTCTGGGGGCAGAGTGTGGGTGAGGAAGGTTCTTACTGGAGTGGGAGTGTGGGGTGGGTTCACCGAAGCTCCTGCTGTGTGTGTTACAGTGTGACTTTTGTCTCAGGGAAGCAGCAAGCTGCAGCTCAAGAAAGATCCAATGTTGCAGAGGGAAAGCTGAAACTCCACAAAACTCTCTTGATTTTGGGGTGTGGGTCTCAGCATAGGGCTCAACAGAGCTATGGTCGTGGTGATGGTGGGAGAAGCAGTCAGAGCTGAGCTGAGTTCCAACAAGGGTGAGAAGCATGAGGCAGCACTCACCAGATCCCTGAGCTGTTCTCCATGAACCTGTCTTCTATTATGGTGGGTAAAACTGCCACAGCTCAGCCCAGCTCCCGTGAGGGTGAGAGAGCTGTACTACTCTATTTTTGAAGCCCTCCCTGTGATTCTGGTGTTTATTTAGGGTTGAGGGCTAGTCCTTGAATTATGACCTAGTTCAACCATTTGGGTAAGTGTGTATCTCATAACAAATTTATGTCCTTTCTTTTACCACTTACATCACCTGACCTTGTGAAATTTTCCAAGTACAGGGACTGTGTCTGAGTCACTGGTACAGCATCTCATTTTGTTCAGAGGCATCTGCTCTTCTTGAGGCTGCTGTAAGATGATAGTAATGCTTCTGGTGGTGACAAAGGAAGTCATTGATCTAGTTGAATTCTTATTTTATTCTCAAGTTTCCAAATAGAGGACTGAAATGATAAAGCTTCCATGATTATTTTCACATTGCATCTGCAGAGAATCTGAGAATAAGGAGAGGATAGACATGCATGCTGGCTTCTTTTCTTGCATAAATCATAGCTACTGGCTTATCCATTCTGAACATATGTTTTGCAACAGTTATGGGTTGAGCATATGTTGTTTTAGGAGATTATTTAAATCTAACTCTAAATCCAAAGAAATCTTATCTGAATATAAAGAGGCCTGCAAAGCACCAAGGAGCCAGAAGTAGTGTCATGAATTCTAGCACATTTTTTCCCCTGATTGCACTGAACCACATTTATACTTACTGAATTTAACACTTGTCATCTTTGTTGGTCCAGGACTCTTAAGAGAAGCTATTTTACTGATATAGTTGCCTATTAGTTTTAATTGTTAGTAGTTAGGATTAATTAACATATTAGTTTTTATTATAATCCAAACTTATGATTGTTAGGAATAGATAAAATATACTGACTAGGCTCAAAAATTGCACAGAATGATTGTTTGGATTTCTGTCATAGGTTAGACTCTCTGCTAGAAACAGAATTGGGAAAATGGACAACTATTGTTTGAGACGGAGTTCTTTTTATTTTGATGCTAGGAATTGAACTCAGGACCTTGGGCATGCCAAGAAGGTACTGTGCTATTGAGCTATATCTCCAGTTTGATACAGAGTTCTTACAAATTGGGACCAAATATCTTTATGAAAAGGAATATCATCCCTGACCATTATGTATATGTTCCATATTGTACTGATTGATTTTAATTTCTCCTTAAAAGATAATGCCCCCTATATCTTTTTTATTTTCACTTAAATTCAAAGAAAATATTCCATGCTGGTTTGTGCAGTCTTCATCTTGCAAACCCCCAACAGTACCTGTCACATATGGGCCATATTCTTGCCTTTCCCTCTCCCACCTGCAGACATATTCTCCTTCTGTGTACTTCCTTCCCACCCCAAAAAGTGTAAGGAGTTTGTCATCTTCTGACCTTCACACTTTGTGTCAAATGAACTCACCCATCCTGTTCTATCTCCTCTTTAATTTTACTTTGACAACTTTTTCTTTTCTTTCTCTTGTATCTTCAACCTTTCCTACACTTCTTCAAGAAATTATGCTCAGTGGCTGGCAAGATATCCCAGCAGACTAAAGTACCTGCTTAGGCAAGCTTAGGCAAGTGCAGATACCATGATTTGATCCCTGATACCACATGCCATGCCGGCCCTACCCCTGGGCATACTGAGCTGGCCACTGAATACAGGCATGGTGGCACACACCTGTAATCCCAGTGCTTTGGAGGCTAAAAAACAGGAGGATCATTATGAGTCCAAGCTGCATAGTGAGACCCTGTAACAACCAAATACATTAAAAATATAAATAATTAAATAAATCATGCTAAACTGTCTACTCTTCTAAATAGAATTCTTGAACCTATTCAATGTCCCTGTAGCTTGATCTGTTTTCTTCTTCCCTTATTATCAAAATTTTATGAAAGAATTGTCTCATTGTATTTACTTGCTAATTTCCATTCACTTCCCAACCCATTGTATTCTGCCTTCTACTTCTCTATATCTGCTGCATTTTACTTCTGTCCATGTTGACACTTTTGTGTGGCATGAAGATTTTCTTTTTATTTTTTATGTATTTAGCACAGGGTCCACAGGGTCTCACTACACAGATAGGACTCTTAGGGATCCTCCTGTTTTTCAGTCTCTCAAGCACTGGGATTAAAGGTGTGTGCCACAATGCCCAGTCTCAGTGGTCCTCTCAGTGTGCCCTGGTGGTGGGGCCAGTACCACTTGTTGAGGATCAAACCCTTGTCCCTGTGCCTACCTGAGTAAGCGCTTTAGTCTGACGAGCTATCTGGCTGGCCTAAGATTTTTCTTAATCTTCCACTGTGACACTTTCTCACAAATTCCCACTTTGTTTGGGTGTTTCTCTCTGACATCAGTGGGCATATAATTTTTAGAATGTTTACTATTCCTTAGTCCTTCCACAGGACTCTGAAATGATTGAAGATATCTTTGTGTATCTAATTCCTAGTCTGATGTTTAGGGAAATGTTTAATAAATGTTTATGCATTGAGTCAAGAAATGAATGAATGGTCTAGTCCCAAAATGATGCCTACTGTTCTATGTTCTACATGTAGTCTGTGTCTAGTCCCTTTTCATATATTCATGGTATGGCTAATCATACATCAAACGTCAGTATGTTTTATAAAAGTCTTAAGTTCAACGTAAATAATACTGAACTAATTTTCTTGTAGAGATTGGCTTAAGTTCTTAAACTTTATCAATAATACCAATATCAATTTCATTTGATGAGAAAAATTAGTCTTCTTAGTCTTTTGACTTTCCCCTATCCACTTATTTACATAATGCACCATGTCATATCAGCTTATCCTTTTACATATATTTCAGAATCATTCTGTCCCTTCCGTTTTCACTGCTATTGCCTCAGCTTAAAAATACATCATCTCACACTTGAACTATTTTAATAGCTTTCTAGGAGGTCACTCAACAGCCATTATCTTCTTTCTTGAATTCATTATTCATACATCCTCAATAATTTTCATTTTAAAACTTAAATTTAATTCATTCATACAATAAGTATTTATTTATTATCTACTAAATTCCAGGTGATTTTTCAGGAACCAGTGACACAATGTTGAAGCAAGCAGTCTTTGCTCTGATGAGATTTATACCCTAGTTTTTTCACCAACTACTGTATTCATTAGTCTCTGATTCTCTATGTGTTAAGCAGAACAAAATTAAAATGATATAATAGTCCTTCATCCTCCAGCCAGGTTGTTGTCAATCTGTTCTGCACATCAAATCACTTGAATTTTTAAAAAAAACGTCTGTTTGTGGTTCTTTTACATGATTCTGATTCTATACTTTTAAGGTGGAACCTCCAAACTACATGTTTAGGGTCAGAGAGATAGCTCAGTAGAATTAGCACTTGTCTGGCCAGTGCAGGGTCCTGAGTTCAATCCCTAGTACAGAAAAACAAAACAAAAAAAAAAACTATGTGTTTAGACTCTCACATGATTTCCATGCAGATAATTTATAAACCATAACTTGAGAAATGCTTGACTTTATTTGTCTACCTCATAGCTTCATTTATGCCACTTCTTTTTTTCTGTTCATTATACATCATAATATTATCAAAATATTTTAGTTTCTTCACTAAAATGTGATATTTGTTCCTTCTCTGCACTCAAATATGTTGGTTTTATTAGGCTAATTAAAACCAGCTGCTGTAACAACAGTGAGCCCACATTGACAAAAGTTATTCCTCTTTTAGTCACAGCCTAATGCTATTCCTGAATACCTTTTCTAGGTGGCACTCTTTCCATACTCTAGTATTAGACTTCTTGAGGTGCTGTGAATATGTGACCTCCAAGGTATCTGTATTACAAGAAAGAGATTATGAGAAAGTTTCACATAGTGAATAGGAAGTATGCATACTGATGGGGACACATTTTATTTCTGCTCACATTCCATTGGCCAGCACTAGTCATGTGATCCCACTTAGTGTCAAAGGGCTGGGAGAGTTAGTTCTCGTTGGGAAGCTTCCTAGCACAAGAACTTCACCTGTACGCTTGTAGGCCAAAATCATCCTTGCCACTATCTGTACCTCTGATCACTTCACAGAAGGAAGGGAATCCTATCTGTTCATTGTATACAATTTAAAGTGTGTGACTTCTGAGTGACATGCAGTCATTTTTATTGAGTTTGTATGTGGTCCTTCTTGACTCAACAACATAAGAAATAGAAGGACAACATAGTCTTCTCTCATCCACATACAATATGTACTGGTGGGACAGAGATGGGGTTACTTCAGGACAGACTCCTCTTTGGGAAAGAAGGATGCCAGCCACAACTGTTACTAGTCCCTAGCAGTTAGGGAACCACAAGCATTTTGAAGCTCCCTACTTTGACCTTGAGAAAATTTTCTCAAATCCTGATATTGCTGCTTGGGGGCAGCTACCCTGTTCATTTTTCCCTTGGCCCCTCCCTGGCTCTGTCTTTTAAGTCTTTTGTTCCTTTTTCTTTCTATGACTTTCTTGGTCATTTCTGGTGAAGGTATTAGAGTGCATGCCATCTCCGGAGACACTGTAGCTCTTACACCACTCTTGTTCACATAAACTATGTGATTTAGAGGTTATTGTGCAATTGTAATAGCCAAATCTGTAGCAATAAAACTTCAAAATTTGGTAGTCTTCTGATGTATTTACATGGAATCTACTCTTGGTGACTGTAAGTTTTTCAGCATTACTAGATATAGTGCTTGAAACTTATTTATTTCATTGCTTCTTTTTCTCCATACACTTTCTAGTTCAACCTAATAATGACCACATTAGGGCTCTCTGAAACTGGGTGAATAGGTCTAATTTGATTTCTCCATATTTTATCTTATTTTTATTTGAAAACAGTAGAAATAGATATTAATAAAAATGTAAAAATCAATATTTATGACTATGAAAAATAAAACAAAATTTCATAATAAAATGATTATAAAAATAATCAGAGAATAACAATAGTTAATGGTCTGTATATCATAATCTTAGAAGAATGGCCAAAATGTTACTTAGACTACAAATTATAAACAAAAGAAAACTTGAAGCCTTTGTAGGTAACTTGAGAGGATAATGTTAAGAGAAGGAAGTCAGAGACAAGTTTAAATATAGCATGTTTTTTCTTATATGACAAATATACATATATATATATATACATATATATATTCATATACACATGTATATGTATAATAGATAAATGGAAGTTGGAGAATATAAAATATTTCTCCAAATTA
>NW_004524590.1:23106694-23111958 GCF_000260255.1 Octodon degus
GAAGTCGGCCATAATTCTGATGGGTTTTCCTTTGAATGTGATCTGCTTCTTTTCTCTAGCGGCTTTCAGTAGATTATTCTTGTGCTGAATTTCTGGGATGTTGACTGTTATATGTCTTGGTGTGTTTTCCATTGGGTTGATGTTACTTGGTGTTCTGTATGCTTCGGTTAACTGAATGTAAGATTGTTTCCTCATATTTGTGAAGTTTTCTGCTATTACTTCTGCCCATATTTTTTTAATGTCATTTGTATTGACTCCTTCTTTCTCATTGATGCCTATTAGTCTCACATTGTTCATCTTTGCATCATTTTGCAGGTGATGGATTATTCTTTCCTGCATCCTAGTTGTTTTTAAGAGATCCTTTCTTACCTTTTCACTAGATACACCAGCATCTTCAAGACCTGAAACTCTGTCTTCACTTTCACTTAAATGGTTTTGTAAGCTTGTGATTGAGATTTTAATTTCCTCTATATCTCTTTGACTCTGCTTCATGTGATCTATTTCTTTCCTGTGTTTCTCATTCAAGAATCCATCATTTTTCTAATCTCCTGTGTTTTTTGTTTTTATCAATGTCTTCTTTAGAAGCAGTTATAAAATCTTTTACTGCAGTGTTTTTTTTCCGATTGGGTTTCCTCCCTATTTTTCTGTAGTTGCTTCTATCTTTCAGATGCTATGAGTTCTGAGCATTCTTTTTTTATTTCAGAAAAGAAATGCACTCTGAGTTCCTCTATGAGTTTCTGCTGTTGCTTATTTACTATTGATGCTCTTAATTCATGCATTTGAGCCGAGCTAGTGTCCTGTGCACTTGTTCTGGGTGGGCATTGGGTTTCCTCCATATGTTTCTGCATTTGATTCTTTACTGCAGATGTTATTAATTCAGGGATTTGTTTATTTCCTATGTGAGTTCCTCTATACTTTTTTGAAGCTGTTTCTTTATTTCAGAAGCCATTGACTCATTGCTTTCAGCTGTGTGATTCCCAATTTGTTCTGTGTCCATTTCCTCTGCACTTGTTATGGGTGGGCTTGGGTTCTGAGGTTGCATTTTGTTCCTTCTCCTCATTTTGTGTAGCACTGTCTTCTGACCTTTGTTGTAGATCTTCATTGTAGTTATAACCTTAGCACGTACTGAAGTTCAGGTACAGATCTACAAAGTTTGGATTTATCCAGCTGTGCCTGGCTTGGGTCTGGCTGCTGTGCTCAGCTCCTTCATGCTGCTGCCCTTGAGGTTGAACCTGTTGTGCGCCTCTGCCAAGATTTTCTGCTCCTGTACTAACTGGGTGCTGCTATCCTCTACATTCTCTGCAGGGATTGCAGCTGCAGGGTTACACCCCAGGCCTGTATGCCAGGCCTGAGCTGATCCTGGAGGGGACAAGATGGAGTAGGGGGAGAAGCAGCTCTCCCATACACTCACCAGGTGTGGGCTAGGACAGAATCTGGTGGTTCCCGGAACACGGCAGATATTCCTACCCTGTGTGGGGGGTGTGTACGGGTACTAAGGATTGATGGGGAGCGTCTCAAGAGGGTGGAAGAGGTTTTCACCCATGTTGCCCCTTGCCTTGGACCAGTAGTAAGTCCCACCTATGCAGGGTAGCAGGAAGCTCTCCCACACACTCATCAGGCCTGGGCTAGGACTGGGTCTCTTGACCTTCTTTAATGTCCTAAAATAATCAATGTCAATGTGATGTTGTGTTTTGCATTAATTTGTCTCCAATACTTTTTGCCATTTGCTGTTTTGTGCCATTTACAGTGCTTGCATATGATGACTCAAAATACTTTCTTAATCTGTCACTCCTGTAGTCAGCCTACTTCTTCAGTACTGTCTGTTGGCCGAGATTTCATCTTGCCATCAAGCCCATCCTTATCTCATGGACCTCCAGGCACTGCCACAAAACTTCCTCTATGATGATCCTCTTCTCCTGGACAACCAGATTCAGCTGATGTTGGAGGATATCTGGGCTCATAACCTTAGATATCTTCAAATCTTATCCCAGATTATTCGGTGACTCCCACAAATGTATTGTGCATTGTGAGCACATACATGTTCTCCCTCCCTAGATTACCTCCAGTGCCTTATTTAGCCAGAGACCTCTCATTCAGTTTTCAAAACCTACTTTAAAGTCAGCCTTCTTGGTGAACCATTCCAGCCATCTCCATCTCTCACCAGGGAATTTCAGTTCCTACTCTGTGCTCAGTTTAGAACATATGAGACTGAATGATAAATATTAGCTTGCATGTCTCTCTTCCTGTGGTACAGAAAGATTCTTCAGTGTATTCTGTCTGTCATGTAGAAAGTGTTTGGTCAACCTTTATTTGGTTTATTTTGGCTAAATTTCCCTTCTTGAAGCACACTGCATCTTCACAGGTGGTGAAGTGTTTTCCCTTTGGATCGCCCTCTGTCATATATATTTGGGTTAACTGTCTGCCTCCAATCAGGTGTCTCCACTGCATTGGGAGTTGTTATGTGGATCAACATTCAAAAGGCTCCATGTGATTCTGAGTGCCAGAGAGCACCTTCGGGTGTGCCTCCTCCACCCCCACAGCTTGTTATCTGAGAGTCAGACTGTCCTTGATGTGTTAAGGCTTTAATGGATCCTGCTCTTTCAAAAACTCTGAGAGGATTGGCTCACAAAGCTGCTTGCAGCAGGAAACAGCACTTGCCTTACATTATTTGAGTTGTGACACAAGGCTCCTTGACCTAATTCATGAGAAAACAGGATACCATTTTGATCTGAAAACTGCCATAGAAAGTAATTGTCCTGTGCAACACATTTCAGACAATGTGGGTACCAACTTAATTTTTCTCCTTCACTACTGTTATTTATGAGGCAGATATAAGGAGAAGAGAGAAGTTTTTAGATGAAAGGTGAAATATTCTGTTATAGAGTATGTTTTATGAGGAAAGGAAAGAGATATATAATTTCTGACTCTGGGTTTGCATAGACTTCAGATATCTTTTAAATTACCATCTCCACACATTATTTAAGGCTCTACTTTTTGGAATCTTAAAATCCTGGTTTATTTTTTGATATAAAATCATATTCTTCACAAGATAACCTTGCCCCTAACAACCACCTAGGGAAGGTTCTATGCATCATCAAGGTTAAAATGTTGTACTTAGAATGTACTTAACAGGTATATCACCATAAAATATATTCTTAATGATATTTGGCTTTTCATGTGCTTTATTCCCCTGATTTCTTCCACAATGGTACTTTTTTCTACTGTTGTTTGAATTGTGGAGTTAGGATCATGAGTAGAATGAGGGTCTTAAAACTAAGTCTCAAGCCTAATATGACAGAAGCATTTTCAAGAAATTCTCTTAAATATGATTTTAGTTGTTATGGCCTCTAACACCAAACCCTGTTCCTAGCTCCAGCATTGCCTGAATGAACTCATTACTATACATGGTAGTGTTATGGGCAAGTATTTGAGAAGTTCTGCGGGAAAAGGTCTTATTTTTGCTGTCCTTCCTAAGTAAGATGAGTCCCAAATTAACTGGGAAAGGAGCAGAAAGTATGAGCTGGTGGATGCCCAGGGATGCATAAGGAAGACAAAGGAAGCAATGAGGAGCCTAAAAAGGTTTTGAACATTGGCAAAAAAAGAATGGAGAGAAACAGAGGGGTGGAGAAGGCAAAGGGGTTAGTTAGGATAACAGCTGTCAGAAAGGGCTTTAGGTTACAAGGCCATATGTTCTTGTAGAACCCTCAGGAGGTCTCAGGAGTTTGGCATGGCTCTGAGATCTCAAGAGGGCATCCTAGAACAGATGTTGTTAGGCCCATTCTCAAGCCTGCATGGGTATTATTATGGTTTTAAGGTCTTGCCTTATCTTGAATGCTAAGACCCCAAGCCAAAACATGGGATCATCTGCAGCAGAAGGAAGAAGTGGCCTTTTAATATCCATAATACTTATCTATGAGGTGGTTCAGGCTGCCTCAGAGAAGAAATATTAAAATTTTCTTCTCTGTAGGCCTGAGTATCTCAATGTGATGGTATCAACACTTTGGGCAGGATATTTCTCTGGTAGGAGGAATTGTCATGTGAATTATAAGGATGGAGGCAGAAACTCTGTGTGAGAACAAAATGTATCATCAGACATTATAGCCTTGGATCTCATACAAAGTGGGATCTGAGTCTCATCTTTGTGCCCATGACATAAGCATTGAAGAACCTAGAAAGCCAGTCCAGGTGCTGCATGGGAACAACTCAGGGCGTCTCTAGTGGAAGGCAAGAGAGATGAGCAGCTCTGTCTAGCTATCCAGAAGGAAGGCAGCACAGGGAGATGGTGCTCTTGGCAAGTGGGTTGTGGCTCCTGCTGAGCCAGTCTTCCTGGAAGAGTGAGACAAAATGAGGTACAGTTAAGCATAAAAGTGCAGGACCAGAAAGACTCATAAATGAGGAGCTAGGTAGGCTGCAAGAGCAAGAGGATGCCTACATATGCACAATCACTGTTCAGATCATAAGGGCTTAAAAACCCAGCTTTATAAAAACCTAAATATTAATAAAGTACTAGAAGTTTGAATTGCTAAAGCATTACTGAATTTTTAAACCAGTTTGCCTTTTTCTCATTTCATCTTAGCCAATATTTTCTTCTGCAATATTCATTTTCTTTTTAATCGCAATGTAGGCTTATTGAGGATCTACCATCTTTTGGGCCTTTCATTTTATATTACAGAAAGTGCAACCACATTTTTTTTCATAATATATATTTTAAGAGCAATAATGAATCTTTTGGAGTTTTAAACTGGCTACTTAATGGTAGACTTACCTTGAGCTCTAAACTCTTGTAGACAATCAATAATTGTTCCATAAAGATGCAGGAATATTCATTATTGCTGTTAATAACTCCCTTATCCTCTTGGCTGTGTGATTTGATGTCTTTAAAGCAATATTCTTCTTACACATGAGGCTGCAAATAAATAGGACCAGAAAGTACTCACTTAATTTTGAGACAGAGTCATTAGTTTTCTTGAAAGTGTTTTTAATATTGGATAAGAGCTCTGATATTTATGTGATGTGCAGGAGATGAGACATGAGATGGCAGAATTTGTGAACATACTGGAAGGTTACTTTTTAATTAATATGTAGTAATAAAAAGATACTACGTATTAATTATACAGAATAGTGTGTTTTGCTGTAGTGTTTTCACGCATGCATATAGTGTACTTTTATTATATTGTATGGTCTCCCTCCCTCTCTCTTCTCTCTTCTCTCTTCTCTCTTCTCTCTTCTCTCTTCTCTCTTCTCTCTTCTCTCTTCTCTCTTCT
>NW_004524590.1:23112307-23114107 GCF_000260255.1 Octodon degus
TTTTTTTTCAGAACCGGGGATTGAACTCAGGCCCTTGCACTTGCCAGGGAAGCATTTATTCCACTGAGCCATCTCCCTGGCCTGCAGTTTGAAGAAGTTTTAAATGCTTGTTATTCAGAATTCTTTAATTTTAAAATTCCAGTTTCATAGTGTTTGGAGTCTTGAAACAGCACCCCAATCGTGGAAAACTTCATATATTTACTCTTTTATATACTCATATTTTTTCTTGCAAGTCAGTGAATTCTTTTTTCCTATGATTTATTTTATTTTGTTTCTTTATAATTTTAATTCATTTGGAACAGGGTCTCATTAGGCAGCTTGGACTCATAGTGATCCTCCTGTCTCAGCTTCCCCAGTGCTGGGATTATAGACATGCACTACCACACCTGGTTTCAATGGCTGTCTCAGTGCACCCATGGGTAGGGCTGGCCCTGCATGTGGTCGAACTCCAGTCCCTGTGCTTGCCAGGCAGGTACTTAGGCTTCCAAGCTATCTCCTTAGCCCCCTATGATTTATTTTAATAATAATAAAAATTGTTTTAGTAGTACTGGAGATTTAACTCACGCCTTCAAATTGAGTTATATCTGCACCCTTTTCTGAATTTACAGCAAGGTCTTGCTAAGTTGCTAAGCTGTGCAGGTTGAGCTTAAACGTTCAGTCCTCTCACAGTATTGGTATTATAGGCATCTGCTATGCCTGAATTATTAAGTTTTATTTTTAACTGATATGTGAAACCTTAAAATTGTATGTGTTAGTGTGTGGGATGTGATGCTCAATACATGTGTACATTGTGGAACTGATCAAACCACAGCAACCTGAGCCTGACTGCTTGGTTGAAGCAGCCACTTAAAGAACTGAGCTTAGGGGCAGGCCCTCAACATTTCGTTCTTTAAAGCATATATAAATGCTCCAGACCTTACACACCTGCAGGTGCCAATGGTATTTTCTTAGGAGCCCTAAGGCCATGAAGCCATATTTACAACCCTGTATGAAGAACCCATGGATCCCTGAAAGCTCAGATACTTTGGGAGTCATAATGAGTTGCTGACCAGTCTTGCTGTCATGTGACTACCTTTGATCTTCCACCAGTATCTTCTGGTGCTACATGTTGGCCCATATTACTCTCCTTCTCTCTAGGCATCTGTGTGTGGCATTTCCATATCCACCACGTGGGTGCCATCTCCTGCCAAGAATTCCATTTTCTACAAGTTTCCTTCTAACTTGACCTTCTTTTTTTCTTTTCCATAATTTTATTGATAAACAAATAGCAATGAGACACTTTCAAATCAAATTGGTAGGACAGTTTTAATAATTAACACATTGCAAACATTCTTCCTAGTGGTTAACTGCTGTACAAGATGTGGGCATGATATCCTATCTACAAAGACCATTAGAAAAAAATCACTCTATTAAGAAAATGCAACTATACATCTATCCTAACCACTTTGAATACACAGATACAACATGGACATTCACCTGTATAACCTTTTTTTTTTGTTAAGTTCCATTATATGAATATTATAGATGTGTTAGCTCAGCAAAATAATCTAAAAGAGTTCAGTAGTCCATAATAGTATTGGGTCTTCCACTTCACTGGCAATGTCAGAAGTTGTTGACCTGAGTCCCCTACAGCTCAACATAACAGCATGGCTTTACTTCTTATATTTCGTTTTTATACTTTTTTATTGGGTGGTTAACACCAGGTAAAGCAGGACCTATGCAACAAGAGTTGTAGCTTTTGGGTCTGATAAGGTCAGTGAAATCCCCTCAGGATTTATCCTGAGATCCTGTACCTCAGAT
>NW_004524590.1:23119117-23173041 GCF_000260255.1 Octodon degus
CAAAAGCTTCAGTCCAGATTTTGACCAGAAGGCAAGTCAAACAGCATCCCATTACTCATAGAGAATCCTAAAGGTCTTCTGTCAGGTCCTTCACTGAGTATCAAGGAAGTGTCTTAGTCATTAAAATCAACTCCAGGCAGTCAGATTTTTAAGTTCCCACATAAATATTTGGAGTGTTTTCTATGTACCAAACCCCTTTTTTTAGGAACCAAGGATATGATGGTGAACAAAGTGAATAAGTTTCTGCCCTCTTAAAGCTTATATTCAAAAGGAAGACAGAATATATAACAAAATAAGGTAAGGTCATATGATAAAGAAATAGGGTGATGTGATGAAAGAATAGGGCATGAGAAAGTTGATGAAATACCCATTCATGCTTCCTGCAGGAGGATGGGGACAAGGTAATTATTGATAAACACATCCAGAGAATTCTGTCCTGAACAAAGGTCTGCTAAAAGATTGACACCTGATTATGGATAGCGGAATGCTTCTCTTCATCCCACACCCTACCTCACATCAACAGCATTCCTGTCTTATATGAGGGGATTATTAGTGAAATATCTGTAAGGCTCAGATTCTACTCAAGAATTACCCTCCAGAGAAATTGAGAAACAGAGGAATTATGGCTGAGACTGAGAGTGACCTCCAGATATCTCAGGTGCTCAGAGGTGGGATTTTTGGAGATTGATTGGGTCATAAAGTCACTGCAGCTGACTTGTTTGGAGGTGGGTCCTGGTCAGCAGGGTGGATCACAGCATGTATGACCTGCAAGGATATATCTCCCTCCCTGGGTCCCTCTGTGTCTCCAGGATGCCATGTCAGGCTCTCTGTCATGCTGTTTCTGTGTTTGATCCTGCTGACCATGGACTAAAATTTCTGAAAAGTGAACCAAAATAAACCTTTCTTCTTTAAGTTGTGTATGTTGGACATTATATCTTAACAATAAGAAAGTGACTAAGACATGGGCACTGAAAAAAAAAATTAGCCTCTGATACATGTTTTCAAAGAACAGTAAACCTAGTTTATCTCCTAGTAAGATGAACATTCATGTAATCTCTCACATACAAGACATATGGACACAATTTCTTTTACCCAGAACAACCTGTCTGGCCTTAAAGAAACAAAACAAAATGAGAAGGGATGATGATCCAAGTAAATTCAAGGGATGATGAAGTGACTCCAGGAAATGGGCTAGCTCTGGGTGACTTGCTAGGAAGATGTCCCTGAGGTGAGTCTCATCTCTGAATGATGACAGAACCAGTCACCATCAGATGAACGGTGAACAGCAGTCAAGTCAAAGCCCTAAGTTAAGAATGAATTTAGTCCAATCAGGGAACAGCACGTGGCTGGTGGAGACTAAACAAGGTGACAATTGGCATGTGATGAATTTACAGGTTCATGTCATGTAGGATCATCTAGACTTCTTTTTAGTTCTTTTCTACTCTTCTTAGTTGTTGTTATTTGATCTTCATCCGAGTAATTCAAGTCTTTTTCCATTAAGGATTAATCTAGCTGCTCATGAGTCACGAGGCAGCCCTTGAGCAGACCCAGACTCTGTCCTCTTTCCATCTCTGTAGCAGGCCCTTGTGATGAACATATTCTTCCTGTGGGAAGGGCTTCAAAGAAAAACTGATGGGTGCCATTAGAGGTAGCTACCAGTGGTGAATTTCCCTTGATTTATTTTCTGCCAGAGCCTGTTGCTCCTCTGTTCCTGTCTGTCTCCTGATCCCTAACCATTTGTCTGTTTTGCCCTTCACAGAAGCTTAGCTCCCACTGTAAAAGAACCGAACAATAGTTTGCCTTCTGCCTACTTCATAAAGCCCAAGCTGAGCCATTTATTTATTTATTTATTTATTTATTTATTTATTTATTTTTTATTTTTTATTTTTATTTTTTTGGTGGAACCAGGGATTGAACTCAGATCCTTGCTTTTGCCAGTGAAGCACTTATCCTACTGAGCCATCTCCCTGGCCTGAGCCCTTTATTTTTGATTATTTATTTGTACCCATGACTTAATAAGGAAGATCTAGATCTGCAAAGAACCATCCAGTCCCATTCCCTGGGCAATGTCCCTTACCTCAGCCATCTGCTTGACTGTCTGGGTTACTGAGGTAGGAGAAGCACATGGCTGGCTATGCACTACCTAGACACCAGCAATCACCCCAAGTATGTGTCCCCCTCTAGCTACAGGGTAACCTGGCTTCTTCCTTCCACCTCTAAACCCAAAGAGCCCCCATTCAGGTAGCTCTGTGATAGATGACATTGAGACAAATAGAGAAACAGATCAAGTAAAACAATTGTCAGGCTGCTGTCATTTCTAGGTTCTATATTTTATTGATTGATTTCATGGAATAAGCCTACTCTTTAATATAGTGCATTTATCTGAATATTCCAGCTGACAGAGATAATCATAGACCCCATAAAGCAAGAGGAGCCACATTTGTGCTCATAAGCATAGCAGATATTTAACAATTTATTCAAGCTTAGATTCATGCTTTATGAGCGTATCTTTTCCCTTCGTGATAACTTAATTACTCTCAAATATTTGTCATCCATCACCATTTTTGGCAATAGTAGCCAGGGTCATAACAGCCAGCTCTCACTGGGCTTCTTCTACATGCTAACACACAACCAAAGCACAAGTGCTCCACTTTCACCGCAGATGCATAGTCTTATGGTAAAGCTGAAACCACTGGCACTTTTAATCCCATTTCATAGTTAGAAAACTGAGGCTGCTAGACATCAGGGAATTTCCCCATCAAGAATGTAGAACTGGAATTCAAACCCTGGCCCTTGATTTTGGAATCCTTTTTTTCTTAGATGTTCTTATGCAAAGGCTGCTGATATCACCTGTAGGGCTTCACAAAGCTGTGGGAATTAGTGTTTTGTCCCATCAATGACAGAAGAACATTTTAGGGAAAAATGCCTTTGCCTATTATCTATAGAGGCAGAAAATGTAATTTATTTCACAACAATAAGCAGTGGTACGGTTATAGCTATTCAAGTGAGAACATATTACCCCCAATTCCTGTCTCTTATAATACCTGTCAGGCTCTGTCTTATTTTCTACATTTGAGCTTTGGAATCCTCCATCTGTTTTTGAACTTTTCTAGGCTGTTCACCATGTTGCTCTCTTGACTACTGCACTAAATACAGTAAGCCACCAACTAATGGCTCATGGACAGTCTCATCCAGCATCATTCCTTCCAGGGCAGCTGGACCTTGATCCTCCTCCTTCTCAGCCCCCACCCACCTCTGAGCCTTGTTTCTTCCTCATCAGTGTAAGAAACATTTAGAATATCACTCTTATGTTAAGCCAGCTGGAAACATCTGATTTTTAAATTTTTAGGTTAAGTTACATTAATTTATTTTTAATCTGTAATAACTTTACATAAGTTAAGGTTCAAAAACTTCTAAAGGGTATACAATGAAAAATAAGTCCAGCTTATGCTATTTATGCTGTGTCCTATGCTTCTCTGGTGTTTTTGTAGAGACTATCTATGCATGTAGAGTAAGTGTATATGTGTGTAGGTAGGTAGATAGATAGATAATATATATATAGAGAGAGATAGGGAGAGAAATGCAGTATATATCTACACATATGTAGATATGCAGGGATGCAGTCATAATTATCCTTATAAGAATTATAGATATGGCTATGTTATCATATGCATTAAAATTTATACGTATATACTTTCATTTAGACTATTTCTTATGCCAAGGTACAGGTTTAATTCACTAAAATTTGCAATGTATTATTTGATACATTGTCATAAAACCAATTCTATAATCCTTATTTTGACTTACTGCATGCAAACTCATATGCTATAAAAATACTGAGTGACTTCTTGGGGATTTTAATGAAATGACAGCTCCCAAATATGCCTTTATTACCTAGGTCCAAACAGGAGTATTTCATGCTGCTACAGATGGAAAGAAGTTCCAGTGGCCTTCAGCAGTCTCTGATTTCTGGCTGACAATTTTAACTTTTCATATCCTTTCTACTGGAAGAGTTAATTAACCCATTCTTAAGATACAGAAAACTATTACAGAATACTCACTTCCTTAGCAAGCATCAACCTTAATGAATTTTCATGAGCATAAAACTAACAAAGAAAAATGAAAAGCAAAGTCTTGTTTAAAAAGTCCAAAGGAAAACTTTTGCTGTCTAAAGAAACTTGTGTTTCTCATAGTACACAGTGTTGCCCTAAAGTATGAAAATGTTTTAAAGCACTTTGTTCTTACATGATGTTGGCTCTAAAATTTTTTGTTATTGCAACCCTGAGGGCCTGGTTCACTAGGAGAATCAAATAAAAAGGAAACTCAGCCTAGAGAAAAGAAAAGGTTCATTTTTTCCCCCTTTTTGTCAGGCTCCCTGACTTCATAAGGGATCTCTGCAAACATGATCCTTAGACTGTCTGTAACTGTGAGTCTGCTTTTGGTGAGAAGACAATGCCAAGCTTCTGATGTGGGTTCAGAATTTGTTGTCAGTGAGCCCACTTAGGAGAGTTCAAGAGTCTTCTCTTTGGTGAAGTTTAGCAACTCAGGTATTCTGTTGTTGGAATTGCAATAATGTATGTTTGATGTTTGCCCTTTTTTTTACTAAACATAACCAGGTTTATTTGTAGGCTTTTCTGGCATTGTGGAGAAGAAAAGTGCTCGAACTCAACAACTCTTTGAACAGTGTCATAGCGAGGAGTGATGGTAGAGACCAGCAGCTCTTCCTCATTTTAGTTCTACACTTCAACTCTCAGAGTCAGGTAGAATTTTCTGTTGAACATATACTGATGAACACTTTTCTTTTTGCTCCATAACCAAAGGGAATTTGACAACTTGATGCTAGGTGAAGCATAAGAAAACAATTACCTTTGATCAGAGGGGAAAAAAGTCAGTAGCCAATAGGAAAAGAACCAGGTAAAGCTATCCCAGATTTCACTATGGCTAATTACTCTGGGGCAGCACCTCCAGGGGTTGTGTATAAAACAAGGTAATTTATTTGTTTGGCTAGAGCAGAATTTTTTTCATGTTCTCTCTTTAGTGAATGGAGGGCTACAGGTCAATATTTATTTCCCTCTTTGCCATTCCCTGTGCATCAGGTTTCTTTTTGATGCTTCAGTTTCTTGTAGGCCTCTGCAATCAAGTTGTCTGTGTGTAGATATCACCTCCAAACCTGATAGCATTTTGCTTCACGGGAAAAGTTAGATTCTTGGGTCTCATGGTGCATAAGGATCTGTCCAAGGTTCTGAATCATCTTCTGATAAGAAAGAGACAGTGGGAAATTAAAGAAGTGTTTCCACAGGGCACAACATTAAGTGACCTAACTTTGATGTCACAAGCACATAGTGTGACCTGGAGAGAGGGAGAAGAGAACACATTCTTCATTTTTGCACAAACTATGTCACATCTCTGGCCTCCTAAAAACTCTATGGGTTCCAATTCTTCCAGCACCTTTCAACTCACAGTGTTTGCTGAAAGAGGAAACCTTCCTGGCAAAAAGGCCATTGATTCTTTGATGGGCACCAGGAACTGTGAAGCTGAGAATCAAGGAGAGAGTATTTTTCATAGACACATGTGATACTTAGCTGGGAACACTAGCGGCACAGAAAAGGAGTGTTTTTTCAAGAAACTATATTTAAACAAGTGAGAGAGAATTTTTTAAAAACCATGGATTTTGTTGTTGCTGTGTTCATATTTACATATCCTGCTGGATAGGTTGTGGCAAAATCAGGACAAGCAATAAGCCATAGCAAAATCTTTAGTTCATTGTTCCATATACAGGTGCTATTGAATAAAAAGTAAATTGAACATCAATGCCATATTATGCAGAGAGAATACTTACTGAAAAGAAGCAGGAAATAAACATGAAAATTATACTCTTTCTCTGCTATATAACATTAATTAATTGAGTGTATATAATGTACAGCCTTGTTCTAGGCATTTCACTTCAGTGATTTCATTAATCCTCCCCACAGCCCAGTGAAATGTTACTTTTATCCTTATTTTAGAGATGGATAAAATAGAGTGTAGGATGTTAAGTAACTTGCCCAAAGAAAAATCAATAGTTCATGGATCTGGTGTGTGAAGGGAATTGTGTCTTACTCAAGATACAGATGTAGATTTTTAAAAATGTTAAATTGTTTTAATTGACTAAACATTGAATTATTGTACAATCCAGCAATCTTATTTCTGGGTGTATATTCAGAAGAATTGAAGTCAGTGTGTCACAACATATCTGCACTGACATATTCACTGTAGCATTATTCTAAATAGTTAAGATGTGAAAGCAAACTATGTGTCCATCATTGATTGAATAAAAAACAGGAGAATGTATACACAGTGGCGTACTATCAAACCTTTAAAAAGAACCTCCTGTCATTTGAAATAACACGGATGCACCTATGGATGATATTATGTTAAATAAATAAGCCAAGCACACAAAGATTATGCTTTTAGTCACCAGGTTAATTTGCCTGTTCTGCTATTTATCTAAATGTTATTTTCTAAACTGGACTGAAAAGGGTTATGCTGGTTATACATTCTCCATGTGGGGGATCTGTTACAGAGTGTTCAACATTCTTAACTCTCGTTGCACTTAATTGGCTGTATGATATGACATGAAAATACCTGTAGATCCTGTGACATTTATTTCTGTATCAAAGATAATGGAAACAGTAAGAGAGATTTTTCCACTCTTAAGAAAGTAGAAAGGAAAAAAAAGAAAGTAGAAAGGTGGATAATTTTTATTTATTGAATAGATGAAAAGGACAGGCTCTATGTTGCATACTGCATATTAAATGATCTCCATATTTCTGGTGAATAGGTGAAACAAGTATCTATTTCTACTTTATTTTTTTGATTTCTAAGTTTTCCATAGATTAATACAAGACAACATACGTGCTAGATTGTACTACTGCTGAATTTAGAAGTAGGTTCAAGGAGCCTGCCCCTTAGCTCAGTTCTTTAAGTGGCTGCTTCAAGAAAGCAGTCAGGCTCAGGATGCTATGGTTTAATCCCCACAACTGCAGCCAGCCATACATGCCCTGAAGGCATTCTGAGCCGGCCCAAAAAAAAAAGTAGGTTCATTAAAAAAATCAGTGACTTTACTTATAATTATGTGGGTAATAATAACAACTCCTAATGTATATGATTTACCACCTATATTTATTATGTTGTTGTCTTTTCATTGTGAGAATAAAATACTCAGTGATCAAAATTAGAAGTGTAAAGCTTATTTAGCTTACAAGTTTGTGGAGGTTTCAGTTCATGATATGCTGGTTTTAAGGCAGAGTGGCATGGCAGAGAGGCATTGCCGAGGAGAAATAGTCCATGGTAACCAGGCAGGCAAAAGAGGAAAGAAGCAAGCTCATGTGACCTCAGCATCTTTTTTTCTGTCCCATTTGTATTCAAAATAGGCTACTGAGTTTTGATGAGTGATAAACCACTCAGTGGACTAATTTAGTAGTCAAACACCCTTAATACTGTTATCACACGTGCTAGATCAAGCCACACCTAAAAAAATCCCCCTCCATAAGAGTGCATGGAGCTTTGGGATAACATCTAAGTAGACCAGGCAATACCAATTGCACATTACTATGGTCATATAATGATTATTGTATAAATTAGTAAAAGTAAATGGAAGAAAATGGATGCATGCACTAAATACATAAAGTAGAACTATAATTTGCATTAAATTCATAAAGTAGAACTATAATTTGCATTAAAATTCGCAGATGGGAGAACAGTATGGGGATCAGAGTACAGATGATACTTTTAAATGTGGCAAGACTTGAGCTCAGTGTTTGCTGGGTGGAAATGAGTTGGTGGGGCTTGGGTAGCTAAGCTTTTGTCATACCAGCATTACCACAAATAACACTAGAAAATGGATTTTAAAATGATTGTTTAAAGGTACTAGAGAGCATCTAAGCCTCAGAGATCTCCAGATGTTGGAGAAGAAGATAGCTCCAATATACAATATGGGATTTGACAATGCTTTGAACATTTGACAATGTTCTTGTCCTCCAAGAACACAGCCAATTTCAGAGTAGCAGCTGAGAAAGATTTTGGTGATGCCATATTACCAAAGGGAATGGCCAAGGGAATGGTGAAACCCAGCATATGCCAAAGAAGGAAGGAACTCTTGATTATGTGATACTTTGTGTTAGTGCCTTTAAAGACCACATTCTGGGAATAAGGATAAATTAGAAATACTGCAATCTTTCAAAGATAAAAACTCCATTGAAATCACCTGAGTCTCAGGTTGGAGGAAGTTCTGTTCTTGCCCTAATTGCATGCCAGAGAAAAATATAACCTGTCTTGAAGGAGTATAAAACTCAGAACCTCAAGGTGACATATGGCATTTAATTAGAAACAAGAATTAAGCTAGACACCCTGAAATATAAAAATAAATAAAAATATCTGATTAAAAGTCTACAGAAACTCATACCTATGAAACCTAAATATTCCAGTTACAGAACTCAAGTAACTGTTGGTACTATGTTCATAAAATTAACAAAGTACAGAATTTCAATAGAAAAGTAGCAATGATAAAATAATGTCAAAGGCAAATCTTGAAAATTAAAATATAAAAATTGAATTTAATAAGTTAGTACATAGTTGTAACAATAGATTAGGTGAAATGTAAAAAGTTAAAGCAATCTGAAACACAGAAAAAAGAATACACAAAAGAGAAAGGAAGAATTATGGGAAATAGTGTAAAGACCTAGCATTTGTCATTGAATTCCAACAGGCAGAGAGAGAAAGAATGAGGGAAAAGTAATATTTGAAAAGCTATTGTAAGTCTTTCCCAACACATGAACCAAGCTGCGAGACCTAACTTAAATCAAGACAAACAAAAGACAACTGTGCCTAGCCATATTATAGCAAAAGTATTGAAGACTAAATGCAAAAAATCTACAAAGCATCTAATATTAAAAAAATATTGTCTTCAAAGAAGTGAGGCTATCATACAGAATCAATGGAAGCCGGAAAAATATGATTGACAGCTTTAACAAGGTAGGAGAAAAGCCACTGCTTATCTAGAATTCTATATGCAGAGAAAATATTATCAAAAGAAACCAAAAAACAAAACAGCCAAAGTACACTTCAGGCAATCAAAGCCAGAGGAATCATGAACAGTAGACACACACTGTTATGGCTTGTATCTATCTGCCTTCCAAAACCTCATCTGCTCTTAAGTGGGTCTCTTGAGAAGTGGCTTGATCAGGGCTGTGTGATACTGGAATGAAGGATGTGTGATACTGAATTAGTCACTAATTGATGTAGCACCATTTTAGGTGTGACTAAATGGGTTTACTGAAGACAGAAGTCCCACTGTGGGTACAAATGACATTAACCAATGCACTTGTAGCCTGGATGGACTACAAAAGAATAGATGGAAAACAAGATAAAATATATGGAAGCATGTTGCTGCTTTCTACCTGCCCCACCATCGACTCTTTCCCCTTTGAGGTGCTGTCCAGCAATGGAGCAAGCTGACTGTGGATTGAAACCCCTACAAACTGTAAGCTAAATTGAACCTTCCCACCTTTAACTTGTGGCTACTATTTTGTCCCAGAAAGAAGAAAATAATCAAGGCAAACACTAACAGAAAAGCTAATGTGTCTTCTCCAATATAGTGATCAATACATTGAGTCAACTTGGCTGGATAACTTCAGTGGTTCCACATCCTGGAATGGGGACCCCTGCAGGATAGGGAGGGCTCCACCCTGGGGTGTGGAGGGGCCCAACCCCTAGGGTGGGGAGGCCTCGCCCCAGAGTGACTCAGCACAAGAAGGGTATATAAAAGGGCTGAGGGAGGCCTCTGCAAACTCTGCTTCCTTGGAGATGTTCCAAGTTTTGCAGGGCTTCTGAGAAGCTCTGATCTTCGCAGCCATGGCCACTCACTTGGTCTTCTCAGTCAGCATTGAAGGAAATGAAGGAGGCTTGATAGACACCTAAACTCCTCTTCCTCCTCTGCTCTTCATTGTTTTCTGCCACCATGAACTGCTGCCATCTGCCTTGGAGTGTGGACTGAAACATCCACTAACTGTGAGATAAATAAACCTTTCCTTTCTTAATTTTGTGTGTCATTATTTTGTCCCAGCAATGAGTAAAAAGTAACTGAGACATTCATGCAAGAAAATAATTCCAGATAGGAGAAAGGAAATGCAGAAAGAAGAAAAAAATCATTATTCTATCTTAATTTTGCAATAAAATTTTTGCAATAAAACCTTAAATTATGGTTTCAGTCCATACTCCAAGGCAGATGGTAGTAGTTCATGGTGACAGAAAACAATGATAATTACTTAGCCTTGGCACATCATGCCTTGTTAGTGTGTCAACTTCAGTGGCCAGAGAAGTCCTCTAGGTATGGAGCACAGGTGTAGACAGTTGCAAGTTGAGCTACAGGAGAAGGACACAGGATAGGTAGCAACAGGTGCTACAATACTTAGAAACAGGGTTTCAGTGTGCTTTGTATGTGGCAAAGAAACATGGAATAAAATACATAGCAGCATTAGTGTAACCCACCCCAAAGTAAGAGGAGCTCAAATTATCCAACAGTAGACTGGATAGACTGGATTTTAATATATTGCTACAATACCATATTAGGTATTAATGAAAGCAAACCATAGCTATTAAGAAGAAGTGAGTATGTTTCACAAATATAATTGTGGAAAAAAGAGATCAGATGCTATAGGACAAATGTAGGAAGTTCAGGGAATTGTGAAGGATACGATATTTAGGATCTGAAGGAGCTATATTAGATGCTATAGATAGTATCAGACTCAGTGAATTAAGACCATTTATGGGAAAATGAGAAATTTGTGTTTGTTATCACAGGTAAGGTAAATTTATTGTTGCATGTGCAGGCTCCATTCCAGTTGCCATCCTCATTTTGTACAGATAACTAACTCCATTACTTTAGACGGTAGAGATTGCTTCTACTATAATAACATAGTACAATGTACAGCATACTAAGAACTTAATGGATGATGATGATGAAATTAAAGCCAGGAATCACAGGGACATTGGCTTACTTAAAATTAGAGTAATAACAGTATTGTATACTTCGTCCAGTTACTGCAAAAATTTAGAGATTTCAACCATCTCTATTTTGAGGAATATATTATTTTGTTATTAGTATAAATTTGTGGCACACAACAATTACATTCCTCTGGGGGGAAATGGAATCTACAGATATTACATCTTGACCATGTTTACTCTCCCCTCTTCTCTCTCACTTTCCTCTGCCTCTTTCCTCAGGTCTCCTTCCACAGAGTCTGCATCTTTGCTTCCTACCTTCTCTCTTGTATTTTGTAACTTATTTATATTTTGTATCTGTAGTATAAGAAAAATCATGTGATGTTTAACCTTCTCCTTATGACTTAGTTTATTTAGTATTATGATCTCACCATCTATTTTTCTACAAATGACTCAGATTTATCTTTGGTGACTCAGTAGTCTATCTATCTATCTATCTATCTATCTATCTATCTATCTATCTATCTGTCATCTATCTATATTACTTAACCATTTATCTCTTGATGGACATTTAGACCATAAATTAGCTATTGTGAATTGTGCTGATATAAACATAGGTATGCATTATGACTATAATATATTGTTTTAATTCTTGGAAAAGGGTATATCTGGGTCAAGTAGAATTTCTATTTTCATTTTTAAAGAAATCTCCATGGTGTACAAGTTTACATTCTCACCAAAAATATAGAAGGGTTTCTTTACCATCATATTTTTTTGTTTTTTGAGTCTTTGTTTATTTTTGTTATATTTTCCCATAATTTTATTGAGAAACAAATAGAAATGAGACAGTTTCAAACCAAATTGTTAGGACAGTTTCAATTAACACATTGCATACATTCTTCCTAGTGTTTAATTGCTGCACAAGATGCGGACATGATATCCTATTTACAAACACTATTAGAACAAATACCTCTATTCATTAAGAGAATGTAACTATATATCTATTCTAACCATTTTGAATACACAGATACAAAATAGACATGATAATGACTATTCTTACTGGGGTAAGGGGGAATATTAGTATTGCTTTGATTTGCAAAGATGGTTAATGGCTAAAGCTAAACACTTTCATGTTTTTATTGCCATTTGTCTTTCTTCTTCTGAGAAGTGTCTATTCATTTAGTTTTTGCATTTTTTATTGTATTTTTTTATTTTGGGGTATCTAATTTGGTTTAGTTCTTTATATATTTTAGATATTAGTCCTTTGTCTGATTAGTAGCTGGCAAATTATTTGCCCATTCTGTAGATTGTCTCTTCGCTTTGTTGTTTGTTTCCTTTGCTGTGGAAAAGCTTCTGGTTGTGACTTAATCTCTCTCTCTCTCTCTCTCTCTCTCTCTCTATATATATATATATATATATTTTGCAGAGCCGGGGATTGAACTCAAGCCCTTGCACTTGCCAGGCAAGTACTTATTCTATGAGCCGTCTCCCCGGATGTCTTGTGCAATTGGGAGTCTATTCAGGAGATAGTTTCCTATGCTTATATCTTCAAGAGTTTTATCAATTTTTCCAAACAGATTCATAGTTTCTGATTTTATATGTAAGTCTTTGATCCATTTTGAATTGATTTTAGGATAGGATGAAAGACATGGATCTAGATTTTTTGCAGCTAAATAATCAGTTTTCCAAGCACAATTTGTTAATAAGACTGCATTTTCTTACAGGTTCTGACCCAGGTAGCAGAACACTGGTTAGTTCAGCTCTGAACATTGGATATAAGAACTCACAACTGGTGGTTGGTTATAGAGCAGAATGAGTGGAGAGGCAACTATAAAGTAACTTAGTTTAATTTCTGAAGGAAAGTGTTTTGAACAAAAATATGAACAGATTTTATTAACCTTATGTGTTTGGGGACAAATCAACATATTAAAGGAGATGCCATTATTGTGACAGACAGACACCTTCTTATGAAAAGCGTGTTATTCTGATCTGTCTGCCACTTTGTCTTTTTTTCTCCTTCTCTTTCTAACACAAAAGCCAGTGAAAATTAAAATAGAAACTTCTGGAGGGAGCAAGTAATGAACATTCTAATTATTAAAGATTCCCTTCAACTCTTCAGAAAACACAGAGTAGAACTATCTCTCGTCAAATCCCATTAGGAGCAGAATAGCTTTGCCTGAAAATGTTATGATGGTTTCATGTCCGGGCTTCTTCATCAGTCCCAACCTATGAAAAGAAGTGAAGTTTCTCTCAGATTAGATTGTGAGTCATTTTGGGAAATTAACTTCATCACTGTTTAGGTGATACAGTGGATGCCCATTTAGCAATGAACCACGAAGCATCATCTAGCAAAGTAAGGTCTGAAGCCTGCTTTCCTCCTTTCTGTGAAAGGCAGCGCAGACTCTGTGATTGTGTAATTCATGCAACAGGATACCTTTTAAAGTCATGTGTGTGAGAGATGTCTCATTTCCAAAAGGTCCTGTAGCAGAGGAATTATTAGTTTTTCATAATAGGAGAAATCTATATGAATTTAATAGTGATTACTTCTTTATTGACTTTTTTTGGCAAAAATAATTCACTTCACGAATAAAAATGCTGCTTTCAAATTCCAATTGCTTCAGTGAATATTTTTCAGCAGAAGGGATTCCATTTCAGTTGACTGTGACAACCTGCTCCATGTTTTAGCGTATTGCTTCAGAGGCCAAGATAGGATCTGTACAATGTTTGTTTTGGCAAAGCCCAGTGCCCACAAGTGGTCACAGTCGGAAGTTGTGTGGGGGGTAGAGGGCAGTGGACTCCCCACTGCCTGGTATCCTAAGCTGGCACACTTTTGCCATTCTAACTGCCACATTCACCCCTCAGGGCTTCTTACAAGGTCTGTGCTGACATGCAGACAAGCTCTGTCAGAAAGCACAAAGTGAACACATGGGCAGCCCTGGGAAGCTGCCTGCTAAGTGTGACAAAGGAGCCCTCAGCTCAGCGCCAGCATATGGAAAGCAGGCATAAAATTATCCTGTGCTTGAGCTCAGACCTGTGCATAGCTTTTATACTGAGCTCAGAGAGCTAGGTGGTTACAAGTTCTTCTCTGTTCCAGCTGGGAAAGGACTGGCGATAGTTGTCTTTCTCTGACAAAACATTATTAATGTTGAACCAAATTTTCAATTTTTCTTTTCACTCTCTATTTACCTTGGTTCTTGCATTTTAGCTTGTTTTGTAGGTTCAAGTTAATTGTCTATATGTGAATTCACATATATTGTCTATATGTGAATTCATATATATTGTCTATATGGGAATTCATATATAATATCCATATATATTAAAGCTTCTTTTTACTGCTTAATGCCTTAGCTTTGGTTAAATATCTTTACATCATTATAGGCCTTGTGTTTGTCATGCAATGTTATTGTTCTGGAAAGAACATTAATCTAAGCAAATACACTCTTCGGAGACATTTGGAGGTCATCCCTAGGGACTGCTACCTTGGGTGATGTTCAGGGAAGCTGATGGCTGCTAGAAGATCTCCTAGGCTTCACTTTCTATTTTGAAGTAGACAAGGCCTGATAGAGAGAGAACTCTTCTTTCTCAGCCTCACAGGGTCATCGATTGTATGATAATTATAGAACTCAAGAGTGGTGTTAAAGCTAGGTCAGCATTTCCAGAATTTTAGTTTCAGAATTTTATAACTCAACCATAAATGCTGGAAGGAAGAAATTAAACACTGAGCTATCTTAAAGGAAAAGATACTTTACTCTTGAATTATCTTTCTGAAGAAAAGGGGATTGTGTTGGTCCTTGATGACTTTATGAGCTTGTCTAATGATGATAATGGTGAATATGTTGTTTTTCTTTCCTAAAAAGTTTAATTTGAACATTTTTTCTTTCTTGAATTCATAATGTGTCTTAGTTACTGTTCTCTCATTCCTGAGGCAAAATACACAACCCTAAAAGTTAAGAAGGAAAGGTTTTATTTAGCTTACAGTTACTGGAGGTTTCATTCCATAATCAGCTGTCTCTAACTCAGGGTGGCATGGCACAAGGGCAACAGTGCAAGGCAGAGGAAGACAGCAAAGCCAGGAAGAGCAAAGGGGAGCATAAAGCAAGTCTCTTTTCCTAGTTTATATTGTATGCCAGCTCCACCAATGCCCACACCATCTCCCTGCCTTCCTCTTCCACAAGCTGAGGATGTTTACAAAGAATGGACCCTGGCCTCCAGCTGAATCATTTAGTTAAATATTTAAACTTCTCAAGTTGACACAATGAACAACATCCTAGAGGTAAGGGCATGTCCTCTTCACCCCAGAATGTAGAACTTCTGAGTTGTTTACTTAACTTCTAATTAATACAATGTATCAACCATAACAATGTTAACATGAATAATCTCAAATTCAATACCTTAGGACTTCTCTAGTTTTCCAATTTGTGGCCTAACTAAGGTGAAAACACTTAAACTGTCAATATAATTGAATTTTAAAATCACACTCTGATTTTCCCATTTGATCATTTCTCTGTCCAATTCATAAACATTTACTCAACATTTTTTTCTGTGTGTCAATCACTTTGATAGACACTGCATATTGGCATAGATAATCCAACATCCTTGTCCTACAGAATAACAGAAAATTACATCACCTTGTGATTCAGACAATGATAGAGATGGTCCCTTAATGACATAGTGTTATGGAGAATGGGTATATAGGCTATAGAGGTAAGTGCATTGGTCTCAGAGAAACCCCCTTGTGAAGGAGATCCTGAACTAAATTTTAAAGAGTAGAACTTAGCCAGATAGATTGTTTTCAAGCATTCCAGATATAGAAAGTAGTAGAATCCAAGATATGGAGGACTTATAAACAAGGTAATAATGCTGAGATACAAAGATAGAAGAGAGATGGGAATGCTGGATTCCTAGAGGATCTTGTAAACTTGGCTAGTGCTGAGAAGTTATTATTGGAATTCTTGTTAAAGTCAATAAAAGCTGAAGCTAAAGCAGTGTTAAATAGATTTATAATCAAGGAGAATAGGAATCTAAAACACATTTGAGAGAAAAGCCCAGACTAAGTTTTTAGTGAATGAGGAGTTAAAAAATTTCAAGAGGGCTGGCAAGATAGCTCAGAGACTAAAGTTGCTTGCTTTCACAAGATTAGGCAAGCAAAGGGAAGATTCCCAGTAGATGAATAGCTAGATTAAATGGGATTTCCAGTCCAAGTTTTCTAAGGAGTCTCCATACTGATTTCCATAACGGTTGTACCAGTCTACATTCCCATCAGGAGTGGAAAACTGTTCTTTTTTCCCCACATCCTCTCCAACATTTGTTGTTGGTTGATTTCTTTATTATAGCCATTTTTTCTTGGGTGAGATGGTATCTCAGTATTGTTTCAATTTGCATTTCACAGATGGCTAGTGATGTGGAGCATTTTTTCATATATCTATTCACTTCTTTAATTTCATTCTCTGAGAAGGGTGTGTGTGTGTTCATCTTGGATTCCCGTTTCGGATTGGGTCTTTAAATTTTTAGTCCCTAATATTTTTTAATTCTTTATAAATTCTAGAGAGCAGACCTTTGTTTTAGAGCTTATTAGTTAAGATTTTTTTCCAAATTTATGGGTAGTCTTTTCACTTTGTTGCTAATTTCTTCTGAGGTACAAAAACTTCCCAATAAGAGGAGGTCCAGTTTTTTTTTTTAACTCTTTCAAGTATTAACCATGAGATTTGATTTTTGTTCATGAAATCTTTATTTACCCATATGAGTTCAAGAGTTCCTCCTACTTTCTCTTCCAGGAGATTTAGTGTTTCTGTTTTAATGTTTACATCTTTAACCCATTTTGACTTTACCTTAGTGTGTGGTGATAGATCTGGGTCAAGTTTTAGTTTTTGACATGTAGAGAGGTAGTTTTTCCAGCACCATTTGTTAAAGAGGCTATCTTTCTTACAGTAAGCATGTTTGGACCCTTTGTAAGGTGGCTGAATGTGTTTGTAGAGGCTTCCACATTTTCTAATTTATCTCATTGATCCTCAGGTCCATTTTGCTGCCACTACCATGCTGATTTTTTCACTGTAGCTTTGTATTATAATTTCAAGTCAGGAAATGTAATGCCTCATGCCTTGTCTTTGTTACCCAGGATTGCCTTTGCTATTCTAGGACTTTTCTGGCTGTAAAGAAATTTCAGAATGATTTCTGTAGGTCTGTGAGGTATATTGATCATAGTTTGATATGGATTGCATTAAATCTGAACAAAAATTTTGGAAGTATGGCCATCTTCACAATGTTGGTTCTTCTTATCCAGGAGCAGGGAATATCTTTCCATTTTCTGACATCCTCTATGACCTTTCTTCAGAACACTTTAATTTTCATCGAAAAGATCTTTGACTTATTTAGTTAGATGAATTCCTATGTATTTCATTTTCCATTGTGCTATTGTAACAGGTCTTGTTTCTCTAATTTTCCTCTCTGTGTGTTTAGTATTCTGTTTAGAGGACTGCTACTGATTTTGGGTATTGACTTTGTATACTGCTATGCTACTGAATTTGTGTATTAATTCTAGTAGCTTCTTGATGGAGTTTTCTTTGTGACTTCCAAGTAGAGTATCATGTCATCTGGAAATCATGGTAGTTTAACTTCTTCATTATGTATTCTTATTACTTTTATTTCTCTCTCTTGTCTAATGGCTCTAGCTCATGATTCCAGAAATTTATTAAATAACAGTAGTGATCAAGGATATCCTTGTCTTGTACCTGACCTGAGAGTAAAAATTTCAGTTTTTCCCCATTTAGAATTATGTTAGCCATTGTATTGTCATAAATGTCTTTCATCAGATTAAGGTAGAGCCTATCCATTCCAATTTTCTGAAGAACTTTGAACATGAATAAATGTTGGACTTTCTCCAAAGCCTTTTCTGCACCAATTGAGATGATCATGTGGTTTTTGAATTTGGCTCCATTGAAATAGTGTATTATATTTATAGATTTGTGTATAGTGAACCATCCTTGCATCCATGGGATGAGGCCTAACTGGTCATGGTGTGTAATCTTCTTGATGATTTGCTATATTATATTTGCTAGGATTTTATTGAAGATTTTTTTTCATCTATGTTCATAAGGGAGATTGGCTTTTAGCTCTTTTTTAGTTGCATCTTTCCCTGTTTTTTTATTTTTCCCATAATTTTATTGATAAACAAATAGCAATGAGACAGTTTTAAATCAAATTGGTAGGACAGTTTCAATAATAACACATTGCATACATTCTTCCTAGTGGTTAATTGCTGTACAAGATGTGGACATGATATCCTATTTACAAACACCATTTGAACAAATCACTCTAGTCATTAAGAGAATGTAACTATTTATCTATCCTAACCACTTTGAATACACAGATACAAAATGGACATTCATCTGTATACCCTTTTTTTAAATTAAGTTCTGTTATTTGAATATTGTAGGTGTGTAAACTCAGCAAAATATTCTAAAAGAGTCCAGTAGTCCATAATAGTATGGTCTTCTGCTTCACTGGCAATGTCAGAAATTGTTGACCTGAGTCCCCTACAGCTCAACATAACAGCATGGCTTTACTTCTTATATTTCGTTTTTATACTTTTCTGCTGGATGGTTAAGACCAAGGTAATTTCCCTGGTTTTGGTTTCACTATAATACTTACCTCCAGGAATAATTTTGGGAGGATTGCTTCTTTTTCAGTTTCATTGAAGACTATGAGGTGTATAGGGATTATATCTTCCATAAATTTCTTGTACAAGTACTTGACTGACCATATCAGATACAGAAGTTACATTTCTTGTTATATAGGTCTTGCTTTACCTTGGTCTTAACCATCCAGCAGAAGAATATAAAAACGAGGTATATAAAATAAAGCCATATTAATATGCTGAGCTATGAAAGGCTCAAGTTAACCACTTCTGCAGATAACCCACTACTATAGTGGACTGCTAGACTGTGTTGGATGATTTTGCTGAATTTACCAAACTGTAGTATTTAGATGCCAATGGAATATCCATTTCTGACAGGACTAAACAAAAAAAAGGGATACAAAGGAAGGACCATTTTGTATCTGTACATACAGAATAGTTAGGATAGATATACAGCTACTTTTGCTTAATTCAATGAGACAAAAGATTTTTACTAATAGTGTTTGGACAGGATATTTTGTCTGCATCTTGTACTATGGATAACCACTAAGGAGATAACAATGTACAATGTTTTAATTATTGAAACTGTCCTATTAATCAGTTTTGAAACTGTCTCATTGCTATTTGTTTTTCAATGAAATAAAATTTAAAAAAATTCTTGTAGAATTCAGCTTCGTATCCATCAGGAACTAGACTTTTCTTTGTCAGTAGGTTTTTTGTTACGTTTCATGTTTCATTGGATGTTATTGGGTTATTGAGAGTTTTTATATCTTCTTCATTTAGTTTTTGTAATTTGTACCTTTCTAGGATTCTGTCCATTTCTTTTGTATCTTCTATTCTGTGAGAATAAAAGTTCTCAAAATACCTCACTTAATCTTCTGAATTTCCACTGCGTATGTGATCATTATACCCTTTTCACTTCTTTTTTGCTTGTATTTGAATTTTCTTTTTCTTCTTTTTGTTGAGGTTAGCTAGGGGTTCATCAATTTTATTTAATCCTTCAAAGAATCAGCTTTTTGATTCATTATTGCTTTGAAATGTTTTTTTTTCATATTGATTGAATTAATTTCTGCTCTAATCTTTATGATTTCTCCCCATCTTTGAGCTTTGAGTTTGGTTTGTTCTTCCTTTTCTAGATGTTGGACTTGCAGCTTTATGATGTTTATTTGTTCCCATTTTGTTTTCCTAATATGTGTGTTCACGTCTATAAGTTCCCCTCTAAGAACTTCTTTCATCACATTCCATAAATTCTGATAACTTGTGCTTGATCTTTCATTGAATTGTAAATATTTTTCAATTTCTTGTTTGATTTCATCTGTGACCCATTGGTTGCTGAACAAGGTATTGTTTAATTTCCATGTATTCATGGGTATTTTCTGGTTTCTTTTGTCATTTATTTCCATTTTCATTGTACTCTAGTCAGATAATATGCATGAGATGATTTCTGTTTTCTTGTATATATGTAGGCAAGACCTATGGACTCATGTGTGGCTTATTTTAGAAAATGACCCATGTGCAGCTGAAAAAAATGTGTATTCAACTGTGGTTGGGTTGAACACTCTATATATGTCCACTATGACCAATCGTTCCTAGTTCTGGTTCAGTTCTGCTAGTTCTTTGCTAATTTATTGTCTGCTTCACCTATCTTTTTGGCATAAGGGCATGTTATAGTCTCCTATTAAGTCTGTGGTATTGGATATTAGATTTTTCATGTCCATTAAGATTTGTCTTATATAGTTTGTGCCCCCATGCTTTGGGTCTACATAGTTATGACTGTTACGTATTCCTTTTGAATTTATCCCCTAACAGTAGACAGTGGCTTTCTTTATTTCATTTGATCATTCTTGGTTTCAAATTGAGACTGTCTGAGAAGAGCTTTGCTACCTCTGCATTTTCTGAGGTGCTGGCCCATATTGTATTGTTTTACATCATTTTCTTTCAGCCTATGAATTTCTTTATGAGTTAAATGTGTTTCTTGTATACAGCATATTGTTGGATTTAGTTTCCTAATTCACTGTGACAATCTATTTCTTTTAATTGGTGAATTGAGTTCATTTATATTGATGGTTATAATGGAGACATCTTGACATATGATTGACATGTTAGTTACCTGGTGTTGTCTACTCCTTTTTCTCCTGTGTTTGTTTACCCTATTTATTGGGTTCCTTATGTTTTTGTTCATGGAGTCTGATCATTTTGTTCTCTCTCTAGAGCATCTTTTAGTAGTCTGTGTAGGGTTGACTTTGTCACCATGAAATTCTTTATTTGTTCTTTGTCGTGGAAGTATTTTACTTCTCCATCAAAATTGAAAGAGTTTTGCAGGGTATAGTAGTCTGGGCTGGAATTTGTTTTCATAGAGGACTTGAAGTACTCTGCTCCATGTTCTTGACTTCATGGTTTGTGAAGAGAAGTCTGCCATTGTTCTGATGGGTTTTCCTTTAAATTTGATCTGTTTCTTTTCTCTAGCGGCTTTTAGTATATTGTTCTTGTGCTGGATTTCTGGGATCTTGACTATTATACGTCTCAGTGGGTTTTTATTCGGGTTGTTGTTATTTGGCGTTCTGTATGTTTCAGTTACCTGAATGATAGATTGTTTCCCAATATTTGGGATGTTTTCTGCTTTTACTTCTGCCCATATTCTTTTTATATCATTTGTATTGACTCCTTCTTTCTTATTGATACTATTAGTCTCACGTTGTTCATCTTGGCATTGTCTTGCAAGTGATAAATTATTTTTTCCTGCTTCCTAGTTGGTTTTAAGAGATCTTTTCTTATCTTTTTGCTAGCTGCAGCAGCATCTTCAAGATATGAAACTTTATCTCTACTTTCACTAAAATGGTTTTGTGAGCTTGTGATTGAGGTTTTAAGTTCCTCTATATCTCTTTGCTTCTGCTTCATACAATGTTTCCTCCCTATATTGCTCATTGAAGGATTCCATTGTTTTTCTAATCTCCACTAATTTTTTTATCAATGTCTTCTTGAGAAGCCGTTATTAATTCTTTCATTATAGTTATCCCTTTTTTTTTTACTGCAGAGATTATGTCTGATCTGATTTTCTCTCTGTGTTTCTGCATTTGATTCTTTACTTCAGACCCTAGTAATTCAGAGATTTCTTTTTTCTTTCAAAGGTTATTTCTGATCTGAGCTCCTCTATACCTTTCTACAGTTGTTTGTTTACTTCAGACTCTCTTAATTAAGACGTTCAGCTGTGTTATTCCCAATTTCTTCTGTGATAGTGTCTTCTGCACTTGTTCTGTATGGCCTTGGGACCTGAGATTGCATTTTGCTCCTTCTCTTTGTCATTTTGTATAATACTGTCCTCTGACCTTTGCTGTAGAGCTTTCGTGCATTTATAACCTTAACACTTACTGAAATTTAGGTGCAGATCTATGAAGTTTGAATTCCTCCATTTGTTTCTGGCTTGGGCTTAGCTGTTTTGCTGAGATTCTTCCTGCTGGCACCCTTGGAAGTGAACCTGGAGTACCCCTCTGGCAAGATATTCTGCTCCTGTATTAGCTGGGTGGTTCTGGCCTCTAACCTCTCTGCATGGACTTCAGCTACAGAGTTTCTCCCCAGGCCTGTTTTCCAACTCTGCACTGGGCCTGGAGGGGTCCAGATAGCAGGACAGAAGGAGTCACTCACAAGTGGGCCTTGGCTGGGTCCGGAGGATCAAGCAGGCAAAGGGGAGCACGGAAGCTCTCCCACAAATCATTGGGTCTTGTCTTGGGCTAGGTCTGGAGGGGTTCTGAGAGTGTGGTGGAAGTTCTTACTCACACAGAGGGCCTGGGCTGGATCTAGAGGGGCCCAGTGGAGGCAGGGGAGTGTGGAAGCTCCCCCACACACTTGCTGGGCCTGGGCTTGGGCTGGGTCTGGCGGAGTCCGGAGGGCATGGGGGAAGTTCTCATTCATACCGTGGACCTGGGCTGGGTCCAGAGGGGTACATCTCCATTTTGGACTGACTCATCAGGACAGGGATCATCTGAAAAAGCATAAAGATTTCTTTGAGTTGATAATCTGTGTGAGACATGATCTGCTCATGTGTACATTGGTTGGAATGTTTCCATATTTATTAATTTCAGACTATCATAAGATGGTTAATTTGTGTTGCCGCATGCCCATTTTGAGTTTCCACATCATATTGCTTCAATGCAGATGATGATATATCACACATTAATCATTGCCTTGTTTACTCTTCTCTTATTACTGGGTCAAATACCCAACACTCAAAATGAAGAAAAAAAATGTTTATTTAGCTCACAGTTACTGGAGTTTTCAGTCTATACTCAGCTGACTCCAATTCAGAGCAGTGTATGGCAGAGAGCAAACTTTCATGATGGTGACAAAGAACAGAGAGCAAAGGGAGTGGCAGCAGCTCAGGCAGCTCCTTCCTTCCACTCTCCTCTCTCCTCTCCTTCCACTGTAATGGAAATTACACACCTCAGGGCTAGGGTGTAGCACTCACACCTGCAATAATCAATCACAAACACCAAAAGCTGCCCATGGCTGCATGAGGCTTTAGAGGGACAACTAAACCATAACATTTCACCCCAGGATCACCAAATACTCATGTACATCCCTTTATGCAAAAGAATTTTAGTCTATCTATAAGAGTTGCCAAAGTGAAAACAGTTTCAGCATTGCTGAAAATTTCAAGTCCCAAGTCTCCTCCAAGATCCAAGGCAAACTCTTGTCACTGAGCCTCTGGTCAAATGATAAGTTAAATATTCCAACATTCAAGGACACAAGATAAACATTACCATTCCCAAAGTTACAAACAACAGGGAAATACAATGCATTGGGACCAACGTAAGTGCAAAATCCAACAGGGCAAACATTACATCTCATAGTTCCATGTGGAAAATCTGAAGCAATCTGTGGCAAATTGTAAGCTCCATGAGGCTGTGCCCCTAAGCCCTCTTGGTGGTAGCTCCCATGGCTTCTCTCTTAGGCCTGCTTTGCTCCCTCTTTGCAGTTTCCCTTAAATTATCCAATTCCTGGCTTTTTCTAACTTCTGCAGTTTCCACTGAATAGGCTTCTCGCTCACAGCTTTACATACTGCCCTCCCAGTGGCACACTGCCTGGCCTCCCAGGCCTTCTGAAATCTAGGTGTAAGCCTTCTTAGCTTCAGAACTCCTGCATTCTGAAGTTGCCTTGAACCATTGCTATGTGGATGATGCCAAGGTGTGCTGTCAGCTAGAGCAGTAGCCAGACTTCCTTATCTCTTGGCTGTAGGGGCCAAGTGCTTGGGTCATTGAGCATTTTGGCCCTGATTACAAGGAATAAATTCTCTATGCCAGTGCCATTCTGGAGCCTGGTGGGACCTCTATCTCCATTCTGGAACAAGGGCTCTGCAGCTTTCTGTCCAAGACAAAGTCCCTCACCCTTACAATTCTGAGACTGCAAAGGGTAGAGACGTGCCTCCTCCTGTGATGCCCTTTCCATTCTCTAGTTCCTTCCAAGAAATGGAGATCCTCTCAACTCTAACTTTGCATTCCACAGCTTTATTGGAGCTTCCTTTCTGGCCAAACTCACAGCATTTTAAATCATCCTACTGGACTCTTTGCTCTTGATTTTCAACACAAATGTGGCTAAAATCCCCCAACAATAGCTATGCTACTCCTTCAATATTTGGTTGCTTTGAAATTTCTTTTGAAATGTTAATCAGTGTGCCATGCTTAATCTCAGTCTCAGGCAAGGTCTCTGGACATAAGCAAAATTCAGACAAATTTTCTGCCAAGCCATAGAACAAATCACCCAGAGTCTAACAAACAATGCAGTCCTTCCTCTCAGCAGAAACCTCCCCAGCCTACTCTTCACAAGCAGGCTTTCTATTAGCCTTCTGGTCTTCTGAGCTCTGACCAGAGTTTTTCATATAGAACAGCCAAAACCGTTCCTGTGCTTCTCTCATAGGCAACATCTCCAAAGCTTTCCCATCTCTTCCTGTAAGCCATTCCCAAAATCTCATAATCCAAATGATCAGGTAGTAACAGCAACAACCCCACTCCTGTGGTACCAAATTCTGTCTTGGTTACTCTTCTTTCATTGCTGGAACAAATACCCAACAATCAAAATCAAGAAAGGGAACATTTATTTAGCTCACAATTACTGGAAGTTTCAGGCCATACTCTGCTGGTTCCAAGGGAGAGCTGCATATAGCAGAGAGCAACTTTCATAGCAATAATAAAGCACAGATAGCAAAAGGAATGGCTGCAGTTCAGGCAGCTAGCTAACCGCTCTCCTCTCCTTACATTGTAATACAAATTACACATCCCAGGGATAGGGTGTAGCACTCAAACCTGCAATAATCAACCACTAACAACAGAAGCTACCTCTTGATTGCATGAGGCTTTAGCAGAACAACTGGACACAAACCATAACAATTACTGTGTCTCTACTCAGTCTCATAGTCCTTCTCCACAAAACAAAACTACTGTATTCTCTCTCAATTAACCAGCTGCTGTGTGAAATAAAATATATGTATTGGTTATTATCTATCATGGACTACTAATGAATCATGGGCCCACTCTTCTCCCTCTCTGGGTGGATGCCCTTCTAACTGAACAACTTTTCCATTCTGCATGTTTCTAAAACCAGCACCCTGTGGATGATGCCAAGGTATGCTGTCAGCTGGATAAGTAGCCAAGATTTCTTTTCTCTTGGATATAGGGGTTGAGTACATAGAGCTCAGAGCACTCTGAATTCAATTTCAAGGAACAAAGTTTCTGCTGCCACAATTCTGGAACATGGTTCACTACTGTTGGGGGATTGAAGCAAGTTTTATGTTGAGAAATAAGAGTATAGCCAGCAAAATGATGTAAAACATTGTTAATTTTGGCCAGAGAGGAAGCTCCAATAAAACTATAGACTACAAAGACAGAGAAGAGGATATCTTGATTGCTGAGGAGGAAAGCAGGATTAGGAAAGATGGGCAGAGGACATCACAAGAAAGCTTTCTTCTCAAAGTATAGTCTTTCAGTTTTGTTATTTTAAGTCTGAAAAAGGTAAATTCCAGCTGCTTCTTGTGATGTCCTCTGCCCATCTTTCCTAATCCTGCTTTCCTCCTCAGCAATCAAGATATCCTCTGCTCTGTCTTTGTAGTCTATAGTTTTATTGGAGCTTCCTCTCTGGCCAAAATTAACAATGTTTTACATCATTTTGCTGGCTATACTCTTAATTCTCAACATAAAACTTGTTTCAATCCCCCAACAGTAGCCATGTCACCACATTCAACTGCCTTGAAATTTCTGCTGCCAGATTTGTCTTCCACTCTTAATCTCAGTCTCAGGCAGTCTCTGGACACAAGTGAAATGCAGACAAAATTCCTTCCAAACCATAACACACATTATCTTGAACCCAACAATCAAGCAGTCCCGCAGAAACCTCCAGACCTTGGTCTTTACCAGCAGGATTTCTATCAGCCTTCTGGTCTTGTGAACTCTGACAAATATCTTCAATATGGGATAGTCTTAGGCATTCTAACTCTTCTTTCACAGCAAGCATGTCTGAACCTTTTGAAACTCTTCCAGCAAGGTGTTCCCCAAAGTTCCTGAACTGCACATTAAGCTATAGTCGCAAAAAAGACACAACTTCTATGGTATGATATTTTTTAATTGTTACTTTTTCTCTTTGCTGAGACAAAATGTTTGACACCCAATGATGTAGTTTGTGTCTAGACATCCTCCCAAAGCTTCATAGGGGTCATGCAGTTTTTTGGAGGTAGCTGAATCTAGAGCATGTTACTGAGTAGTAGGGCAGTGCTGTTATTAAAGATTCTTATTAAAGATTCTGGTGTTAAGGGTGTGAGCACTACATGCACCCTACATACAACAGAAGGACCAAAAGAAACTTGTTCTTTCTCTCTCTCTCTCTCTCTCTCTCTTGCTCTCGCTCTCGCTCTCTCTCCTTCTCTTTAACTAAAAGAACTGACAAGTTTATTTTCACATTTCATAAAACAAATGAAACTGTACTTTGTGCACTTTTGTTTATTGCACTTCTCCCTTCAAAACTCTTCTTTGATAGGAAGGGGGAACAAGTCTTCCTTGTCACTCATGCTGTTAGAAAACACATATAGTCACAGTACCCTGATTCACTAGTGAAGCAGAACAAATAATATAAAACTGATACAGAGGGGCTGCCACTCCATTTTATCTGTCTGGTTGAGTCATTCCTGGCCCAGTGGGCACCAACATGGACCAACCTGGTGGTCATGGAGGCCCAGGCATCATCAGCATGTGACCTCCCATGGGTGGCCTCATTCCAGGAACTGGTCCCTCTGGCATCATCTGGGGAGAGGGGAGCCCATCATTGACATCATGGGAGGGCCTCCCCTATGGGGTTCTGGAATCATATCAGGGAGAAGAAGACCTAGGAGACTGGGTGGAGGTGGGATCCTACGACCTGCGGGAGGAGGAGTGGAGAATGGAACAGGTGGTATCTTTGCTTGTTGAAATGCAGCCATTGTTTTGTCAATCAGGCTCTGAGCATGCTCTTCCATCCATTTCTGGTAGTCATCTTTCACCTTCTCTTTATGTTTCATATCACTGCAGTGTGTCTTTCTCACAGATGGAGAGTCATGGATGAGGTATATATTGCAGTAGTCACAATAAAACTTAGTCACGTTGCTCTATAGGTCGTTGGTGGCTCTCTCTCTTTTCCTTTTGCTTTTGGTATCATCTGCTGCCATGAACTATTTACCCCTCTGCTATGTACCACTCTACATTGACACCATCTGATTATGGACTGAAACTTCAAAAATATATATGCTATGCAATGTATGGTGAAAAAACATCCCTCTTTAACTTTGTGCATTGAGCATTTTGTCTCAACAAGGAAAAAAGTAACGAAGACATTCATTTAAGAACAAACAGAAAATAGAAAAATCCCCTAAATACAGAAATAAAAATACAGAAATAAAAATGAAAGGTCCTCATTAAGTCCCAATGAGGACTCATTAAGTCCTCCATGATTAAACAGTAAATTTTAAGATTCAAAAATAATCTTGTTTGACTCCACATTCCATATTCTGCAGACACTGTGATAAGGGGTCAGAGTGAAGGCTCTAGGAAACCCAGGCTTCATGGCTTTCCTGGGTATACATCAAGCAGCAGCTCTCAGAATACTGACATAAATACTATTCAGCAAGTTCTTCACCATTTTATAACAAGATTAGCTTTTCTTTCACTTTTAATGACGTGTCCCATTTTCATTTCTAAGACATCATTAAGAAGACCTTGACTTTCCAAATTTTTGCTAACATTCTGATCACAATCACTTAAGTTATCTTTAAGAAGATTGATGCTTTCTCTACAGCTTTCTTCCTAACCCTTACCAGAGCCCTTTCCAGAGCATCCTTTCATGGTCCACGCTCTATTCATTACCTACTTCTAAAAAGATGTATTCATAGTTTTAAGTATTTGCTATACTGCACCCCATTTCTCTGGAACAATTCCTAGTTTCATTATGATGCTATAAGAAAATATTTTCATACTGGATAATTTATAAATAATAGGAATTTTGTTTTCATGGTTCTGGATACTGAAACATTCAATATCAAAATTGTAGCAGATTTTGTGTCTGCTGGGAGATTAGTCTCTGCTGCACCCTCACATAGCAGAAGGGTAAGAAAAGGATGAAACTTGTGTCCATGTAAAGGAGAAGGAATAGAAAAGTCAGGTAGCTCTCTGAAGGCTCTTCTATTAGGGTACCAATCCAGTCTCCACAGTAGAGGGTGATTCAATCAATTCCACTAAGGTCCAACTCTTTATACATTACAATGGGGAAGAGATTTCAACATGAATTTTGGAAAAATATAAGCATTCAGTTGATAACATATACTCATTTATATTCTGTATATGAACTGGAGGGCTAATATGAGTATGAAAGGACTTAATATCTATTAATATCTGTTAATAACAGTTAACTGTTAATATCCATTAGCTGTTAAAACAGTTAATATCTGTTCTTGTACAAGTGCGCAAATAATATATGTAAGAGTTACTTTTAAAAATATAGTTTAAAAATTTATAGTTTGTACTTTTTTGACATCTTCTGAAGATTCTTGCTTAAAAAGATACATTATATGGGGATGTTTTATTATAATTTATGAAGAAATACACTAACTTTTGGAGTATATGCTCAAATATTGTTACCAATGGAGTGAAAGTTAATGTGTAGTCTACTTTACAGCAGATACTAGGGCTCCTGAGTGTTTCCCAGATCCCATCTAGCATTAACACTGATATTGCCCTCCCTGGTGATGTCAGGCAGGATTGGTGGTAGGAGTAGCTACTGGATTAAGAGCAAAAATATTCAAGTATGATCGCACCCACACATGCCCCCCACTACACATATGCATGCATGTACACCACATAATCACAGCCCTCTGGGAGGCTGAGGGAGGAGGACTGCAAGTATGAACATAGGTTGGGAAGCTTAGTAATTTAGGGAAATCCTGTCTCAAAATAAAAAAAAAAAACATAAAAGAGCTCTAGTGTAGCTCAGTGTTGGGTTCAATCCCCAATACCATTAAAACAAGAAAGCTAAAACCTATCACCTTTCAAGTTTTCTCTTTACACATCTGTGTATTAAGTATTCTTTCTGATCTAATTGTCATTTTTGTCTGATTCCTTTCATATCTTTTTATTCTGGTTTTGATAGCTGTCATGCTCATACATTCCCTGGGAAGGTGTTTAGAAATGTGCCAGTTCAGCATAAGGACATTCTGGATGTGTCCTCTCCACTGGGCATTCAGTTCTCTGTCTCCAGTTCTCTGGTTATGGTCCTCATTACTTCTCTGAGCAGGAATGCCCAGACCACAGGTACAAATGTGAATACAAGCTATGTTTATTTCCTTTCCATTCAGTGCAAGCAGAAAAGATTACAGTTTTTATAAAAACAACATTTATTTGAAGAATCCAAAAGGAAATAAATGAAAAAGCAAATCAATGAAGTAAATGGGATTTTCTAGTATTTTTCCAGTCATCATTTAAGCACATGGTCATTCAATCTGCTTTGGCACATTCCTACCTAAGGCGACTTCATGTTGGATTCTGAGACCTTTTTTCTACTTGTCATTTGCTGAAGATCAAAATCCAGATTATGGGGCTGGTGAGATAGCTCAGCAGACTAAAGAGCCTACTTAGGCAAGCTTAGGCAAGCACAGGGATTGCGGTTTGATCCCCAGCACTATGCCATGCCAGCCCCAACCCCAGAGCGGGCTGAGCTGGCCAGAGTCTGGGCGTGGTAGCACATGCCGGTAATCCCAGCACTGGGGAGGCTGAAAGCAGGAGGATCATGAGTCCAAGCTGGGTAGTGAAACCCTGAAACAACCAAATATATTTTAAAAATCCAGATTCTGTATTTTTTATTAATGTCCTCTATATTTTGAGTATACTAGTTACTGTTAAGATATAAATGTTCCCCTTGAAAGTCTCATGTATTCAGATGTTCTAGTTCTTAGAAAGGGATTGCATCATGAGGCACATCAATGGATTCATCTATTGATGAGTTTATAAATTGAACGTTCTGATAAGAGGTGGGCTCTGATTACATGTAGATCACTGGAGGCATGACCTTGGAAAGGGTATTTTGTCCTCTGCTCCTTCTTTCCCTTTCTCTGTGCTTTCCGGCTGTGATGGGATGAGCAATTTTATTCTGCCATACTGTTCTGCCTTGGATCCGGCTGACTTTGGACTGAATCCACTGAAAACTGTGAGCCAAATAAATCTCACCTGCTTTATGTTGCAGGTGTTGGATATTCAATACAGATACGAAAGAGTGACTAATACAGTACTTTAAGGACACACATTGCATTAGAAGACCTTCAATGTCCTCTCTTCTTTCTTTCCTTATCCCTGCAAAAGAATTTCACTCAAGATTATTTTACCAATTTTGAAATACACCATTCTGATTTATTTATGGGCTCTCCTTGGCATCTTCCCTAGTACTCCCAGATGATGCAAATATTCTTAGCTTCCCAGGACACCTCAAATACTTCTTTCTCTAAGGAACTCTTTACACTATGGATAGCAGGACATTTTTGTATGTCTCAAATCACATTTAAAATCTGTCTACTGGCATTGTCTATAGAAATGAGCAAGATTGTTCTGTGCAAAGTTACTTGGTTGGACTAGAAGCCTCAAAATACTTTTCTGTGATCCCTAAACTTCTTATGTAGTTCATCAACATCCAGAACCATCTTAAATATTGTGATGTATTATATTTTTCTGAGCCGTTGCAATATCTTGCCCATTTATGAACTACTGCAATGCCTGAGCCATTCATATACTTGGATCCATAATGTGACTGAATCTCAGTATCCCAGTACATGGTTGTCCATACATCAAACCATCTCACATAGTGCTAACCTCACTACTGCTCCCACCATCTCATCTCTCAAAGCTCAGTGTAGTTTATGTAGTTTATGGTATCATAAATTACAGCCTTGATTTTGAGAGAATACTACAAAGCATAAAAGACAAATTAAGGTTGAAGTAATGACGAATTTGGAATATGATCAGTCTTTTTGGGTGCTCTAGAAATGCATATCGAATATATCCAGGTTACTAAGGCTTAACATTTGATTAATATGTGTGCTTGGCTACTTGCTCCTCAAAGTGAATGCTGAAAAGGTAATGTCCTTTGAAGCAGTTGAGCGTATTGGAAAAACATGTTGCTTTCCAAAAATGGGTAAAGGCCAGCGAGAGCAGACTATTCTGGTTATTTGCCTGGAATTTAAACATTTTCTCTCCATGCTGTAGATTTACTAAACTCAAGCTATTATAATTTGTTGGTTCAGTATAGATTTAAATGATAGACTTGTTAACATGTAAATTACAAACATACACCCGCTCTGTCTTCAGGACATAGAAAGTAGAGGGGGGATTTTTTTTTTTTACACAGTTGATAATACCATTTTAAACTCATAGATATTTGTATGTTGCTGCTTTTCATTTTGATATTGTTTTCATCTTTATATCTTGCCTCAGTCTCAGGGGAATCCTTTACTCAGATGTTTCTTCAAGGTCTCTGTCAGACCTTACTCCCTTCTTCAGTTCCTACTTGCTATAATTCTCATGCTAACTTCTGCTGTGGGTCTGATCCACCAGGACTGATTTTGTTATCAATTTCTCTTTCTGTATAGTGCTCAATATCACTGAAAATGTATTTAATTTTTAAAACATTCCCCAATCATGGAAGGGAGGGAGGGAGTTGGCTTTCAAAGTAAGAAAAGTACTTGGACATAGTTATGCATCCCATTATATCATTTGAAAGTCAATAATGCCTAAAAATAGATGAAATAGTATTCCATTTTATCATTAAATTAACTTTCACTAGTCTAAATAGAATACCTAAAGGCAGAAGAAATTGTGAAATAATGTGATAGGCAAAATAATGCTCCCTCCTGTACACCGTAAGATGTTTATACTATAATCCCCCGAACCTTGATAATGTTGCTCTCTATTATTGATTCGATAAACACATAACCCTTGGGATAAGGAGAATATTTTGAGTTATTTAGGTGGTATAGTCTGATCACAGAAGTACTATATGTAAAAGTGGTGAGTCTTTTTCAACTGTGATCAGATGACAGAAGAGTTGGAAAGAGATTCTACTTGCTGGCTTAAATATGGAGGGAGGAGACCATATGCTGTGGAATTTTGTTGTCCTCTAGAAGTTAGAAAAAGCAAGGGAAAGAAATTATCCTCTCAAGGCTCCTCAAAGGATCACAGCTTTGTTGGCACATTGGGAAATATGAATGAGATCCATGTCAGACTTGGCCAACTGTAAAATAATGAATGTGTGTTGGTCTGATCCACTAACTTTGTGGTAATTTGTTATCAACAATAGAAAGTGAGTTCAATTTATTTCAAAGACCCCTTTCCATCTTGGAAATGTGGTCATTATGTTCTATTTCTTGAAGGACCTCTAGCAGAGTCAAATGCTGCTGCTCTTATTGCTGCTTGCTTTGCAGTCACCCCTTCTATGAAGTCTTTGGATTCTTTGTCAATCCAGCAATTAAATATTTTTTCACCCATGAATGACCCTTCTAAAATGTTAATTGGATGGTACTTCTCACCTTTTAGTCTTTTAGTTGCTCTTCTTTTCTTTTAAAACAAAAATGAACGAACAAAAACAACCCAAGGTTCTTAGCATGCTCCGCAAGATTATTTAAGAAATTGCCCCTACCTACTCCCTAGACCCTTACACTTTACCACTTCTGTGTTTCAAACATACTATTGCTTACCATTCTCCAAAGAAATCATGCCCATTTTTTTCTGATTTTCACTGACTGGTTGTGCCAGCCTCTTTCCTGTGTCTTTTTACTATTTACTCACAACTCTAGTCACACTACTTGATCCTTTGTATTCTCATATAATACTCATCTTGACTTTTATATTAGCACTGATACTATGCTGCACTAATTATTACATCTATATTTTTGAGTTCTCTATAGGCCAGAAGAAGGGCTTTCAGCTTTAATGTTAGTGACTACATTGTCACTCAGTGCTTGGGAAGAGCTGAATAACTACTTGCTGAGTTATTCTTGCTAGATAAGTACTTGCTCATTGTTCTTGGTCACCCTAAAGTCTCTATGAACTAAGAACTTAGTTTGGATGTTAGGAGAGCCAATACTATCTTTTAGTCTTTTGACAGTGACTTGGGAGCAGATAACTCATTGTCATAAGCTCTTCCCTGGCAGGCACAAGATCCTGAGTTCAATTCCTGGCACCACATACAGTGCCAGTCCTCAAACCCTGGGCACACAGTGCCAGCCCCAAAGCAGGCATGGTGGTGCAAGCCTGTAATTGCAGCACTGGGGAGGCTGAGACAGGAAGATCACTATGAGTCTGAGCTGTATAGCATGATCTTGTTAAAAAAAAAAAAAGACACAGGAGTTCCAAGTTCTTCTCCTTTCCCCGTCAGATTATATTTATTCTCTGGGTGTGGGGGGGGAAGCAAAATTTGAAATCAGAATTTTTGTTTCAAGCTTCTCCTTTTGGGGAGTTTTTGTTACCATATTTGCACCCAAAGGAAGAAGTCACTTATGTTTTTGTTGAATATGCAGTTTGAAGTTGTGATCCAGACTATTTCTTTCCTGTTTGCAATAGAGGTGTTATTATGACAGACTGGTAGCAGACATGGACTATCAGGATCAGGGAGATCTAAACACTGTGACATGTGTTACTTTTTGTTTTCTTGAAACTAACAGAGAAATCTGAAGGTGCACCTTGCTTCATCATCTACGTTGAAGAAAAATATCAGATAAATTATGATAATTGAGCTAAATTACATCCTATTTGTAAGTGTAGTTGTTCCATCCCTGAGAAAGTAGTCAACTTACACAGGGCTGTCTACCTGCATAGGCCTACTTGAAGTGAAAACAGAGGTTGCTTATTCAGAAAATACTCTGTGCTACCCTTTCCTCTCAAGTGTAATGAAATGGGAAGAGACGAACATTGATCATGGATCCAAAGCCTTTGGTTACATGGTGAGCAGTCTACTGAAGCTGGGCACAGGGCGTGTTCTCCAAATAGCAGCACACATGTCCATGCTAGCACTTTTGCAAATAAAGCACAAAGTTACAATCTTGGCATTAGAAGGGGGGCAAGAGGCAGAACAAAATACCCCTTATCCTAGGGTAGTATCTACATCTCTATGAACTCATTTGGGGTTCTGAAGGGACTTTCCTGATAATTTGGGGATTCTCTTCCTTTGGAAAATGAAAAATTTCTGATGCTGCATACACAGGTCATTCATAGTTGTCAAAACTGTGAAGCCAGTGCCGGAGAAACTAGTTATTATGCCACTCTTAGTATCTGACTGAGTTGTATGCTGTGTTAGTAATTTGAGGTGTATATAAAAAATGAAATAACTGGCTGGGGAGATAGCTCAGTGGTCTAAGTGCCTGCCTGGCAAGCTCAAACACCTGAGTCGATCCTTGGTGTGCCGGCCTGCCCCAGGCCTGCTGAGCTGGCCACCAAAGCCAGGGTGATAACACATGATTGTAACTCCAGTGCTGGGGAGGCTGAAACAGGAGGATCACTTCAAGTCCATGCTGTGCAGCAAAACCCTGTAACAAATACATAAGTTTTTTTTTTAAAAGAATGAATGAAATAACTAACCCAGCAGTTCTAATCCATTCCATTCTGTTCCATTCTATTCTATTCCTTCATTAATTCATTCACCCACTCAAATGCCATTTTTGTATTTAGAGCACCTACAGTGAAGCAAGTGTTGTGCTAGGAACTGAGGCTTTTCCAGATAGATTTGCTATCAGGGGCCAGTTATTCTAGAAACCATCAGTAATTGCCTCTTACCTTTGTTTATCCTGCCTCATGCTAATTAGTCTATATTGATTCAGTTTGTATTCATCCCACCTGTGTCACAGGCATGGTCTGGTGCTATTACTTTGAGATGATGGAATACTCATCCCCAGGGAGCTCGCTATTTACTGTTTGGTTTCCTCTAAACTCCTGTACAAGAACAGGTGAGTTATAGATGATAAATAAAAGTGCTTCCTCTGCCATGCTTTCCTCTTCCCCTGGAGGAAGAGCCTCAATATGAAAGTTTGGTTTGTAGAGTCTGATTAAGAAGCAAGGTGAACTCAGCGGGGCTGGAAGGGGTTGATGCCCTCTTGCTCAAATTCAGGTTCCAGTAAAAACCTTCAGTCCTCAGAATATTCTAGAATTAGCAAATAGTAGAAAATAAGGGATTGTTTTTCTCTAAATAGTATAATATCTCAACTAATGTATGGAATAAGATTAAATTTAATCCATTTTCTCTTAAATTGTACACATTCTGAGTTATTCATATTTCTGAAATCTACTTTCTTCCTATCTTCTCACGTTCTTTGTCATTGAAAAATATTTTTGTTTTTATTAGCACATGTTTGCCTTACATCATGATTGCATTCATCATGGGGAGATGATAAAGGTATACAATACATCTTAATTCTTTTTAAGTCCCCTTCCACTTTCCTTCCTCTTCCTTCTTACTTCATTTGGTTCATTTCCCATTTGAAGAAGCTCTATCTCCTTGTTTCCTGTAATCTATCTTTTTGTCTCTTCAATGTATTTATACTTCAGGTTTCTCATGTAAAAGAAATCATATGCTATTTAAGATTATGTGTCTGATTTATGGTCTTAAAATTAAGGTCTCAGTGTGCCACAAATTTATGGCACAAGTTTATTCTCTTTATTGGAGAATAATACTCCATGGTATATAAACATCACATTTTCTTTATCTAGTCATCTGTTGATGGCCACATGGGACAATTCCAAGGTTTAGCTGTTACAATCTGTGTTGCCATAAACAAGGGTATGCATGTAGCATTGTAATATGATGCCTTAACTTTTTGGGGGACCTATTAGAAGATGAACAGCTGAGCCAAATGAAGTTTTTAGTTTTAGCTTTTTAGAACGCTTCATACTAATCATGGTTGTACTATCTTACAATCCTACTAACAATGTAATTTGTTCTTTTTTCTTCTTAATATCCTCAATATTATGTTATTATTTGATGTCTTGATGATAGCTTATGGAATAAGATAAAATATCAATGTTGTTAAATTTGAATTTTTCTAATGGAAGAGTATTGCATGTTTCATGTACTTATTGACTATTTGCACTTCTTTTTCTGAGAAGTATCAATTCATTTGTCTATTTTTGATTAGGTCATATTTTGAGGTGTAATTTTTTGGAGTATTTTTCTATATGATAGATGTTAGTCCTCTGAGGAAGTAGTTGGCAAACGTTTTCCATTCCTTACGTCATGTTTTTACTCTTGATTTTTTTCTTTGTTATCTAGAATCTTTTGAATTTGACATGATCTTATATGTTGATCCATGATGTTGTTCTTGGGTAATTAAAATTCTATTTGAAAGTCTTTGCCTATTTCGATGTCTTCAGAACAATTTATCTATTTTATTTTTTATCTATTTTATGTTTCAGAAGATTGTTTCTGCTTTACTAGTGAAACTTTAACCATTTTGATGTTAGTTTCATACATGGAGAGAGTTGTGAGCTTAGATTCAGTTCTCTGCTTGTTTACAGCCAGGTTTGATAAAGAGGCTATTTTTCTCCCAGCATATGTTTTTGGTCTATTTGTTGAAGACAATACAACTGAATGTGCCTGGGGTAGTTTCTGTGCCTTCAGTTCTGTTCGATTGATCCCCACGTCTGCTTTTGTGTTAGTACCATGCTGCTTTTGCACTGCAGCTTTTTAATTTTGGGATTGTGATGCTTCCTTCTTTTTTTCTTTTTACTCAGGAAGCTTTTGCTATTTTGCATCTCTTCTGGTTTGATGAGTTGTAGTATTGTTTTCTCTAGTTCCATGAGGAATGTTGATATATTGATTGTGATTGTATTGAATCTGTATATTGACTTAGAAAGTATGACCAGTTTGACAATGGAGATTCTTCCTACTGAAGAACAGGAGATGTCTGATGTTCTCTTCAATGTTCTCTCAGAAGACATTCATTTTCACTATAGAGGCCTCTCACTTTCTTTGTTAGATTAATTCCTGTGTATTTAATTTTTCTAGAAGTTACCAAGAATGATATTTTTTTTGAATTTCCTTCTTGGTGAGTTCATTATTTCAGTATAGGAACATTATTGATTTTTGTCTTCATTTTATATCCTACTCTACTGATGAATTTGATTATTAATTTCCATGGTCTTTGGTGGAAGATTTTTTATTTTCTATGGAAATGACAATGTCTGCAAGTAAGGATAATTTAAATTTTTCCTTTCTTATTCACATCCATTTTTCGTTTCTTTAGTCTGATTTCTCTGGCTAAAATTTCAAGTAGTCTATTGAACAGGAGTAACAACAGTGGCATTTTTGTTTTATTCCTGATTTTAGAGGAAAAAAAGAATTTTCCCTATTGAGTATGATGTTGGCAGTAGGCTTGTCACAAATGGCTTCTATCAGATTGAGATAAAGTCCTTCTATGCTTACTCTCCTTAGGTTTTTTTACAATGAACAGTTGTTGAATTTTGTTTCGTAAAACATTTTTTCTGGGTCTACTGAAATGATCATGTTTTTTTTTTTCTTGCTCCATATGACATGCTGCATTTATTGATTTGCTTATGTTGAATCATCCTTGAATGTCTGGGGTGAAACATGCTTTGTCATGATATATGATCCTTTTAATGATTTGTTGCATTATGTTTGCCAGTAACTTGTAAGATTTTTGCATCTATGTCTGTTAAAGACAGTAACCTTGTAGTTTCCTTTTGTAGTTAGGTCCTTGTCTGGAGTTAGAAGTAAAGTAATTCAAGCTTCTAAGAATGAGCTAGGTAGTACTCTTTTAATTCAATTTCACTGAAGTGATTGAGGAGTGACATTAGATCTTCTGCGGCTTTCTAGTAGACTTCAGCCATAAATCCACCGGGTGCTGGGCTTTTCATAGTTGGCAGGTTTTTAAATTACTGCTTTAATTTCTTTGCCTTTTATTTGATGATTCAGGGTTTTTAATATATCTTTCATTTATTTTGAATAATTCATGTGTATCTAGGAGTCTATCCATTTTTTCTTGATTATTTTGTATACTGAAGCTTATGTATTCAAAGTAATTGCTACTAATCTAGATTTTCACTGTGTCCATTGAGATTTTTGCCTTTTTCATTTCTAATTGCCTCAATGTGGATCTTTTCTCTCCATTTTGGGGCTGACATTGTTCATTTATTTGTTTATCTGTTTGTTATATGGAAAAACCAGCTCTTCAAATCGTTCCTTGTTCTAGTTTTGGATTTGGACTGTTGTTTTGTAGGATCTTAGTTACATCATTAGGTTATTTATTTGGGTTTGCTCTGTTTGTCAAATGTGGAGATTCAGTGCTATAAGTTTCCCTCTTAGGACTACTTTCAATGTGCTCAATAGGTTCTGGCATATTGTATTTGCATAAATCATTTGATTATAGGAATTAATTTCTTTATTTCTTCTGTGACCCATTGATCTTTCAAAAGTGTGTTGCTTACCACATTCCTGGTGGATTGAGGGACTGGTGATACATGAATATTTGTCTTGTTGAGTAGCTCAAACTACTAGTAGTTAGTTATTTAGCAACAAATGATGGAATTCAAATCAGAGCCACCTGGCAGCAAGACATATGAGCTATAACCCCATCATGAACATGTTAATCTCCATGTGCTTGAGTAATTTCTGTGCTTTCTCTTGCCTTTGACTTCTAGTGTCTCTTGCCATTGATTCCTAGTTTCATTGCACAATGATCTAATAATATGCATGGATAGTCTTGAGGTTTTTTAAATTTAAGCAAAGATTATTGGAAGTATTTGATCTCTTTGGCAGCAAGTTTTTGGTGCTGCTGAGAAGGATATATTTTGTTGTTTTGGGATGAAACACTCTGTAGAAAACTATTAAGTCCATTTGTTCAAATATGTCCTTAACTCTGAACACTCTAGATATCTTTTAAGTTCATTTCTTCGAATATGTGCTCATCATGAGTGAAAGTAGAAATAGATGGTCTTTACCTCATCTTGATAAAAGCCATGGATGACAAACCAACTGCTAGCATCATACTAAATGAACAAAAACTGAAATCCTTCACTTTAAAATCAAGAACAAGACAAGGATACACACTGTCACCCCTCTTGCTCAATATAGTTCTGAAACCATTATACAGATCAATTAGACAGAGAGAAACAAAATGAATAATGATTGGAAAGGAAGAAGTGAAACTGTTATTCAGAGATGACATGATATTTTAAATAGAAGATCCCAAAAACTCCACAAGAGACTTGTAGATTTAATAATCAAATTCAGTAGTATAGCAGAATACAAAGTCAACACTCAGAAATCAATAGCATTTCTGTACACAAAAAATTAATGCACTGAGAGAAATTAGGGAAATCCATGCCTTTCATAATAACATCTAAAAAAGAAATACTTAGAAGTCAAGTTCATAAAGGAAGTAAAATATTTATACAGAGAAAATTATAGTACCTGAAAAAAGATATCGAATGAGATTTCAGAAAAAGGAAAGATACACCTTCTTCCTAGATAGGAAGAACTAATGTTGTGAAAATAGCCATGCTCCCAAAGTTGTTACGCATATTCAATGCAACCTGAATTAAGATACCATTATTATACCGCACAGATCTAGAAAAAGCATTCCTAAAATTCATCTGGAACTAGGAGAGATAAAGAATAGCAAAATCAATTCTGGGCAACAAAGGAAAGGCAGGAGGCACCACAATACTTGACTTAAAATTACACAACGAAGTTACTCTGATAAAAATCACTATGGTACTGACAAAAACAAAACAAAACAACAACAAAAAAAGACCTAAGAATCAGTGGAACAGATTAGAAGATGTGGATACAACTATAAACATACTCAGCAACCTTATCTTTGACAAAGGAGCCAAACATGTTCTCTGGAAGAAAGTCTCTTAATAAACAGTGCTGGACAAACAGGCTTTCCACATGTTAAAGGCTAAAATATGGCCCATGTGTATCACCATAAACTAAACTAAAGTCAAAATGGCTCAAATGTTTAAATATTAAAGCAGAAACACAAAATCTACTGGAGGAGAAAGCAGGTAGAAATCTTGAAGACATAGGGGTAGGTAGAGAGTTCATGAATAAAAACCATACAACATGGGAAATACTTCAATAATGTCTTGAATATTGCTGATGACAAGTGGATTAAATGAAAATGTATACTATTATAGAGTAGGGCTTTCCTTTATGCATTTGGAGCAGAGGCACAATAGATGCAGGCTGTTAAGAGATCCAGGAGTCTGGAACAAACCCCACAATACCCTTGATTCAATACCCTAAATTCAATACCCTAAATTTGATCATAGAACCTTTTTAGAGGAATAAGTGTGCATCTTTTATCTTTATTATGTACAATTTTTTTAAATGTACCTAAGTAAGTACAAAAAGAGAGTATTTATTCAGAGATTGCTCTGTATCCATGGAGTTAGACACCATCTTTTGTGTTTTATAAAGTTGCAAAGGCAGGAAGAACAGAAACCTTATAGTGAAAATAAGAGATGGCTTCAGTTATGCTTCAATTAGAAGTTGTTAGCATGGGGAAACTGGAGGTGAGCTAAATACAAGTGGTGTGTCTTAGGTATTTGTTTCGGGGAGTGCATTTGGTGCTGTCTGTGCTGGAAGCCAACAGTCATTGACCAAGTCCTACCCAGGCTGTCATGATTGCTGCAGAGGCTGTGGTTTGGTTTCTTGAGCTGATGCTGCAGAATTTGTGGATCGGAGCTGCCATACATGATCTGGATGTTGTGTATGGATATGTCCAATCTTTTCACCTGTTTTTCTCTTTTGGTCATTCTGTCTTTGATGAGAGCTTCAATAATTTATCATAAACCAGAGATTCAGATTTTTACCTCCTAGGGATTGTCTAGATGACCCCATAGGTGAAAACATTATGATGCTTTCTTAACTCTTTGTTGCTTTATCTTTATGGTGATCATCTGAGAAATGGCAGTTATATTAGAAGAATTAAGACAAAAATGGTCCAAGGCCACAACTACAATGACAAAAATTATAACAGTTAATAATTTCTATATGATGCTTTGTTACTACAAATCCCAACTGTGTGACTCAGGCCAAGAGATTAAATCACATAGACTGTATCTATACTTTGTTTGTTTACTAAATTCAAATACTGTAGGAAACATTAGTTATGGAACAGACACCACCAGGGCCAACCAATATGAAATCCAGGTTGCCGTGATTTCCCACTGCTACTTTTGGAAATGATTCTATACTAAATTCTGTGAAATCTAGAGTAGTGGTGATATTATCAACAACCGTCAGTGTTGGTAATAAGTTTATCACAGCCTTTTTAATTTGAAAAAGTTTTATAAATGAAGACACTGCTCTATTGTTTACATGAAGGAAAAGAGTAATTCTTCTGTGTAGAGTGCCCAAATAGCCAAGAATGGAGTTCATTTTGGAGTTTTTAACTGAGTTGGAAGTCTTACCAGAGTCTTGGTGACCTGCACAGTCAGGGTTTCTATTTATAGACAACTGTGAGAATATTATTCCTAATGTGTACAACATCCTTTGGTGAGACAGACAAGACCAATTATATTGACTACAGAGTAAGTGTTTTCCTGTAGGAGCACTGGGAATAGAGGAGTTGTTCACATAGCTGGGGTTGCATTTTGAATCTCTTTTGTTTGTTTACAGGTGGAAATTACCGGGCTGCCAAATAGCTCAGAGGATTATAGCACCTGCTTAGGCAGATGCAGTGGCTGGGAGTTGGATCCCCAGGCCTGCTGTGCTGGCCTTGCCCCTGGGGTGCACTGAGATGGTGATTGAGACTGGGCATGGTGGTGTGTGCCTGTAATCCCAGCACTTGGGAGGCTGTAAACAGGAGGATCACTATGAGTCTGATCTACACAGTGAGACCCTGTACATCCTGTCCTAAATACAATAAATAAAATAAAATAAAATTCTAAGTCTAATCAATACACAATAATAGTTGGTTATTTTTTCTGAGAACAAATCATTGTTAGAGTTTTGAGATAATTTGTGTAAGGTCATTTTCCATGTAGGCATAAGAGGAAATAATACTTACAGTTCTCTGCAGAGACACTGGAATTTCCCAGAAGTTTTTGTTTTGTTTTATCATGGGGGTCTGGTGACCAATGACATATCAGCAGTCATTCAGATAACTTAATATTTCTTGGGGCCGGTGAGATAGCTCAGTGGCCTAAAGCACCTACTTAGGCAAGCTTAGGCAGGCACAAAGAACTGCGGTTCAATCACCAGCACCGCATGCCACTCTAGTCCCACCCTTAAGTGGAGCTGAGCTGGCTAACTAACTAACCAACTAACTAACTGAATGAATAAATAAATAACTTACTATTTCTGATAAGTAAAGAATATCTTTAGAAAGAATATGTTCTGACATAAGAGACATAATAAGGAGGGAAGAAAAAGAGGAAAAGGGCCATTATAGACATATGACAAAAGGAAGTCTATAGAAAATGAAAGAAAAAAGTTATAAGCAAGGAGATGAAAGAACCAAAACATACATTCAACATGGTCTTTGTTTGATATTGGGGGTAGCTGTCCACTGCCTGAAGTCATTACCTTGTTCTAAAGGTTTTGGGTCAACTGCATGCTTCTGAAAGAAGATTGGCTGCTTCTACAGGATCTGTGAGAATCCTTGTTTGGAAAATTTTACTCGGAGTAGTCTTCTATTGTATCAAATTCAGAATTGCTTTTCAAATTGTGAAATAGGAACTCAAAAAAAGGAATCCCTGGAGTTTTATTGTTGTAGTTATTGTTAAAGGTACGTGACAAGGTCCTTTTCAATAATATTCAAAAGTGGTTTTTTTTTTTTTTTTTTTTTTTTCTCTGATGCCTCTTTCAGCAGATGAAATCTTCTGGTTCATAATAATGAAGAAGTTGTCTAGGAGGAAGGGAGTTGAAATAGGAGTCTCTTTCAACATTTTAAAGGCAGAAAGTCAGAGTCTAGCATTGGAGATAAAATGCCCAAATATATGGATCATTTGGTGGTTCTCTGCCAACCTAAGATGATCACGAGGGACTCCTTCTGGTAGAGACTTGAAAGTAGCACAATTCAGGTTATGGCTACAATGAATAGTAGAGTAAGAGGAAGAGATCAGAGGTTAATTGTCTGAATAGTGTTGCGTTCTTTATCAGAAGTAATGTCTGTACTTCATGAGTAACCAAAAGGTCCTGTAGTCCTAAGACAAGCATGATAAAGCCTTGCCTTAGGGTCAAGGATGAAGTTGAGAAAGCCAGTATATTTTTGATGGGTCCTATGATGCTGGGTTAAAACCCCAGGGTTTTGTCCAGGTTAAACATGATAAACAAAGATCTCTACTTGTCTGGATCACTCTTGTTTGGATATATGCTTCTCTGCTCAGTTTTCCTAACACTTTCCACCAACTGTTGTACTAGTTACTTGCCTTTTATGTCTGAATTCCACAACTAGCTTATAAGCTCCATGAAAGCAATGGCTTTGTTTACTGCCATATTTCTATGCTAAGAGGAGTCCTTGATGTAAGGTGTTTTACAATAGTTATTAAATAAATGAACAAAATCATATCTAAATAAAAATATTTAATATCTTCCCATTATGTAACTCTGTCACTTGCCACATACTCTGGTGGATCTGAAAGAAATAAAAGGCAATTAACAATTGAGAGACAAGACTGTCAAAAAATCAAAAATTAAAAAAGGAAAAAACTTAATGATTTTTGTGTCTAAATAGCTACAGAAATGCAGAGGCAGGATATACTTGTCAGGCTAAAGCAAAAAGGTTTGGTGGAAGGTTGAGAAAATTGGCTTAATAAATATCTTATAGTTGAGGAAGAGGAACTCAACATAGAAAGAAGATATCAGCTGTGATCTACCGCCCCTATTTCATATTCCAAAAACAATCAAGGCCTGAAATTAGATTATTAGAGACTCAGTATGGACATGAAGCCACACTTTTTAATGATCAAAAGTTCTGGTTTTAGAGCTGTCAGGGTAAATTATAAATACTTCTTCACCCAAAAGTTATTCTTTGTTCATTCATTCATTCTTTCAAATATGTATTAAACAGTTCTTCTTAATTCAGTACTTTGCAGGTAAGAGTTTTGGAAGCTTTTATAAGTGGGTTGGAGAAAGAGAAAAAAGAATATGTGTACCAAGTAGCCAAGTGAAAGGACAAAGAAGCATATAATTATTACCTGATGAGCAGCTTAGTGTAGGTACTGTGTTGGTCTACACGAGCTGTGGCTCACTGTTCAACAGAGACGGTCTTGCCTGTACCACCATATCTGTGTACCTTATATGAGAAAACACACAATAAAGGACTTTATACTGTAATTACTATCAAATGTTTTTGTCGTTATCTGGTAAAATGGGAAGATAGATGATTCCAAAATCATCTGTACATCTAATGAGAAATTATGAAATTTGATAACTATTAATATGAAGATCTTTAGAACTGACCTGCTTAAAACTGTGGGGGAAACTGTGGTGGCAAATACTGAATTTTTCATCTCAGCGAGGGCAATGATCTTAGCATCCTCAAACTTCCAAGGCAATAGTTTAAACTCAGAAGCCAGAGAAGGATTCTACTCATCTTCTTGAATTATTTTGGGGGAAATGAATTATTTAAAGGCCCACCATGAAACCAAAGTCAGTCATTTCCATTAGTTTTTAAAAGCCTGTTAAGCAAAATTGCTATTGGTGCAGTACTTAGTTATTTTCTGCTTTCTGGTCTAGAAGGGAGCACAGTTGCTAATGTAATCCTCCCAAGTGAACTTGGACTTCCCATAAGCATCTAGTTTTTCAGTGATACTTTTCTCCAAAATGCATATGTTTACAAGAATTACTCCTTGGGAAATTGTCATTACCAGACAGAACCTGCTTTGGAACCCATTTTCTCTCCTTTATCAACAAAGTCAAATTGAATAGTTTTTTTCATTTTCAAAAATTGATGAAATAGGGAAAAAGAGGCTCTTAGATTTTAAAAAGCAAGAAATTGAATGAAACTTTTTAAAGCTTGAGAAAGTTCAAAGTGAAAAAGGGGCAGGGGCATTTTTGACAATATTCTTTTAAAGTATTGATTTTTCTTTTCAAAATTGATCTGAAAGCATGACAAATGTGTACTCCAATACCCAATACAGTATTAAAAGAAACCCAAATGTCAGGATGAAAATCTAACAGGCTACAACCTTAGCAGCAAGAAAGATAAAATATCTTATGTGACCCAGAGTTTCTGAAAATGCCTTATTTATCTTTTTATTGTGGGGGCAGGTCTTTATTTATTCACCTCAGTTGAAATCATCTAGGAAAGAGGTGCCAGAAGTCATTTCTTCTATTAGTGTTGCCAATCAAACTTTGATACACTCCAGTAAACAGCTTTTTTTTTGGGGGGGGGTGTATGTATTTATAGGAATGACCAAACTTGCTAATATTAAGAGTAAGTACTTTACTTGCTCTTTCAGTAATAGATATTCAATCATTAGGCATCTACCTAAATGTGATGAATCAGCACCCTGTTGAATCAAAGGGCAGCTGTACCATGCTAAATAGTTTTCCTGCAGACCTCACAAAGGTTCTTTGCACCCCAGAAGGTATTGATTTCATTACATGTGCTAATTTAGCAGTTCTCTGGTTTAAAGACTATAATTACAACACAATACACAACCTGTATATACCAGCTTCTTGCAGGGAGAAAAACTTTTGCTCTCAATTTATTAACAGCAAATATACACATTTTTCTGCAAATGCTAGTTATAAATCTCTCTTTTATATCCACAAGGCTCTGCTATTATAGCTTTTTATTAATAAAATGAACAATTTCTTACAGTGTTAATGAGTGAGAGCTTATCTCTCGCTCCCTTTTATGTTTAAAATGTGCTGAAGAACTGGACGTTTAAGCATGTAGGTGACTAAGGTACATGAAGGTTTTAATAATTAGATTCCATCTATCTCTATTTTCACTGATAGAAAAATGTTACACTTGATTTTCTCATTTTCATAGCTATATCAAAGTTCAGAGGAAACAAATCAAACAGTAATATGATAATAGAGCTGAATTATAGAGCAGCTTCACTGTAAGTGGAGTTTTACTGCATTCTGTGTACACTGTGTTTTGAAACAATTACAACAGCGTGAGGAACAAATTAGGTTGCTCTTTGTTATCTTTCAGAATACTAATTTTACTTAAGACATACCTGTCTGTTTGTAAATGTTTGCTCCTTTGCCACTCTATGTCTATTTTGTTTAAAGAATTGATTGCATACCCAGAATGTGTGGATACTGTTCGAAAAACAGACTTTGTTCTGTTTACTTAATTATATTTATTAGTGGTGTAGGAGTGTCAGTGGAAGATGAATGTGTGATGCTTCTCTCTGTGTGTGTGTGTGTATGTGTGTGTGTGTCTGTGTGTGTGTGTGTGTGTGTATGTTTACATGCACACTGCCCCACTGGACTTCATTTTAAAATACATAGGTTTAATATATACAATTACATGTCTATATTTATACCTATATGTGTCTGTCTGTCTGTCTGTCTGTCTGTCTGTCTGTCTGTCTGTATATCTCACTAGAAGAAAAGAAAAGGACAAAGAAATAGCTACAAAATACTGGATTTTTTCCTTATAATTCTCCAATTTTGGGGACTGTACTTTACATGGCCCAGGAAGACCTGAATCTAGCACCATATCCTGTGCATAGCAAGATCTCAGTAAATAAGTTAAAGAGCTGAGCAGAATTTCTTTTCTTGCTGATGGATTGAGGCCAAAGTTATTTAATCCAATGAACATTGCTTCAATTTTGGGATATATGACAGATTTGGGAGCCAAAAGTCACAATACTTCTTAGGGACAAGTAGATATACAAATCTGAGTAATCAGGTTTCTTTGCAACTGTCCATATTAATGATTTTGAATACTGTAGTTAGGGATCCAAAAGCAAGAATAGTATACATTTATGTATGTGCTGAAGATTTTATCCAAGTGGACAAAAACCATGAAACTTTAATTTGACTGTGAAGAAAGTATCATACTTTTCAGCAGCATAGCTAATGTCGCTTATTTGAATCCCAGCCAAATAAAAACAAATTGGAGGAAGGGCCTTCTAAGGATGTGCTCTCGAGGAAAAAAGAGATGGCTGTCTGCTGAACTTGGCTTACATCATTCACTTACAGAATTTTTGCTGGAAATAGGTTACCCAGCCAGGGACTACAGTCTTGCATCTCTACCAGTTGTGAACGAGAATGAGAATGAAGTGGTGATAACTCAGGACTGTGGAAATTGGTGTAGTGCTTCTCCTTTCTCATTCCCACTGCCTAGAGCTGAGTGGTATGGCACATGACAGACTGCATTTGCTGCTGAACTGCTAGACTCAAGCAGTAGATGAGACACTAGAGAGAGAGAAAAAAAAACGAGAACATTTTGTAGGAGGCCTCCAGGATTTGTTTATGACAGTTAGCATGTCTTACTTAACTAATACAGAAATAAATATTCTTTGAGATTAACAAGGTTAAGATAGCCCCAAAGCCTGTACTGAGTGTTTATTTGGGCTGTGACTCAAGTAGGGATGACTGCAAATAGAAAGGGCACTGTATGTAGACGTGCAACACATGGCAATGGACATACACCCATGCCTTGTTCTGAGTGAGAGGGGGACAGCCTTGAAAATGCTTAGTGGGAACCAACATGATGGACAAGATTTAAATGAATGGTTTCATGGTCTTAATGAATTTAATGGTTTTTATGGTAAGTCATTGCAGAAAAGCAGGTTTCTACTACCATTAGAATACTGACTTTCCAAAAAAAAAAAAAAAAAAAAACAACAACAAAAAACAGCATTTTTTTTGCTATCAGTGGACAACACAGCAGCTGCTTTTAGGATACTGTTAATTAATTAGCTAATTAACTTTCTCATTTGTTATCTTTCTTCATTTGTAGTGAATAAAGATATTTGATTTTTTTGTTGTTGTTTGGTACAAGGTCTCACCATGTAGCTCGGACTCACAGTGATCATCCTATCTCAGCCTTCCCAGTGTTGGGACTACAGGCATGTGCCACCACACCTGGTCTGGATGGCCAGCTCAGCATTCCCAGGGTGGGGCCAGTCTTGCATGTGGTGCCCGGAAACCAAGTCCCTGTGTTTGCCTAAGCTGGTGCTTACTCTGCTGAGCTATCTCGCCAGCCCTATTTGATGCATTTTAATAAACCAAATCCAGTGAGAAAACCCAATGCCGTGCTTCACTGAATATAGTTGAGATGACTCCGAGGAGATGTTTTGACCAATGCTTTGTGCAAAGAAATGTCTAGTAATGAACTAGATAATAATGGAGTTCTGATGTATGAACTTTGGGCCCTATTATTGTCATCCTATTTTCATAAATGATCTGTACATTTTTATTGGAAAGAAGTATACATAAAAACCTACTTGTTGGGTTAAAAGGTCCTTGAAGATATTATCTTTGTCTTCCTTTTCTTGTTCATGTTTATTGTACATTTGCCCAGGGGCTATGGAACAAGACCATGTTTATTAATTCAATAAACAAGCACGTGTAATGATGATCATTTACTCCTGACCTATAAGAAACAGGTACTTATTTTATTGGTGTAGCGAAGTGTTACAGTTTCAGAGTCTCTTTGCTCTTTAATTCCTCCTACAGTCCCAGATTTTCAGTTTCAAAAATAAAAAGAGCACACTGGTGCAAATCCCCTCTCTCAGTTTTTGGCTTTCTTATAGTTTTAAAATTCCTCTCTTGTTTAAGTTTTCATTCTCTGGTCTACTAAAATGTTTCTGGGATTTTGCCTTATCAGAAACTGCTTGAAATAAATTGGCCAATTGCTGGATCACAGGGATCATTTTATCATTTGGAGCTCTGAATTATCATGGGTTATAATAAGATTTGATCTGTAGATGCAGACAGAGACATGTTCATGATAGCTTTGTAGTAGTTCTGCTTGGAGGCAAGGTTATAAAACAAGATAACCTCCTGAGGTTCCTTATAACTCCCTAATTCCACAATATTAATCTCCTTGAGTGAATCCAACAGTTTTATTTCTTCTTTGAAGATACTACTGTCCTGTGCTTTGAAAATATGTTTCTCTTTGTTCTTTGGGATCTTCAGAATGTGCTACCAAAGAACAAAGTAGAAATTTTCAGGAAATTTGTTAGTGTGAGGCCAATTTTATTTATCTGAAAAAGAGTGGGAAGATGAGATAGAACTGTCATTTCCAGGATTTATTTCAATACAATTTAATTCAATAAACAAGTACAGTATGGAGTCTTTCTTTGGCAGGTACTATGGTAGAGTGAGATACATCACCATCAACAGCAGGGGAGTATGGTCTGGTTTATTTTACAGGTTTGTTGAAAAGATGAAATATAATGAAAAATATGCACTGAACTTGGTACTTAGAAAGCCCTCAATAAATAGCATCTGAAAGCAGGTTGAAAAGTTATGCTTTGTTGAAGTCAGGCTTTCAGTTCTTAGAGTGCTATGGACAATACTGCATGTGAGGCAACGCTGACAGTTTGTAGTATATGTGTGTTTGAATCCTCCTCAGTACATCATTTGGTGTCACTTCCTATACAGGACTGTGAATTTTAAATAAACTAACCAGCACATAACAAGCTCACACTTGAAGATAACCATGGTTATGGCTATTATATTCTAGTCCTCAAAGCAGAGCTGGAGTTAGAGTGATGGTGTAGGTAGATGATTTGGGAAGTGACCCTAGGGAGTAAGATTGATAGATCAGGTGAATGGAGTAGAGAAGCAGAGAAATTTATAAAAGTTACTGAGTTGACCTGTGCTACAGGTGACATGTTCATTCTTGTCAGAGACTCCTGGGAATTCTTAAAAATGTCTCAAAATTGTGTATAAAGAAAATATTTATTCATTAGATGTTAGGAAGTATGGGTAAGAAGGATGGGGGTGGAGCTGGGGCCTCTGCTTGCAGCATGTTATTGATGTTGTTAAGTGGCACCTGATGGAACTGATTGGTCAGAAAGATACCACAGTAGCTCACACAGAGCTTGAGTCAAAAACTATGAGACAATGAACAAAACTGTCCAGTGGGCTGGAGAAAAGCCAAGAGAAACAAGGTAGGTAGTCGTACTGCTTGAGAAGTTGGAAAAATTTATACAGACCTGTAAAGCTGACGTGCTTTTAAAGGAATTGAAAACTAAATTTCAAGTGAGAATCTGGGGATGTGTTGGTCAGATTGGACCTGTTTCATTTGTTTCAGAAGCACATCGTTTGAACTCTGTTCTAATATCACATCAGCTGTTGGGGTTTGGGGAAATAAAAAAGAACAGACAAGGTTCCCAACCTTGAAATATAATAAAAATTGTGGAAGCAGATCATTTTTGCTGTCTCTTCCCACTTTCTAATATTGTGTACATCATTCTTCTAGAGTAGAACTCCAAGAATACAACTTTTTGAATTTAGGTTGCTCAGCAAATCTTTATCTAGAAGAGAAAAATGAAATATAGATGTCTTGAATTGTAAGTATATTCAGAAGAAAGACCTCTTTACAAAATTTTTGAACCAAAAGATTATGTAATCTGTGCTGACTAGTGGAAAATAATTTTTAAAAGAAATACAGAAAGGCCTTCTGTTCTCCTACCCCCAGAACTATTAGAATTCACATTTATAACAACTTTTTGTTCTCTCCTGAAGAAAACCTTTATTCCTTGGTAAGATGAGTCAGTATAATATAAGCTTTAGCAAGTTCCTGGTAAGCTTCTAGAAATCATTTCTGTATTTATAAAAATTTTGTTAAGTGTGCTGGCAGAAGCTTTGGACATTGGAAGTAACATTTACAATGAGGGAAAACTTGAGACTGTCTCTTAGCTGCCAATCAGCTTTGTTTTGAATAATGTATAAGGGAAATTCAAATTCACTCTAGTAAGATACACTCACCATTTACAAAACTGCATTTTCAAGCATATAAATATATACCACTGAGTACACAATATATGTATACTGAAATGTGAAAAAGCCATGGTCCTTTATGAGTTAGTAAAACTTAAATGTGACTGACCTTAGTTATTTAGTGCAAATTTAAGAGTTTGGCTCTTAATTTAAGAATTTGGCTCAAATTCCTAAAAGAGTGAAAGCTTTCATCTCTTTTTAAAATGTTGTATTATAAGTCAAAGGTTTTCTTAAAAGCTCTACCAAAGGAAAGGACACTATGATTTCACACTGGTAATTGTTGGGGATTGTTTTGGTCTCATGTGTCATTAGTCTGGACAGAGTTTATCCAAATTTGTATATGCATGTGTGTGTTAAAATATGCTTCACTCTTAAAAGCAATTATTTAAAAATAATTTAAAATTGTGTTTATATTTAATCAAGTGTCCATTAGTATTATCACAAAATATTAATCAATAGCTTTCCTTTTTTTGTATACTGGGTATTAATTTAAGGCATTTACCCTGATCTATATTCCCAATGTTTTTTATTTTTAATTCTAGGACCATGTCTTACTAATTCACTAAATTGTTTAGACTAAGCTCAAACTCTTTATCCTCTTATTTCAATCTTCCAGGGTACTGCAATTATAGTTATGGGCCACTATGATTGGCTTTTTTATTTTTTAAACGGATTATAGTGTAATATTTTAATTCTCTCTAAGTGTGTATAATTTGAAAGAGTATTCCGTCAAAGGATTACTTAATATTTGGAAGTTCTTTTCAAAAAAATCATTAAATATACCATAAGGTTTTTTTTTTTTTGGCCTAACATGAGAGATTAATCTCTCAAAAAAGATTGGTTTAAATTAGTCCTAAATTAGGAAGAAAAATTACAAAACTGTGTTAATGATCAACTGGTAGGAATGCTAACTTTAGGAGTTTTGTTTTGTTTTTCCAATATATCTTTGTCTTCCTATTAATTATCAGAAGACTACGAAACTCAAAAATGGAATTTGAAGACAAAAGAGTAAAAATGAAATGGTAAATCTTTTGTCCTTTTTGTTGTGTTAGTTTAAGAACAAGAACCAGTTTTCTGATTCTTATAATAATGACTCGGGGTCCTTATTATAAGAAGATGAAGTAGATATTTGAATAAAATGCTGAGAGAATTAATGTCATTTCTAGAGTTAATCAGCAGTTCCTGCATCTGCATGGAATCATTAACTCACCTCTTTTAACTAAAATAACTTGTTCCTTCTAGCAGCCCTTGAAAGATTTTTAAGGTCAAAATGAAAAGAGACAAACACTGTTCATATGCATTACACAATCACTGGCACTGAATTTTCCATTGTATTGACTAAATGAACTAATTAACAGCTAGGTTAGCATTCTCTCTATATAGTGTGACCTTCCAAACAGTCCACACAGGAAGAGTGGAAGACCAGTGTCCAGGGACATTCGTTTTGTATGAGAATATGACCTTATTTTTGTAAAAAGCCAGGTTTTTCTTTCAGTATTGCTAATTGTGTCTAAATGTGCTCTCCTTTTATTTCAGAATCACTGTTACCTGTTATGTATCTCTAAACACCTGAGAAATGATATTTCTAAGAATAAGAAAAAACTCACTTGCAAAATACAGATTGACCAAAATAGCTTTTCATCTCCTATGATGTTGGAGTCGAGTCCAAGCAAACTGTTGGCTTGGGTTCAAGAATAGGTCTGTGTCTCACACATTGCACATCACGTAGTGAGAGAAAATGAAATATTTAAGTGGTGTGTTTGAAGACTTCCACATATTTTGGTACTTTTTAATCTCCCCTTTCAGACAAAACATCTGAACAAATGAATGCAGTTGCTCTCTTAAATTGAGCAAATCTAAAGGCTGAACCATATACTTTCAAAGTGAGCTCGTAGATTAAAAGAAGTACAGCATTGTGTTTTCCTCTGGCACTACTTGTAGAGTTTTCATCTCCCTTCAGACCTAGGTGTACGTGTCAGGAATTGGTTATCAGTTCATTGTTATCAACTCCCTTGGAAGGATTCATTAATTTTATAACACAACATCTCTTTACAATGAATAGTTCTGCAAACTGGGAGCTTCGTTATTTTATTCATCTCAGGCCTGCTTGACATGCTGCAGTATTCTTTGGGAATAGAGTTTTGCAGGATGAGACAATTCCCATTTTCAATAACCCATGCATCTGTTCATGCACCACCATCAGTCAAGCAAGTAATAAACCACTCTCAAGGAAACCTATAAAAGGTCCTCCTCCCCATCCCAAGCAAAAGCATCATCCTCCCAAAGAGCAACCCTATTGGGCCCAACCCCCCCAAGTATAAGTAAATTATCATAGCTATTAAACAGTCAAATTATAGAAGGAGAATAGAAAAAGATATTTGGGATGTTGAATTAGGAAAACCTGGGCTTCAATCCTAAATCATGGAAATATTACTCATTAGCTCTAAACTTTACTTTCTGTAGTAGTAAAATAGGACCAATAATGCTTCCTTGGAGAACTGACGTAATAATTACATGCACTAATATATGTAAGTGGTGAATGTACACCATCAATTACTGGTTGATGTTTTAGTCAATAATTTTATCATTTAGTTTCAGAATAGTTTTTGTTTTAGGTTATGAAAATCCAACTCGGACAGGTCATTATATTTTATATGTCACATAAAACGAAGTTTGTGGGTAAATCTAGCACAAAGTTGACAATTGCAGCTGCATAGTTGTGCCCAGAGATGCAGACACAGGTCCTCTCCGCTTTCCCTTCAGTCATTCTGAATATGCTTTTTTTTTTTTTTAAATTTATTTTATTTATTATTTATTTATTTATTTATTTATGTGTGTGTGTGTGTGTGTGTGTGTGTGTGTGGCCAGCTCAGCCCAC
>NW_004524590.1:23173141-23222267 GCF_000260255.1 Octodon degus
GGTGCTGGGGGATTGAACCGCGGTCCCTGTGCTTTGCTAAGCTTGTTCTAAGTAGGTGCTTTAGACCACTGAGCCATCTCACCAGCCCCTGAATATGCTTTTTGAGATAATTCTCTCTCGTTAATTAAGACTCAGTGACTGAAAGTAGAAACATCCAGGTGACAGTACAGCTCTATCCCAGAACTAGACAGAAAGCTGAAACAGTCCCAGCCAGGAGTTAGATATGTTTTCACAAACAGAAGCAAGCTTCTGCCTAAAAATACAGTAATGGCTATAGGGCATTTTTGATATCTTTTACTATTCAAAATCATAAAAGCAAAACTATATGGCTATATTAATTGTTTTACTTTTTATCCTCATACTGTTTGTTTTGTGAATAAATTATGAAGGAAGTAAATGTGATACACACACACACACACACACACACAGGGTTTTTATCTGGTCATAAAGATCAAAATCATATCATTTGCATAAAATGGATGGAATTGGAAATTATATTATATGAGATAACCCAGGTGTAGAAAGAGAAGTGTACCTTGTTTTCTCATACAAGGTGTGATTAAAAAACACACTAAGTGTTTAACTTAAAAATAGTTCAATTAAAAAAAACCCATTAATCCATCTTGATTCAAACACTTGTCTTGGAGATAGCTCAGTAGAGTAAGCACTTGTCTGGCAAACACAGGGTCCTGAGTTCAATCCCCAGTACTGCCAACCCCCCCCCCCACTAAACCCAAATCCAAATCTGGTACAAGGAGAGAAATCAAAAAGATCAGAGCAGAAATTAACCAGATTGCAACAATAAAACAATACAAACAATGAATTGAAGAACTGTTTCTTTGAAACTATAAAAAAAATAAACAGACCCATAGGCAAGGAAAGAAAAGAAGGGGAGAACAGACCCACATCAAAGTTTTATTTTCTTGACACTTTCTCAAGCAGTTTTGGAAAATTCTTTCATGACTGTCTTTTGGTGCATTGTTGTGGCTGCCTTAATGTACTGAACTGAGTAAGAATGTTTACTTTTTGGAATAATTTTAACTTTGTAGAAGAGCCAGAAGGTCTCACCATGTGAGGATTGATGAATAAGAATAAGATGGCCAGCCCATAATAATGTTAAAAGTCTGTCTTTCCATTAAATGCCTTTGGACAGTAGCATTGACTACATTTTTGATCACATGTCCTAAACACACTCACAGAGGAGGGCTTTGAGAAATGTTTCAGAAAGATGAGATAAGTTTTCAAAGACAGAAAGAGTAATCTGAGGGTGATTAACAGCAATATGACTTTTACTGTGATTGTGTTTTAGACATTCACTGCAGGATGTTTTGGTCAGGTTTCACACATGGAGTTTAGGGAGCAAAGATGACATGAGAGCACACGATCAGAGAAGAGGAAGGGTATTAAAGAAAGGATAACAGAGGGCAGGGAGGTTACATGATTGGAGTGTATTATATATGTATTTGAAAATGTCACAGTGAAGGGCTGGGGAGATAGCTCAGCAGTGTAAGTGCCTGCCTGGGAAAGGCACAGACCCAGGTTTGATCCGTGGTACCACATGTTGTGCCGGCCCTGGGCGTGCTGTGCTGGCCAGCTGAACTTGGAGTGGTGCACACCTGTGAGTCCAGTGCTGGGGAGGCAGAGACAGGAGGATCATTATGAGTCCAAGCTACAGCGAGACCCTGTACCCTAAAGTGAGACCTTGCACTGTGAAATGTTCTGTATAATTAACATATATTATTTAATTACTTAAAAAATCAGGAATGAAATGAAGATATCTAAAGAAAACAGCTATTGTGTTCTTAAAGTTTACCTTAGAAAGTATGTACCTATGTGGGCAAAAGGCAATTAGAGCAGGTGACACTGGCCAGTCACTTGGATCACTGAGGTAACACGTGGAGGTTCCTGAGTTATAATGATGTGATTTTCTATCAAGGATATAATTGAAGATTGCACAGAGCTCAAGAACAATAAAGCTATAAAAGATTAAAAGAGAGAAAAGATAATTATGGAATGCCATTGATTACACAGCTAATTTGCAGATTGTTGCTTGAGGAGCATTCTTATTTTTTTCTGTCAAGGTCAGGAGGCTGGTGTTTAGGAATATGGGCAAGCTATTTTAATATGAGTTAAAATGGCTAGAACAGAGAGTAGAGAAAATAGCAGAAATCCTAGCTTCAAATTCTGGATTCTTCTGTATTTGGTGGGCTTGTACTCTGGGATTCTACGTTTTGCTATTATACAGTGTTGTTGATCAAATGAAAAAGTAATAGAATAGGGTAATAAAAATAAATGAGGCCTGGAAATTAGGATGCTAGCTATAGCATTCCTATGAATTACTGTCTGGCTCTAAGACTCTTCACCTATAAAATGGAAAGAGTTGAACTTCATATTGTGCTCCAAATCTGGCACACAATAAAGAAACAGGTGAGGTTTGTGAAAGACATGGATTCCTTGGACTCAAGTTATTGAGTTGCTGAGTTGAATTTTTGAGGGATGAAGCAGGCTTTAGGAAAATAGGACTTTTAAGAGATTCTCACTGTAACCTTCTCTCCCTCAGGTGGGCAGAATCCACATCCAGAAAACATGGGAAATCCTCTTTTAAACTCTAATTCAGGCCCTCAATCTCATGATTTTAATGCAACATAGTAGAGATTTAAGAGTAGAAAATGATTGAAAGTCACATTATTTGGATGACATATCAATACTACTATTATTATTGCTCCGCTGTGAAATGGTTTTCAGAGTGGCTGGTCTTCAGGATTTGCCTCAATCTTGCTGCAGCTCACCTTTGCCTTGGGAAAAAGCCACTCATCTGTGCATAGCTGATTTGGAGGTAGAAGAAAGAGAGAATTTTACTTGCACTCATAGATCCTGGTCTGCATTTATTTAAGCACAATTAAGAACAGTAGGGCATCCCAGTTAACATTTGGTAAAACTCACAAAAGATTGTTATTTGCTTATTGCTTTGAAAAGCCTGTGGGAGAGGAAACGTTTTGATGAAAGTGTATTAAATCTGAAAATGTGAATTTGTGTAAAGGAGTATGTATCCCAGAGTTATTCTGAAGCACTTTGTGGTCAACCCTGTGGACGACCCACAAGAAGGAATTCTGCTTACATCTCATTTTCATTAGTTGCCACGTGTGTGTGTGTGTGTGTGTGTGTGTGTGTGTGTGTGTGTGTGTTTAAAGAATGGGAATCTTTTCTTTAAAGATATTGTTGAAGTTTTGAATTTTGGTTGTTCTTTTGTCTGACTGGTTGTTTAAAAAGTGTTCTAGAATTCTCATTTTGGGGAAATACATATAAATTTTATTGGGCAGGTGGGCCTTCTCTGTAATTGTGCTGAAAACAGGCTATTTCCTGTTTGCCCTATGCAGCTGGCATCCAGTTGAAAGGAATTTTTCTGCTCTAGATGGTTTGTATGTTTGGAATAGTTATCCTCCCTCTGACCACCAGATCCACCCCATGTCAGTTGTGTCAGCTCTCTCCCTTCTTCTCTTTTCCCATATTTACTTAGCATTTGACCTTCTTCCCTATCTGCCATCCTTGGTCTTAAGGAAAGAGCTGAAGTTTAAATGTTTTTATTTCTCTTTCTTAGATCTGAACAGTGTTTACCTTCTGATTATATTTGCTACTTAAGGAAATCACCGAAGAAAATTCTAGTACCTAATATTACCTCCCTGCTAGGTCTTTCCACCTCTCTTCCTTATCTGCAACCCCATGAAACCTTCCTAACATTCCTCCTCCATGTGTGAAGACTAGAACTGCTCATGGAATTTGTCTTATTCAATACCCATGGCAGAGTGGTCGCATTAATAGTGTACAGTAATTTGCTGCCCCTCAGATGTCAGCATGGAGATGAATCAGTTGAGGACCTTATTAAAAATGCAGACTCTAATTCGCTAGGCCTGGGTGAACTTTTCTAAAAAGCATCTCACTGATGTAGTGCTGCTGGTCTGCAAACCACATTTTTGTAACGAGGGGAACTGACCCAAGAGGCAATCTACCACAGAGCAGGGATTTCAACTTTCACCCTGTGGATGAGGGGTGGGACAATTTGTTGGGGTATTCTGCACATTATAGGATGTTTAGAAGTGTCCCTGGTTCCTATTCTCCACATGCCAGTAGTATTTTCCTCTCCCATTTGTCAGGTGGGAACTCTCTTCCTATATTGCCAAATAGTCTCAGGGGTAGGAGGGGCATAAAGCTACTCCTGCTGGGAAACTCTGCTACGTTGATATAGAGTTTATTAGTAAAGGCTCCAGTTTTAAATGCTCCCATTTAAGTTCTGGTTTTACCAATTTATTGAATGAGTGTCTTTGAACAATTGACTTTTAAAATTTTTTTTTAATTGATACAAGGTCTTGCTACATAGTTCGGACTTGTAATGATCCTCCCGTCTTAGTCTCCCCAGTTCTGGGATTACAGGTGTGTTCCACTACACCTGGTTTGGGGCCAGCATGGCATGTGGTACCAGGGATAGAACTCAGGACCTTGTGCTTGCGAGGCAGGCACTTAGACTGCCAAGTTACCTCCCCAGCCACTGAACAATTCACTTTATTGTGCCTTGCTTTTCTCCTCCATAAAATGGGGATACAATATTTACATTAGATAGTCCTAGAGTTGCTGGCAGGATTAAATAAATGTCCATGAAGTGCTTACAATGATATACATTTGAGTACCTGGAAGTTGATAAATATTAGCAAATATAATTAACTTTTCTCCGTATTAGCCTTTTAATTAAAGGATACTAATTTCCCATGTGCAAACATACTGTGGAAAGAAACTAAATTGTATAGAAATATATTGTTGAATTAATATAATGTATTTTATATTTCCATATTAAGAGTAGAAAATAAGCTATTAAAATATATCTTGGCGTTCTGAATTGACTTGATTTAGTTAATTACGATGGCGAAATCAATACTTAATTAATTTCACTTGAACTTCATATAGCACGGGGCAGTGGCATCCAGCCTACGGCATGCATACCGTAGCCAGCTGTTTGTTATCTAAAGGCTTCACCATCTCTACATCAGCAGTGAGCAGGAAGATCAATAGCTAATCTAATCTCAATACAATCCTTAGAACTCTGAGACTTGTATAAGGTCCTATGTACTGTGAGAAGAGGGTGACTGGTTATTTCTTTTTTTGGTGAGGAGGAGGTACTGCATACATACCATCTATCTGTGCTACAATGGGATTTAAGTCAGGTGAAGGTCTAAAAGGAGTCAAAGTAATGAATGAAACAAACTGAGCAGAGATGACAGTTAAGACTTTGGATTCCTGGCCTGATGGTTGACCTAAAACACGAAGATCCCATGTGGGGAAAAGGCCAGTCTTGACAGAGATAGACTCCAGGATGACTGAATTTTAGTGTTACCTATATCTTTAACAAGTTTGTGACTTCTGACATCTCTGTGAAAGGTTACCAAACGTCTCTGGGCTACCTTGTGCCAGCTGTGGTGTACTAGATTAACCAACCATTCCAGCGACCTAGAACCTGCCAGGCTCAGGTCCTGCCTCCTCCAGTAGCACTGAATAATACCTGCAAAGTGCTGACTTGCCAGCTGGACCTTCTTTCGGAGAGTGCTGCTTCAACCCATTGTGATTTAGTTCACTGGGACCCTGAATTCAATACTTAACTCATAACACCTTCTGGTTGGTGGGACTTTTCAGGAAGAACTTTTCCTGTCCTTATCAGTGCTACTGCCAGGATAGCAATAACATTTTAGAGAGCACTCTTAATCATAATACTTGGATTTTGTAAAACATATAGTACCAGTGACTTTATGCAGAATAGGTTTTTCTTGTGGTTTATGTCTGTGAATCAGGTATATGTTAGAGGAAAACACAAATTATTACTGTATTTTCTCACAAGTATTTCTAATGGTGATGAAGTAGCTGGGAATTTCAGTGAAAAAAGTCTGCTGGAATTCACTTTCTATAAGTCAGAAACAAATATATAAGTACATAAAGTTTTAAACTGTTGATTGAATATTTATTGGTATCACTGTATTGGATATCTAAGCAAAATTAAGTGAGATTCTAGAAGTCGTATTTGTTGACTATAATCTCAATGCATTGAGTGCTTACTGTGAGCCCAGCACTGTGACAGCACATTTCGTACACCATTTAGACATGATCTTCATTCCAAAACAAGATGATTGTAATTGCCTGGTCTTGTTTCATAGTTCAACAAGTGGAAATCTAGGAAGAGTTGTGTATGTTGTGCTGGGTCCTAAAGCTCATGACCAATGAAGGCAGCTTTAAAACCAAAACATTTAGACTTCAGAGATCTTGGCTTATTAAGGTTAATGCAGTAGTGTTGTTTTAAAATATCCCCAATATGCACACTTTAGATGAAATCACTTCATTATGAATGTATTAAATGGAAATTCCCTGTTCTTTTGGGTAAAGGCTCATTCAGTTCCCATAAGAAATAAACAAATATATTCTGGTTGGATGTGATTGGCATGCTGCTCAATCTCATCTGCTGACATGCTGAAGGCATCACTAATAGTAGCTTAACTTAGTTGACCACTAACATTCTGTAACAGAAGAGTACATATGCTATTTGTTTTCATTGTCATGGCAAAAGAAAAACAATTTGCTCCACTACCAAATACCCTCTTTTACTTATGAAAATGCCTGTAAATTCAGAACTGGTGGTAAGTGTCAGATTGAAAGCATTACCCTAGGAAGCCACAGAAAGGAAGTGTAAACCTTCCCCTTACTTCCTACCAGTAATCTCCCACCAAAGCCAAGAGGGTGCACTTTTAGAAAGAAGAGAGTACTTCGTGGTCTGAGGCAGTCACTAAAAATTTTCCTTGAAAGCCCCAATTAGGAAGTGAAAGTACACACTAAAGTAAGGAGAAGTTGAATCCTTCAGAGTTATAAGATTAAAAGAGAAAACACCTTTAGAAAAAAAAAAGATTTTGTATGAATTAGTCACTATTCAATTACTAGTCACTATTCAATTACTAGTCACTATTCAATTATTCAAGTGTTCAGTAGTCATGATTAGCTGGTCCAGATGAGTTAACTAGGATAGATAGCTTCTCTCAGATAAATGTGATTTTGTTACTGTAAGAAGTAGGAATGTTTGGACCGAGAGAGAGAGTAATTGGGATCCTATTATAATTACAGCATCCTATACTTTAGTATGTAAAGATCTGTAATGGTGATAATAATGGTATTACTCATAGTATCTACCCTTTATTGAGACCTCCAATGTTAGGCACATTGCACAATATCTCCTGTGATTCTTACAGTAACTGCAGCATTACATGGTATTACCATCTTCATTTTACAGATAAGGAAATTGAATCCCAGTGGTTGTAAATCTTGTGCTAAGTTCACAATAGCAGTTCATTATGGAGTCAGGACTTAGGTTCTGTTACGGCTGGTATCTAGATGTCCTCTCAAAGCCTTGGGCGGTCATAGGTGTATCTTTCCAGAGGGGTCTGGATCTAGAGTGTGATATGGTGGGTTTAAAGATGTGATGCTGGGATTCATTCATGGTGCAATGATAGGGTTAAGGTCTCTCACGCTGGGTGTGAGCGCTACCTGACCTAAGCGCCAGTAGGCTGCTAGTCATAAGGACAGAAAGAGAGCTGCCTTGGACCCTGCTTGTTGCTCACTGCTCACTGCTTTTGTTGTCTCCTGCTTTCTGCTTTTCATGCCATAAGCTGTTCTTCTTCTCTGTGATGCACCTCTGCCCTGCCACCCTGCCTGGGAGCCAGCCAATTATGGATTGAAACCTCTACACATTTTAAACCAAATAAACTTTACCTACTTTAACTTTAGGTATTGGGTATTTTGTCTCAGCAATAGAAGAGTGCCTAAGACAGGTTCCATCTACTTGTAGCACCCTTAGAACTCCTTATTTTTTATTTTTAAAAGAGAATACAAAATGGTTACTAAAACTATTAGAAACAATGCAGAATTTCGCTAAATAAAGTAGTGGGACTTCAACAATGGTTGTTTCACTGTAGAAGTTTATCTTCAAATTAGTTGTTTAGGTTACCAAACATAAATATGTAAAATTGTTTTAAGAAGTTATAAGAAATTAAACAGGAGAAGAAAAAAATTTAAGCATTAAATACTCCTTTCAACAGACTAGCAATAATCAGCAGTACAATTATCCAAGCTATCCTGTGTATATACATAAATATATTTTCTTTCTTTTCTCATCTCAGTTGTTCCTTCCCTCTGAACAGATTCTTTCCCTTTCACAGTATGCATTGTACCTTTATGATTTTATTTACTTTTTGAGGTTCTTACACTAGTGAGACAATATGATGTTTGCACATGTGGGTTTGATTTATTTTGCTTATGAGTATAGTCTTTAGTTGCATCCATTTACCTATAAAAGCCTTGAGTTTATCTTTTTATATAGCTGAGTAATACTCCATTGTGTAAAAATTCATCTTCTTAACTATTCCTCAGATGATGGGCATTTGAGTTGTTTCCAAGATTTGGCTATGATAAATTGTGCTGCTATAAACGGGAGCCCATATATGGCTGCGGTATGATTTTTCAGTTCCTTTGGAAAAATACCCAGGAGAGGAATAGCCAGGTTGAATGGGCCCTCCAATCCTAGCTTTTTCCTTCCTTTTTTTGTATTTAGTACAAGGTCTACAGGGTCTCACTACATAGATCAGACTTGTAGTAATTTTCCCATTTTCAGCCTCCCACGCGCTGGGATTACAGGTACGTACCACCACACTCAGTCTCAATCACCATCTGGAGATGGAATCCCAGTCACTGCGATCTGCCAAAGCAGACAATTTAGTCTCCTGAGATATCTGGCTGGCCTTAAATCCTAATTTTTTGAGAAATATCCACACTGATTTCCATAGTGGTTGTACCAACCTGTACCCCCACTACAATGGAGAAAGTTTCCTTTTCCCCCATAGCTCCTCTGACATTTGTTATTGGTTGATTTCTTAAGTATAGCTGTTCTTACTGGAGTGAGATGAAATCTCAGTGTTGTTTTAATTTACATCTCTTCTTTCAACCACAAAGCATAGCTCTCTTTGTGAATGAAAACTTACATTGATTCTTGGCCTATTCTGCTCTTTGGAGCAGATCAATAGCTAGTGAGTAAAAACTATGGTCTAATGCACTATATTTAGATATAGTATACCTAAATTTAAAGTAAGTTAATTTAAAGTGATCTATTTTCTATCTTAAAGAATTTGGAATTTATTCTTTAGACAATAGTAAGCTACAGGACAGATTTTAAGCAAGAGTTGATTGGATTTAGAGAACTAGGGAAAATAAGATTATTATCATATTGAAAGACTATCACAATAGGCTTAGGAAGGAGATGATGAAATAGGGATTTGGGGCAAATGATGAAAGAATAGTGTATGGGAAGAATATTCCAGGGACATCCATGAGGTAGGCAGGAGGGGCTCCTAATAAACTGGTGTGGAGCTGACACATAAGGAGGAGTCAGAGATGCTTCTGAGACTTTAGCTTAGGCAACTGACTGAATGCCTGGTGACAGTGGCAACCTAGATTATAAAGGAGAGACTTTCTTTGTGGGGAAGTAATGCATTTAGTTTTTGTCTTGCTAAGTTGGAAGTTTCTGGGCCACATCATGTGGAGGTACATCCTGGATGAGGAGAAAATCTACAATTCAAGGGTAAAGTCAGAGCTTGAGGTGAAGTTTGGCCTCTCAAGTTGGAACTACGGAGAGGATGAAAGCTTGGGGGAGCACCAAAGTGAGGAGAGCAGGGGCCAAGGACCATTAACAAAGTGGTCATGTCTGTTCCAGCCATTTAGCAGGTGCTTGCTGGTGGAGGAGAACCACAAAGAGAAAATTAGATAATCAAGCCTCAAATCACAAGAGAACATGTTGTGTTTTTTGAGATTGTCTGCTAAATAAAGCAATCTGTGTGCAGCTGAACATTTCCAGTCTTATTTTACAAAAGTCTCCCAGTAGGATAGAAGCAATAGAAACTGGCTCCAGGAGGTACAATTTAGGTTGGTATTCTGAGGACCTCTCGTCCTCTCCTCTCCCTGCTCTCCATGACCCTTCACCTCGATCATTTGGGAATTAATTTGTTTTTTTCAGTTAATGATAATATTCTTACATTCTGAAGAATTTTTTGTGATGACTATATATACTGAAAGAGTTATAAAACACTGTAGAAGATATCAAATTTTTTGGTAATTTTATATGATCTTGAAAATATTTCCTTCTTTTCTTATCTTTTGAAATAGTTTTCTTCCACTATGCATGCAGTAGTAAGGAGGCTGTCTCATGTTTTGTCCCTTTCTATTTCATGACAATCTATTTGATCTGTACAAGACTCCTCAGCTATGTATGGTTCAACTTTCCTTATCTATGAAATACAGGAATTGGAATATATTTTCTGAGGTCTCTTGGCTCAAAAATTTTGTGATTTCATAATTTAAGCTCTGCACATAAATGTCATTTAAATATCATTGGTTAGATCACCAAAATGCTAATAATTATATAATCAAGGATAGATCAAATACTATTGAAATAAGGGTTCCTCAAAGATTGAAAAAGTCCTCTTTATAGGAATGAAATCAAATGATTTTTTTTCATGAGGTCAAAATTTCCATTTTGGTATGAACGCTAATTAAATTAAACCCCAAGAAACTTAGACTAGGATACCCTTCTTTCATTTGGCTGACTCTAAAGGTTACAAGGTAGTAGAATATATTTTTTAGGAAATGTACAGGCTCTTAAGACAGGAGAATACCTAAATTATTGGGAAAGTTGTTGGTTTAACCTACAACTTAAAGTGGGTGAACCTACCTATAGTTCAACAAATAAAGACTCCGAAATCAGACTAGACTGGGCAGTGTGTCATCCTCAAACAGCATTCAGCATTATCGCCCTAAAGATTGACCAGATTGTGGTTGACATGGGAAGAAAGCCTTTCAAGTTGGAGAGGCATGCTGAGAAGTCACGAGTGTCAAGCTAGATTAAGGATTCAGTGATAGGGAAGGCCAGGAGTGAGTTGAAGAAGCTTGGCATACGAATGTTTTCAGAAAAAGCAGGGTTGGACATGAGGCCTTTCTTTATGAGACCCCAGGTCCCTACCTAAACAGTTTTGAGAAGCCTGGCAGAATTGCATGTTGTAGGATAAAATTTCTTTACTGCTGTAGGTATCTTCAGTCTAGGGACAAGAGACTATTAAGGATTTGGAAGTTTTATATCCTTCAAGGTCCTCAAAATTGGGCCACTGGTACACAAATGACATGAACCTGTGGTATTGAGATATTCTGTATATTGTACCTGCACTTTCTGTTCATTTCAGTGGACTTCAAAGGGGACTCTGGTCAATCTTGCCTTCCATCCTGTCACTGCTCCCCCTCTACGTAGTGTGAGTCATCTTCTTTCAGAACAGTGACAGCCATCACCCAAAGTGAGAACTCGGTGTGACAAAAGGGCTGTTTTCACAGTACTCTGGAAACATAATGTAAAAGTTCGCCACATCAGGCACATCATCTTAATCACTGAGGTCAAAAGAACTTTTAAATGTGACAAGTAGCTGCCTCCTTAGTTAACTTTTCCCTTCTGATTGGCAAGGAGAATACTGAAAATCCTTGACATGCATACAATCACCTCACTGCTTTATTTCTTTAGGTTTGTCTCCATTCTATGCAAATATGGATTTCCGCCAGTCTTTTCTATTCAAGGGATATATGAAAATGGAGACAATAAAGCTAAGAATGAGCAAAGGAGTAAAGTAAGTGAACTAGGAAGTGCACTTCTTTTGTCCAAGCTTATTGAGCACCTGTTTTGTGCTTGGCCTCTGGGCTGAGAGGGTGGCTTAGAAAGAAAAAAACAAAGTTTTACTCTAACTGAGCTTGCATTCCAGTGGATAAACAATACAGAAATAAGCTAATATCTCATAGCAAGAAGTACTATGCAAAGAACTAAGTAGTGCTCAAGAGAATGACTCTTAGCTAGTTTATTTAAGTGTTCAGAAATGTCTGCCTGAGGAACTGATATTATCACTAAGATCTGAATGATGGCAGGCAATCACATGCAGGTATGGGGTAGGTGGTCCATTCACAACCTAGAACTTATGAAAAGACATCAAAGCACGAAAAAACTTAGGCATTTAAAGGTGCAGTTTAGTGATATAAAGTGGAAGAGTAGAAGATGACTTCTTAGAAGAAAAAAGGGGGTCAGATCACATGAAGAAATTGGTATTTATTTTAAGTGTATTGGGAAATCATTGGAGGTTTTATGCAGGGAAATGGTTTTATTGATGCATCTTTTGAAAAGATCATTCTGGGTTGTTATGTGGAAAATAAATTGAAAGGACAAGAGTGCATGAAAGGAGTTTAGTTACAAGGTCACTGTTATCACCCACCATGAAAAGATACATTAACTTAGAGCAAGGAGGGAGTGCAAATGGAGAGGTAGGATTTGTAGGACTTGTAGGATTTACATAGGATTTCTTTTGAGAGCAGATTGAACAGAATTGGCTGTTTCTGAATGGGTAAATGAGAGAAAAAACGAATTAACGGCTATTCTTGGAATTTTGTGTAGAGCAAAATCAGCATTGAGTTTGAAGTACAAGATTGATGTCAAAGCAGATATTAAGTGAGCACTTGGATTTACAGTTGGAGTATTGAAAAGTGGGAGATAGTTGAAACTCCCTGCCTGTCCATGTGCTTTCCAATTCTTTTATTATTTACTTATTATACACTCATATTATTAGTCCTGCCCAATGATCTATGCCACTTTGGGTTGAAACATAGAAGAGTTTTTCTATAATCTCTCCTGCTAACACAGAGACCAGTGATATTATAGATGGCAGAGCTCTTTCTGCCTAGTCCCTGAGTGGGTTGGAAAATAGAATAAGCTATTTTCTCTTTAGCTTGTATTAATCATACAAGATGAGTGCGAATTAAACCTTATTGTATTAAGTCACTGAGATATGGGGATGAATTTGTTACTATAATACAATTTAGCCTATATTGAGTTAATAGCCACATAAATAGATTAAGGCATTGTCAGTAAAAGAATAGTATAGAAATCATAGGAATAAGCACATTCATTTAAGGGGAAAATGCAGAGAGAAAAGAGTCTAGAATTTAGACTGTAACAGGTGGGGTAGATCTGAAGATGAAAATAACTGTTGTTTGGTGATTGGGGAAAAAAGATAAGACATAAGATCAAGATCTTTGCTGTTGAAGTGTTGAGTATTTCAGTAGAAGAGGCAATTTTGCAACATGCGTAGACATCACAATGACAATTGTGTTTTCCTTTGATGGTAGATTTTGAGAGAGCCAGGTCTGTGATTTCTTAGAATTGTCATGACTAGGGCACAACATGCTAAAATGCTACATGGAAAATTAAGCTCACTGAAACTAGCCAAGTACAAAATCTGAGAAACTTTTTCCTGCCTCTGTATTTGTGCAGATGCAGGTAGATTCAATCTGGCAAGCTTTTCTTGACTTGTCCCAGACCCAGTTAGATTCTCCTCCTTGGAATTTCCTCTGTGACTATAGGATGTACTTAAGACTTGTTACACTGAAATTTAAGTGCCTGCTTCTTCAGATAATAATCTCTAGGAATCTCCCTAGTGTTTACAGTGATGTCTGCCACAAAACAGATTCTCAGTCTGGGTTTGTTTAAGGAATGAACAGTCTTTCCCAAAACCTGGCGTGATCAACATCCACAAACATAAGGTGATAAGGCTGCTGATCTGCTACAGATATAAGGTGATATGTGTTTCTGTTAGTATCATGTGACCCAAAGAAGCCTGACCCTCTTGTTAAGATTCTTCACACATCTTAGTCCATCAACAAGTACTTAATGCCTGCTGTGTACCAAAAATTGTGCACTGGAGGGGAAAAAAAGGAAATTTCTCTCTTAGCCTCTACCCTAAAAGAACTAACAATGCATTTGAAGGGACTGGGCTAATGAGTACAAAACAATTAGAGAACAGTATGAGATGGTATATAGTTAATTGAAAATTGGAATGATTTAGACAATGCACATTACAGGAGTTTGGTAAAGAAGAAATAGATAAGTGTGAAATAAAATTAGATCTAGGACAATTTCTTCAAGGATAGAAAACTTTGAGATGCAAATCTAGGGAGGGAGACAGAGAAAGGACCTGAATCAGAGATTCACTGACAGTGAAGGAGAAGTTGAATAGACCTCTGAGGCTATGGGTCAGAGTGTGGATTACGTATTGATAAACATAGGTAGAAAGATACAGTGGAATCAGATTAGGAAGGATCTCAAAAGCCAGTGAGGTGACAACTTGAACCAACTGTACATTTAGTCATTCAGGCCTCACCATGTGACCTGAATCCATTGGAGGGAGGGACACACACACACACACACACACACACACACACACACACAGACAGAGAGACAGACAGAGAGAGAGAGAGAGAGAGAGAGAGAGAGAGAGAGAGAGAGAGAACAGTTTTCTACCCTCATGGGGTTTAGGAAGCAAAATTTCAGATTGTGACAAATGATATAAAGAAAAATGAGACAAGAGAAAGAGATACATAAATGGAACATGATGCTTTCTATAGGAAAAAGGTCAGGGAAGGCTTTTCTGTGGAGTTGGTATTTGTGAAGAGACACATATAAGGTGACAAGTTGAAGACAATAGTATATTTCTGGGAATCAACATATATGACAGAGCATTACAGGAAGAGGTAATATAGAGAAAGAGAGTCAATGAGGTAGCTGGCAGCTGGAAATATGACATCATTCAGGATCTAAGAATATACTAGAAAACTTTAGATGCATAGATTGTTTTATATGTTTTCTTTTTAACGTCAAATGTATTGTTTTCTTCATTTAGGTAATTAAAGTATTTAGGAAATCCACCCCAGAAATCCCACTCATGTACACTGCAGCCTGTTATTTTTGACAATACTCTGTTCTCCCCATGTTTTCTATCATTCGTACCTTAAAGGGGCCTGCTGTCTATTAGATAGGCTTATGTCCTTGGACTACAGCAAAATAGAAGATACAAGTTCTCTCACCCATCTCATCAAAGTTAGGCCTTTGAGCATTGCATGGCTTTGTGCCCAGTAGAAGAGGATTGAGGTTGCCAAATCTTTGGATAATAATAAGCTCCAATCTACATAACACCTGGTCTTTACAACCCAAGTCATTATGAATGTGGTCCAAGTTGTCACTGTAGGGGCTTTATTATTTTCACATTCATTGGAGGTGTTTCTTATACGAAAGTTCCCTATGTTCCCTTAGATAGGGTTGATGGCGTGAGACTGTCTTGCCTGACTTTGCTGGGGTTTGATGATGGTGAAGAGAAATGGGGAAAAACAGACTGCTACACTCCAAAACCCTCTGTTCAATGAACAGTATTATAGTTTGAGCGCTCAAAGAAAAACTCACATAATTCTAGGCTTTGGGGTCAGAAGGAGGAGACTTCTAGGACAGGGGATGTGAAGAAAAGGTCCCTGAGCAGGTCAAATGGGGAATGGTCACTGCCATGCCTCTGCACAACAGTAGTATGTGAAAAGAAAACAGATCTGAGATCAGTGACCAAAATGAGGAATTTAGGATTTTTATAGTTTTGCTTTATAGCATTTTATAGCCAGACTGCCTGGCTAAATCCCAGGTTTTGTACTTTGAAAGTAACAAAGACATGCCAGACCTGGGGATAAATAGGGAGGCAGAAATAGAAATGAAAAAATGAAGGCCAGCCAAATAGCTCAGCAGGTTAAAACACCTGCAAACAGGCACAGGGGCTGGGGGTTCGATACCTGAGCCTGCTCTGCCATGCCAGCCCTGCCCCTGGGGCACACTGAGATGTCAATTGAGACTGGACATGGTGGCACACGCCTGTAATCCCCATACTTGGGAGGCTGTAAACAGGAGAATCACTATGAGTCCAATCTAGTAATGATACCCTGAAAAAAAAGAAAAAGAAATGAAGAAATGGTCAGCACTTTCCAAATATCCATCAAATCTGCCTGGTTCTTTCCTTCTCCTGGCAGCCACCACCATCTTTTGCGTGGATCAGTTGTCTCCCTGCTGTGCTCTCGTCCTTTTCCATGCATCTGCATAGCATGGAGGTGATCTTTTAGAAGTCAGCGTTAGATTGTATGGCTCACTGAGCTAAAAGCACACACTGCCTTACAAGGACTTTCCAGCTTTGCCCTGCCTCTCCCCTCTCAGCCTGCCTTAAGGGACTCCACTCCAGGTTCACACCTCTCCAGCTACTTTGGTCCCTGACATACTCTTGAAATGCCAAACTCTCCCAGATACAGGATTACTGGTCATGTTATCCTCATTCCTTTCTTGGCTGATGCCTACTTATATGAGATGCAGTGTATCTTAGTGGTTGAAAATGTTTGCACTACTGCCAGACTGCCTGGCTAAATCCCAGGTTTTGTACTTAGTAGCTATGTGACTTTGAATAAGTTGCTTAAACTCTCTATTCTTCCATTATAAAGTGGAGCTGATAATAATGCCTGCCTCAAGTGGGTACTTATGAATATTAAGTGGTACATGTGAGAGTTTTAGCCCAATGCCTAATATCTAGAAAAATCTCAGTAAATGTTATTAGCTTTGGGGCTGAGTCTAAATATCATTTCCTCTGAGAGATGAACTCTTGTCTGATCCAGATCCTCCCCTGCGCTGAATTCCTTTGTCATGAAACTGGTTTTTTTCTTTCATATTGTAATAATCATTTACACACCTGTGTATCTATTGTCCCTATTAGACTATGAGCTCCATGAGGGTATTCGGTTATATCACTGAGTAACTAATGCCTACACAGGACCAGACACGTAGTAAACAACAAATATGTTACTGAATGAATGGCTGAAGCTGATACTGCAGGACTGTGGTGAATGCTGAGAGTCTTCTGGGAAAGTACTGGGGTTTCAGAAGGACTGAGCTGGGCCAGAGGCCAATGGAGTGCTGCTGTACTACTTTTAAAGACATTATCTTTATGTTGTATTTTAAGATGTTGACATATCAAAATCAACTTTCTGGACCTAGCTCAAAGCTTACATTTATATACCAGGATTAAATGCTCTTTTTTGGCAGAAAAAAATGTTCAGATTTGCCATAGGATCTCATCCAACCTGGAATTGGCCTGAATGAATTGCGCAAACGAGACAATCGTGGTCCCCCTCCCCCGCCGTTCTGCTCCACAAGGTGGCTGCATATTTGATTCAGTTCACTGCTTCAGCACGCAGACTACTGTACACTCGAGCAGCCACTTTCTCAGGAGCAAACCCGAGATACTGGCTCATCCCTGCATTCCTCACTGCTATTTTAAATAGAGCCTCTTTATCAACATGGGTCTTATCTCTTTTTTTGTTTAATGTCACTGCTTGTTTATTTCATTTACACAGCATTTCCCCATCCCAGCTTGTTAGACTGTATGGTGAACAGCATGTTCAGAAAGAGAAATGGCAAACATACACAATGACAAAAATGAAAATTTCAACTACAGTATCTACTTTTGTCTTGTAGGTGACCATTGGTTTTCACTAGGAACCCAACCCCAATAGACTCCCACCCCCTCTCTTCATCAATTGTTATATTTTTTTGTTTCATACTTACTAGAAGCATAATGATTGGGGCCTTTGACAGCTGTGTGTGTAGGGTCATGGGAAATTCTAATCTCCACCTTATTTCCACCCTATTGATCTTTATGCATAATGATGTCACCTATTTTCAAGGCTATGTTCTTTCAAACTTTTTGGTGTCTTATAAAATTTTATCGTAAAGTTTACTATAAAATTTTGTAAAACGTTCTTATCTTTACCTGCCTCAGTTACCCTTTAAATGTTTCTAACTTAATCTATGTTTTAAGTGCAAAGTCTTTATTAAAAACCAAAGCTAACTATCTCAGTAAAATCCTCATAGTGTCAGTAAAACCTTTATTTAAAACATAAACTGGTAGCTTGGAGTAGAAATAAAAAGGATTTATAATGAACCTTGTGTCTTCATTTTCCTTCCACAAGATTTGTATGCGATTGCACAATGTCAGATAAAATTCTGGCTCTTAGGTTCTTTGACTTCATTGAAATACCTGTTGTTGGCACAATGCCTTGAAGAAAAGTGATATTCTGTATTTCAAGGCAATAAGATGCAATGGTGTTTAATATTCATAGTTCTTTTATTTTGGTAAAACATTTAATTCTTATGGATTACTTTTTTTAAAGAATCCAAATAATTGGGTACATATAGGACATAATTGTCTTGTAACTATTATAGCCTAGATTTGAAAACTGGGAAACCAAGTGCAAGCAATGTGACAGAGCAGGCAAGCTATGCATTAGGACTCAAAGTATTCTTGGGAGTAGTATAACTGATCACAGAAACAGAGTACAGGATGAAGGAGAATAAGTTAGAGTAAGAAACTGAAATACACATTGAAATCAAATTGCTAGCCTAAAACAAAAATACACGTCATGGTCTTTGAAGGTGGAAGGGGATACATAGCTACTAAAATATCCAATTATGACTTATTCAGCATCCTTGATATCCTCTTTTTAGAAACACTATGAGCACAAATCCTTGGACCATATAGTATCTATGCATGGCTTGGAATTATAGCACTGATCCTGGGAAGGCTGCAACCTGGGGAGCCTGGTATAGTATCACAGATCAGGAAAACCGAAATGCTTTTCTTTGGCTGTTGTTCCTCAAGGTACTTAAATGGGACTCATTGGCTATTGATCTGTATATACTGAGATTGCAACAAAACATAATGGATCCGCTTCTTTTCCTCCTGGCTTATAGGACTGGCATTTCTACCTCTTGGGCATAACAAGAGGTAGAAATTGTAGGTTTGGATTCTGGGGAAACATCCCAGGATCTGAATGGCAACAGATGTCTTTTTAAGATAATGAAGTCAAGAAGACAGGCATCCTGAGAATGTGCAGGTGCTAGCTGGGAGAAGAGCTGGGGCTGTTTATGATTTTGAGACTCCCACTTTCAGAACCTGTCCCGCAGCAAGCTATGTGGGAGTGTCCTCCCAACCAACATAGTCAAATAATAGTTTCTTCTGATTTGTGATTTTTTTTCCCCAGAGATGTATTTTAGCTTGTCTATCTCTGCAATCTAATTTGTGCAATGACATCAAGCTTTAATTTTATCATTATTATTTTGCTTCTTTTAAAACACTTGTGGTGTGCCAGGCACTGGATAAAATAGAAAAGATACATTCCCTGCTGTTGCCGGGCTCCCGCATTTAAAGAGGTATGACAGGCAAAATATCTAGTAATTGGCAATAGGTAGTCCTCGTGGTTTTTTCCCCTTCTCCCCTTTGAAGCAACTTCATCTCTCAGAACAAGCCTCAGAAGTTCCCTGGATCAAAGGTGTCAAAAACGAGGAGGGTTTGGAACAAGTGTCAGTGTAGGCAAGCGACTTTCAGAGCTGTGACTTGCTCCTTGCCTGCCCACGTGCTCTCGTGCCGCACTCCCGCTTCACCTGGGCAGACTCAGACTCTCCAGCCTTCCCCGCCTTTGGCATCCCTCCTCAGGAGGCGAAGGCGCCCTTCCCACACCTCCCGCACTGTCCTCCAGGACTGCAAAGCCTCTACACTAGAGGCTGCAGAAGTAATCTCTAGGCTCTGCTTGAAGCGGGTTGACAGCTGCGGGAAGCCTCTCGACAGGGGATGTCCAGGCAGGTGCGGACGCAGTCCCGGGCTTGCTCCAGACTCACGCCCAATGTTTCTCTTTCACTCTGTCTCCTACTTATCCTGCTCGGATCTTCTTTGTCTTTTTCCTAGTTGCACCGAAGCCTTCTTGTGCCTGGGGACTGCGGAGGCACACTGGGCCATCCCGACTGCGCAGGATGGCTCAGTGAGCGGGTGTTTCATGATCTGGTCGGAGTATGGGTGCGTTTGTTAATGTTGGGGCGGGTTGCTGGGGACCTAGAGCAACCCATTCTTTCTTTCTTTCTTTTTTTTTTTTTTTTTTTTCTCCCATCATTTCCTAGAGCTTTGGGGCACAAAGCCCTGGCCCTTCTCCGCAGCACTCCACGCTAGGGCATCCCACGCTGGGGCGACTCCCTTACCCAGCCCACACCGCACCACGAAGCTTTAAAGTTGCGGGAAACAGTTTCGGGGGCCCCAGGCTGAGGTCAGTGAACCCGCAGCTGCTCGCCCAGGGTCGCAGGTTGAGTCGAGGGTCTGGCTGGTGTGCGGGCTGTAAGAGGACCTGGAGTGGGGAGGAGGTGGGGGAGGGGCTGCGGGGAGCAGCTGCTGGGGAGGCGGGCACAAGGTGGCTCCCCAGCCCAGCGCCCCGCGCTCGGGGGGACGCACCAGGCAGCCAATGGCTGCGCAGAGGTGTACAGCAGATGGCGTCCGACTGCGCCGTTCCTTCCTCCTCCTCCTCCTCTTCCTCCTCTTCTACCTCCTCCTTCAACGCTGAGGAGCCAGAGTCGCCGCCGGGTTGCCAGACGCTGGAATGGGTGGTCTCCCGACAGACACCACCATCTTTCTTGTACTCGGGAAGCTCGGGGCTCGGCGGCTTCCAGAAGCGGCTGCTGCGGCTCAGGCTAGGCGGGTGAGTGCGGCCGCGCTGCACCCGGAGTGGAGCTGGGCGTTCTGGGTTCCCCAGCGAGGCAGCGGGGGCCAGAGGTGGCCACGGGCAGCAGGCGCTGGGGCTGCGCCCCTGGCACACACTTCGCTCTTTGCTCGCCCCCGGCCTCCCTCGCCCTTTTCCCTTCCAGAAGCGGGAACTTGGAAGCGGAGCTTCTCAGAGCCTGTGGCATGGGGATGCATGCAGGAAGGGTAGGCTACCTCCGGCTCAGTGCGGGGACCCTCCAGCCAGATGGGCGGGCCGGGACACCCTGCGCGCGCGACTTGGGCAAGGACCCCCGGCGACAGGACCGATGCAGGGGGTTTCCACATCCAGCTTGCTTTAAGGAGTACGGAGGAGAACCCCCAGATTTCCCCGTTCTGCGCGGATGCCTGAAGTCTAGGGCGGGGAGTTCTGTTAGCTCTTCGAACAGGTTGACTGAGGGTTCCCTTCAGGTTGCGCTGACTTCGAAATGTGCGTGTGGGCGTAGGGCCCCCGGAGGATAGTTGAGCAAGCCAAGAAGTTTTGTGGCTTCCTCTAATTTATCAGTGGATTGTTGGGAGGGCGCAGCAACAGTTTAGATTTCCACTGTCCCTGCCGGGGACAAGGGGTGTACTGAGAAAGGGACGCGGGGTCAGTCTTGGTGTTACATTATCAAGAAAAAACAGAACAGGGCGCCAGTGAGCGGCAGGGAGCACGAGGGTATTTTCTAAAACATCACCTATCTGCACCTGCCACCTTTCCGCTTACAAGGTCCACGCTTCCACAGTATAAAAGTTATTTGAATACGAAAATAAAGCCACTGCTCCTCGGTGTCCGCGTATTTTGAGTCTTGAAGTTGCAAAGCTTGGGATTTGGGGTCTGTGTTGGAGCATTAAGTGCTTTCTGCTTGTCTTTTTAAATATAAGGAAGAAAATAAGTTCGTATGACGGAGATGGGTGCTTCAAGTCTGAACACGCTTTAAGATCGCGTTTGATTCAATTTTGTACAGTTAAAGTGGAGTTGGACTAAGATTATGGCATTTTGGCACAGTGTGGAAGACTGGCACTCTGTTGCAGGGTGGTCTGGTGGTTGCCTGTATTTCCTCACCTTTAGGTGTCTTGGTGCTCTTGTAAATGATCCTCCGAGGGAGGGAGTCCGCGCACCCTCCTCCTGTTTCTAAGTATACCTGTGAGTACTTTCATTATGGAAGTGGAAATCCCTGAAGTCAGGGTTTATGCCAGCCAGATAGACTGGGGAGAGAGAGAGAGAGAGAGAGAGAGAGAGAGAGAGAGAGAGAGAGAGAGAGAGAGAACAACAGAGAGAGAGACAGACAGACAGAGAGGAACAACAGAGACAGAGAGCTAGACAGAGACAGAGAGCGAGACAGAGACACAGAGAGACACCAAGAGAGATGGAGAGACAGAGACGTCCTTTGGCAATGTGAAGGCTGTTTGTTAGGTAAACTCCAAGGAAGCCTTTGTTTTCTTGTCTAGGTAGCTTTTTTTTTTTTTTTTTTTTTTTTTTTGCGGAACCAGGGATCGAACTCAGGCCCTTGTGCTTGCCAGGGAAGCACTTATTCCACTGAGCTGGCCCCTCTTGTCTATACTCAGTTGTTGGTTAAGGCTTCCTGACAGCCTTTTAGGATGTTAGTAATCAAACCATGTAACCTAATCAGTGGCGAGTGAATGCGCATGTTTGTGGGTTAAAGTAACCCCATAAAGTCCCTGCCTTGAGCCTTCACTTTGAAGCACTGCTGTTTTTGAACCTTAATGTCATTAATAATAGGAGCCCTCTTTTAAAACTTAATGTGATCAGTTCTGTATTTTCAATGAGTATATAAACCAATTGAGTAGATTCCCTGGGTTTGGATTCCACTTTCCACAGGCGCCTGCATGCGTGTGTGTGTATTTTGTGTGTGTGTTTGTGTGTGTGTGCACACGCGCATGTGTGTGTGTTTTCCCATCTACCTGTGGGGCACTGAGGATTGGAAACTGTTCTGTATGTGTACTTAGCATTGGATTCAGGACCTTCACACGGAGCTGCATCCTTAGCCCTTTTACAAGATTTTTGTTTTGTTTTGAGACAAGATCTCCCTAAATTGTCCATGCTGGCTTCAGACATAAAAACATATACCTCCTCCTGCTTCAGCCTGCCAGAATATTGGCATTACTGCTACTGCACACCATGGTGCTAGGCTTCAAACTCTTGACATATTTAATAGGAATTATGAAATAATCGTCCAGACCTTAGAACAGCATAATCACTTACTTCTAAGGACTTTGTGGGTGTAATAGTTATAATCCCATATAAAAATATGGGCTAGTCTAACACAGTGGGACAGCCTGACTTGGAAGGCCCACATATCTACAAACCGTTCAGGGTTCTGCAGATTGCAGAATAATTTGCAATAAGGGTTTGAGGTTATGCTCTCTGAGAAAGGCTGCTTGCTGGTGATAGACTTTGAAAGTCTCTCTTGAGGGGTCGTAACATGATGGGCTTACTTTAATTTTAAATCAATACTTGAGAATGATTATTATTATTATTATTCTTTTATTTTCCCTCATTGCTTTTCGTCAGAGTTGTTGCTTGATAAAGAGTTGACAGGCTAAGAAACAGAAACACTGTTAGAAAATAATTATAGATCATAAAAACTTTATAAACACAGTCCCCACTGTCTGAGAACTGCTATTAGTAAATTTGTAACTAGACGTGCAATTCTATTCTCCGGTCAGTGTGAATTTTAAGAGAAAGTAAAGAAGAAATTTTAAAAAATGATACTGCTGGAATGTTCTTTATCAGAAAAAAATTTGAAGATTTTGTCTATTTGCTGCAGGTACTATTTTGAAATAATTTTTTCATTAATATCTATTTTAACAAGTTTGTCCTCAAATCACAAAATAAAGAAGAATGAAAAGATAGGAATGAAGTTAATGGAAGAGGAATGTCCAAACAAGACAAAGTCTAAGGCATGCAACTCATTTTAATTAAACTTCACAGGTTGAGGCTGGAGTCCTATGATTCCTTCACCCAGAAAAACAACCTTCCTGAAACTCCACTTTTGCTGTACTGCACATCTTTGTAAAGATTGGGAATTACAATAAAACATTGACTCCGTAGAATGACAAATACTTGACTGACCCTATTAAGTTTACAGTGAAAATGACAAGTGATTTAATATACAGCATTAAATACATGATTCAGATAAACAGGTTAAAGAATTCTAAGCCAGTGAAAAGTATACTGGTTGATAGGAGAAAAGAACAGTATCATTAACAACAAAGGTTCTGAGATACTCTACAGGTGAGATATAAAGGACATGTCTTTGAATAACACTAAGGTATTATGTTATCAGAAATCCCACACACTCCTTAGATACCTTCTTGGATTTTTGAGTATGAATTGCACACAAGTGCTTTATGTTTTCAAAAGAAGGCATTTCCCAGTATGTAAATCTGAAAGAAGCAGCTGTAATCACTTTAACACCAGCCAGTTCCTTAAATATACCACGAGTCCTTAATTTAGAGCTGTTAACAGGATTAATATCTAAGTGATAATTGCCATGTTAAACCTGTGGAAGTAGGAGGATTTTAAACTCCAATTTTAATTCTAGAAATTTACTACCATGAGGTTGATTGGGATCCACGGTTTAACAGGTCTGCAATCATTGGCATTGGTACTGGTATTGAATTGTTACTTCAACATGGCATACATGTACATTGTATTCAACCTTTCTGCACTAATTGAGATTTTGCTGATGCTTTTAGTTGGAAACTAGCCATGAATAACAATGGATGATTGGGATTTACCCATTGTTATTCATAATAGCAAACAGGGGCTGTTGATGAAATTAGGCAAGGAGTGGTTGCCTGGTCAGCTTTTATGCACCTCTGCTGAGAAGGAAATAGGAATTATAGTCATTTAGTCCCTAGGATGATGCTTTCCTTCTGAGTCAGGATTCCTGAAGCAGGCCAGCTACAGAAAACATGTCTACATAGTTATTTGTGTAGTTTATAATTTACTCTTAAATTTATAATGAACATTCTGTAGCTACTGAATCAAGCATTTCATATGAAGGGGAAAATAGTATATTAGGGAAATGCAGTTACTTCACATCTTTTAGTGAAATGCTGAAACCGACTCTAGAGGTGCTATAGAATACTTTCTCTGGTAGTGAAGGTTCAGTTACTACCCAAGTGGGGGAGTTGAACCCAAGCTTTGCTTGTAAGCAGAACAGTCAAGTCCGGCACATACACAGACTTCTGAATTTAAAGAGTGTGTGTAGGCTGTTGTGATACATAAAACACAGTATGTTTTAAAGCATCACAAAATGTAGATTAGCTTTTAGTCACTAAGATTTTTTTTTTTTTTTTTGCAATTAATGGGATTCTAAAAGTACAAGACTTTGCTGTGATATGGAAATCCATAGAATGTTTTGAAGTCTTAAAAAACATCCTCTTAGCAGAAAAAGTTAGACACTGAAACTGACCTAGATGCAGGGATCCATGAAAGTGTGAAAATGTGCCTGCATAGAACAAAAAATCATCATTGTGGAACTCAGGAATTTTTCAGCAAGGGCCACAGTGCTTGCTTTTGATTTTGCCTCCCTAGTCATATTTTAATTATGAGCCTCTTGTACTTAAATATGCTGTAGCTAAAAACAGAACCCTAAGTCATGAATGTACAAACAATTATTTAGTACCTTGACTGGGAAGAAACTGGTTGCTGTGTTCCACTTGCCTGTGTGAGGGCTGGCTGCAGATTTGTGCAGGGTTATGTATTAGTGAACAGTTCATTACCTCTGGAAGAATCACAATGTTGAGAAAAGCTCTAAACTTCACAGCAGTTAGGCACAATTGCTTTGGTCTTAGACTATAGCTCTGTAGTAAAGCATATTTTAATTTTGGGTCCTTTCATTTGGCTATTTTAAAAACCATATCCTGTAGTATGCACAAATAAGGACTTTAATTATAGGAAGACTGAGGCTTGCACTAATCTCTTACAGAGCTTGCTTCTGGGCTCTCCTATATTGATTTCTACATTTGTGCTTACGGTAGACATATTCTGGGTGATTTGGCCCATATTCATTGATAGAGCTTTATTGGATGTAAAAATATCAAAATTTTTCTGGACTAGTAGATACATAGGAACTGTTGAAGTCCCAGGGAGGGCCTACTCTCTGCATAGTCTAGAATGTCCTACAGGCCACTTACCCCTAGATCATGTCTTGGTACAAACATTAAGCGGGTCCTATTTAGTATGGCAAGGGGGCCTTATGTCCTGCTCCTGGGATATTGCCAGAATTTTCTGATAGCTTTATTCTCAAAAAGAATAACTGCAACCCTTGGCATTCTACCTAGTTGAACTTAAAATGTTTACATTTGCAGTTTAGTGTCTTCTGTTCAACAATGATATCTATTAAAACTACTTGAACAATGTCTTCATATAGTGTATCACTTAACAGAGTAAAGAGATATCAATCCCCTTTCAGCTGAATAATAAACATAAAACCACTTTCCTTTAGAGTTCATTTGTTTTCTTAGAAAACATAAAATAATGTTGAAACATAAAATAAGAGTATTCTTAGGGGTAAAGCCAAGTTTCTAACCCAGGTCATGTGCTGTAACAATAAAACAGCCCTATGACTATCTGACTTCACTTAATCAAATGTATGTGATCAGAGGAATTCTAAAGCTTTTTTTTAATAGGGGAGAAGTAATTATTGTTTTCATTCCCTCTGTTTCTAGTCTTTAGAGATAACTCTTTATTTCATTTTGATTTTCATTAATTGATGTGATGAATTATTATTGATGGGGTTTTATTTAATCTGAATTGACTTATTTTATGAAGTAGAATATCTTCCAGCTCACCACAAAAGGCAAGAGATGTTGATGATTTTGAAGATTCTTTGAGAAAATTTCTTTGATGCTTTCCCTGGATCTTTTGTGGTAAATGCAAAAATACAAAATGCAGACATTGCTAGGTGGGCCCTGAAAAATACCTAGTGTCAATTATTTTCAGTACTGAGGATTGGACCCAGGGCCTTTGACCCAGTCTTTAAAAAAAATTATTCTGAGAGAGGGTCTTTCTACTCTGCTAAGTGACCAAGTTGGGGCTTGAACTTGTGTTCCTCTTGCCTTAGCCTCTTACAGTGTTGAGATTACATGTATGCCCCTGGCTATATTATGATTCATCAACAGAAAAAGATAGGATTCAGATCTGATATGGATTTGTCTAATAGCAGCCATTGCTTTCTGCCTTCTGCCTTCTTCCTTTGTGCCTGTCTTCTTCAAGTTTCCCCATAGACCCACACCTTCTAAAGTGAAGATCCAGAATGCCTCTTCCCTTTTCTTTCCTGCCCCTAGTTATACAAATTCTATTCCACAAGATTCAGTTTTAATTATGCTTGCATTGAATTTTCTCTGATTATATTAGTTCACAAAGAACTGTTTCTGACTGAACAACTCAGGTGGTAAATTCTAATTTTAATGTTTGATTGGATTTCTTTCCTTATTAGCATCTACTTGTAGAGTTCTCATGGCAAAGGCTTTGGATGGGTAAGGATACCCACTCTGTATGGAGAATCTGGAAAGTGTTGGAGACTAGAATGTGATAGAGTAGGGTGTAGGTAGCAATAGCCCTTTGATGATCTACAAGGAGTGGCCTCACACTATCCAAGCACACTATCGAGCTACCAGTTACTGATGAGCACAACATCCCGTAAACCAGGCTAAGTACACTGCAAATGCTGTGTCTCAGGCTTATGACATGTTTTACAAAGTGGGTACCGTTATTTAGTCATTTTTTTCCATACTGGGAAGCAGGAGCTGAGGGACCTTTGATATTTTGTCTCTGGCTAATGCCACTTGAAAACTACAGAGCCACCATTTGCATCCAAGGCTGTTGCAGTGCAAGTGTCATTTGCTTTTGATTCACCACGCTGCTCTAAAGCCTGAAATTTGAGGCAACAATTTTAGTCTTAACTTCCAAAAGAATTTCTTCAAAATGCAAGAGCCCATATACTCATATACTTACCAGCTGTCAGAGCCTCTAGTGAGAATGGAGGTGACTGATAGCAAGAGTATTGCTGAATCACTGCTACATGGGGGTAGATATGCCATTGAGAAATAGGGGGAAAGGCCGTGTTTTGATTTGGCACAGACCTTCTGCATGAAGATTTTATCTTAGGGGTATAAAGATCTTAAGACATTTACATTTAAAAGTGTTAGTGTCCTAAGGAACCATTGAAAGATTCAGGAGATCTAGACTGAGAAAATCCCTACTTTGCTCCTTTTCACTAGTGCCATATCAGCAAGCTGAGCCATTCTGCCAGCTATGCAAAGTCTCAGCTTTGAAATGATCAAAATGTAGGAAAAGGGATAATCAGTTTTCCGATGTGAGAATAGACTGGCAGCAGTCCTGGCCACTCCTGAGATTTGGTAGAGGGCTCTGGGCAGGGGGTGCCTAGCTGTGTTCTCGGCTGGTTGTGTCTCCCAACAGGAAGGTATCTATGGCCAAAGGCGACAGCTTCATTGAGCAGAGGACTGTTATTTGGTTAAACATTAGTGAGAAATCATTTTTGAAGTTATCTTTCTAAAAATGTGTTGCTGGGTCAGCATGATGATTTTTTGACATGAAATTCTGCAGGACCGTATAATAAACCCATTTCCAATACCAGTATCTCTTAGCAGTTTCTGTAGAAATATAGTGTTGGAACATGACCAGTTTCTTTCTGCCTCTGGCAGAATCATATATAAGAAGCACAGAGGAGTTGAAGTTGTAAAGAGATTTTGCCTCATTCTAGGAATGAACATTTTCACATTCAGAGCTGTCTGGAAATGTGATAGGCTGTCTCAAGGAAATGTGAGTTCTCTATCTTTGGGGCCATTCATGCAGAGGATTAACAAGTACGTGTCAAGATATTCTAGAGAGAGGGCACACACACTGAGGATTTATTGAGCATGTACTACGTGCCAGACATTATTCTTCATGTGTTAATGCTTGAAATCATCTCAATAAACTTGTGAGACTTGGCATATTGCTATTTGTAAAAGTAATCCCATTTTATAGATGCTGTCACAGTAAGTGGCTTGCTTGAAATCAGGCTCGACATCCAGCAGTCTGGTTCTAGAGCAGTGTCTGCTCACCAGAAATAGAAGACAAACCACAAATATAATTCCTAAGTCCACCTTTGCATTGTCTAGTAGCCACATTAAAGAAGGAAAAAAATTATAATTAATTTAATTTTTTTTTTTGGTACTGGGGATTGAACTCAGGGCCTTGCATTTTCCAGGCAAAAAAATAATTTTAATAATATATCTTATTGTATATCTAGCATTTTTCATTTGAACAAGAATTGACTGGTGGCATAAACCTGTAATCCCAGCGCTAGGGAGGCTGAGACAGGGGGATCAGTATGATTCTGAGCTGTGTAGAACGACCTTGTACAAAATAAATAAGCAAATAAATAAATAAATAAATGATTAAAAACTATTTAAAAAGTATATAGTCTGTATTTTACCCTTGCAAGCACATTTGTGTCCACACCGGCCATGTTTCAAGCGCTCAGTAGCCCCACGTAGCTAGCAATCACTGTGTTGGTATACTTAGAGTTGCACTATGAACAGTTCCACTCTTCCTGTCTCCTGACTGCTGGGCTTCCTTCTGATGCATGAGAACCATCAGTCTCTGCATAGCTGAGGCCATTCATCTGCTTAGAACGTTTGCTCTTAGATGATATCAGTACCAATAATCTCTCTCTTTTTTTCCCCTCAAATAATCTCTTTTTAAAAACCCTAAAACACTTCCAAAGTCAATTCAGGAACATATTTACTTTCAAAACCTGTAAGAGAGGAAGTGTGTGTGTGTGTGTGTGTGTGTGTGTGTGTGTTGTAAAAACCTGAATCCCATATGCCTTTTGTTGGTGAGGATGGAGCACATCTGGCTGGCTTCCCTTGCCAACAAGGTGTACACATCACTGAATCACCAAATCACCTTGCCCTTCTTGTTTTCACCTAAACAGTCTCCATTTCTTTTGTCCTTGGATAGTTTGTTTCTCTGGCTTTGCTTGATGATACATGTAACCTGTTGCATGTGAAATGAGCACAGCTTAGGACCTGCTTATCTCCGGAGAGCAGGGGAAGGAAAACATTAACTTTAACATGGAATCTAACCAGTTTTTCTAATTTATACCTAATACGTATTTCTCAGCCCCCCGTTACTTGTCCTTACTATGATTACTGCGGATAGAAATTATGAAGGTGATATTTCTGATCAAACTGTAGTAATTGTTTGGTGGGACCGATTCATTTCCTGGCCGCATTCATTGTTCTCAGTGATCTGAAGGGCTTTTCTCAAGTTGAATTTCTGACAGTAACCAGCCCTCTGGGCTGTGACATGCTTCAATTGAAAAAACAGAATGTGACATGTATTTCATTGTGTGGAACATATTAAAAAAGTTCCGTGTTTCCTTTGTGAGCACACCCTCTACTTAGCTACGTATAATAGTGTGAAACATTTTAATAATTCTAAGTCTGCTTCAGTGCAGCAGTGGATTACACAGGTAGCTTAAACTGATTTCAGTTGCTTATTAAAGGAAGCAGAATAAGAGTAACTTCTGTCAGAAAAGCTCTAAACTTCAGAAGGAGGAATTTCCTTGTGAAGAGAAACTCCAAGGATGTATCTTCTAATGTTGTGTGCACAATTATTAGATGTTTCATTTGGATTATAGAATTGGTAGAATGAAAACATAATGCTTGCAGACATAATACATTCCCAGTAAGTACTTCTTTTGTTTCCTTTAAAAAACCCAACTAAACATTTTTCATACAGTAAGACAAACTGCTGTGAAGTGCAAGGTACGCATGTAAACATGCAGATTACTTATGAGAATCTGTGTGTCCACGGATAAAAGCAAATATGGGATAGCAGAGCAATTTATAGAGACTTACACCCTACATAGGAAATGACCATATGCATTCTGTTCTCTTTGAAATCTATGTGTATTTCACGTACTAATTGAGAATTTATTGAACAGGCAGTGCACCTTTCTTTTGCTTGCACACTCATTATTTTGCAGACAGTGACAGCAAAATAAGTGTCTCTTGAATTAAATGAGATGTTTATTGTTATATGTAAATTAAAATGTATCAGATTTATTACAAATGCCAGATTTATAAAGAGACATTATAAAAAAATAAAATTTTGATTTTAAAAAATTTAGTTGAATAAGGTCTAAATGTTTCTGTACTCCTCTAACTAAACCAACTTGACTGACTCCAATTTGTAACTTTTAACAACTCAATTACACTAGAAAAATATTATGTTCACCTATTGGAAGTTAGATGCCTTTTGTGTGTGTGTGCTTTCTTTTTATTCAGAAGACGAAAAACTTTGTTTTCAAGGAACAGTAAGTGATCATCGGAAGTATTTGTGTGGGAGGTGGAGCACAGAATAGGCTAAAATTGTGTGTAGGGCCTAAGTGTTGGGCTCCATCCCTAGCACTGCAAAGTGAGTGCCCATGTAGGCCTGCATGGAATCCCCGAAGTCCGTTAAAGAATGCAGTGCTGAACAATGCCGGGGCAGTGTTATAATATTTCTGAGCAAATAAAATCAGCTAGAACATTAGTGAGCAAATGGCATCAGCTGAAGCCTTAGGGAGGCTGTGTAGCCTACAGTGCTGAGGCCCTCTTTGGATAGCCCATCAAGTGTAGAGAAGCTGTTGCATTGATAGCTTGGCTGTCTGAGCTGATTGCAAAAGTAGATGTAAGCAGCGAGGACGGACGACAGTTCAGCAGAAGCTGATCTACATTTGCTCCAGCATTTTACACTGAAGGAGTTTAATGTGCCTTGCTAGGTTAAATTCCTCCTCTTGAGTTTCTGCAGAAAAATGTAGCCAGTGGTTTTGTACTGCTTGCTTATAGTTTGTCATGTAAGTGAGGACTAGCTGGAGTATGTAGAGATACCCCCAGATTGGTCATGCGTATAAGAAATATTCACAGAATTTCCATGTAAATAGTAAGGCAATTATGGTTATTTTCATGATGAAAATTACATCTGTGGGGTTTTATACATGGATAAGGCCAGCATGAGAGTGAAGGAATGAGCACTCTGTGTACCTGTTTGTTTTTGTCACAATTTTTCCAACATAAATTTTTATTCTGGGCTATATGTGCTATTCTTTAAGATTGGTTATTGGTATTCTCTTTACTATAAAATTGTATTGCATATTGTGCTTCAGGTTGATGGCTTAAGAAATCGCTTTAAGATTCATTAAAAAGAACAGTAATAACACTTCCCTGCAGCCTGGCAATGCAGGCAGAATGGTTTATCCTTGGTTTACTGGTCTGCATAAAACTTGATAGCATTCTCCAACTCTGTGTTTTGAAATCTCATGATGCTTATAGTCTAAATAAAGTGAGACCCAAATCTTTGTAATCTAAAGCAAATAATTTTGTCCTGGCCTGTCACACGGTGTGGCAAGGAAATGCACACAGGACAGAATTATACATTGATGCAGCAGTATGGTTGGCAAGCATAGGCATTTGGTGGTTCCTACAAGATGAAAGCACTGGAAGTAGCAAAATGGTCATTCAGCCCCAAAGAAAAGCTTGAATGCTCAAAGTAGTATGAAATCATTTTTACCAGGAAATTGTAGGAAATGAAAATCAGATTATGTAAATGTAGACATACACATATGCACGTGTGCATGCGTGCACACACACACACACACACACACACACGGAGCAAAAGTACAGCTATTTGAATGTGAATTCATGGTAAGAAATGAGGGCAAATAGGGCCCAACAACCCAACTGAAAGTGAAAAAGCATTACCAGTTCTTGGGATTGGATGTGCTTAGAAATATTTGATTGAAATAAAAAAATGAGATTGATTAGATGGGACAGTAAGAAAAAAAGCTTACTCTTCCAGAGATTTAATTAGTTTCCAATATGGGAGGAATCTGTATAACCTAGTCAGATTATGCATTTTCTTGTATTTAAGCCAACCATATAAACAAGAAAAAGTCCAAATGGGATAGAACTGTTTCAGTGGGTTGTGTAGTGGACGTTAATGTTATTTATAATGTTTGCCAGCAGTTGATGTGTACTGCAAATGAGTCCTAGGACTCCCCTTCTGACTCCTTCTATTTCCAGTCACCTTCTCATCTCTTGTCTTCTTTTCAAATTCTAACTTCTGAAGCTCATAGAACTTGCCTGGTGTTTCCACTCCATTCTTACACTTCACGTCAGCCAATCTGGAGCTTGCTCCCCCTGATCCAGCTGAAATAGTTCTTGCCAAAGTCATAAATTGCTTCCTAGTTGTCAAATCCAATGGACTTTTTCCAGTCTCTATTTATTGTGATGAGTTAAAGAAGAATCTTAGTATATTAGATGAGCCAAGATTGGATTGGCAAAGTCCCCATGATCCTGCCATTTTGATTCTCTCTTCTAAAGCTGCTAAAATACTACTAAGAACTGAGTCAGGGAAAATGGGTGATTTTGAAATATGAATAAAATTAAAAAGATTGAAATGTAGGATATTCTGCCCAACTAAAGAAGAGCCCACAACTGGTATATTGATATTTCCAAATTGAACAATCATGGGTAAGAAAAGGGAAATTCAGTAGATATTTATCAGTAAAAATGCAACAGTGTTTTACGACAGGTACCCCATTATCCCTGTAGAGGAAATTTTGGTAGGTGTAAGAGAGAATCCCCCTCTTTCCAGAGGACTTTGAAGCCAAAAGAGGCAAATTATAAATGCATGCATATAAACGTGCATCTACAAACAGATACCCTTATGAGCACCTGATCCTTATTGATCCAGAGTGTGGAGAGAACACAGGGTGTGCTGGTAGATACTCTGGTGGACAGCCTTGCCACTGAGCTCATATTTCCACCCAAGGGCACCTGCAGTTTTTGTTTGTGTCCCTTTCGTGTTCCCAGATTGATCTTTCATTACCTTGCTTTGCTGCTCCAAATCTGTCTTTAGATCTGTATCTTCCACACTAGCATTCAAAATCTTACACTCTGAAGTCTTATACTTAGTTTTCAAACATTTTCTGTGATTGTCTCCTTGTGTACATCTTTTGGGGAAGTTGCACTTGACCTTGGAATATATTCTTGGGTCATTCTTCCTGTGAATTGTTGCAAGATTGGTGCCTCTCCTGCCAGCCGCCATATCTTGCTCATGCAGTCCTGCTGGAATGGGCTGGATCCTTATTTCCTCATGTCCTAGTACATAGGTAGAGTCTACTTTTCATAGCCTTCTCCCCAAATCCACAAATATCATGCTAAGGAATTCATACAAAAGACAAGGTGAGTTAGGAGTTTTGCAGTTATGTGAGAAACGTTTTGATGCACCTTTAATAATAATTTTGAAAACCCTCTTCCCCTTATCTAATCATTGCTACTAGAGTTTCCAATTAAATGCTTATGTACTTGCATACAGACTCTAGCTTTATTCCAGATTCCTATTTTTCTTACCTTTTAAATTCGGTATGAGTCTGTCACCAAGAGAATTCAAGAGATGGAGAGATTGAAGTAGAGAAATGCTAAGTCATTTCTTTCAAAAAAGAAAACATGCTGTAATATCACTGTAACCATCAGAAGCAGACATTTATGAAGCACCTGTTCTGTGCCTTTACCTCAGCTCTAAGGGTAGGGAGGAATTCTGAGTGCCCGGACACTCTGCAGGGAGATTTAGCTGGAGAAAACGAATGCATCAGCTCATTTTAAAGAGAGACTCAGGACATCAAAATCACCCCTAAGTACCTTTTCAAATCCACCAAGTCAAGCAAAACTATGGCTAATGATATACTTTTGTTTATCAGAGCTGGCATTAAGTAAAATTTATAATACATTGGAGTTAACATTATAGTTTTATTTTTGTGCTGTGTGCACATTTGCGTGCCTTGGATAGCACTGTATGATTTCTACATTATGATTATTTCTTTTTGGGGACACTTAGATTATGTTAAATAACTACTAGGTTTCTTGCACTTTCTGTGTGTGTTGTGAAACATTATTGAATGTGTGTGTGTGTGTGTGTGTGTGTATGTATGTGTGTGTATAACCTTAATTCCAAGTCCTTGATCAGTAAATCAGCCCCTAATTATAATTTATAATGTTTTTTCCTTAACAAAAATAATGTTTCATAACATATTAGAAGAGAAAAAGATATGCTCCTTGGTAGGAAGTATTATATAAATATTATTATATTGCAACTTAATTTATCTTTTAGCTTCTAATATGAATACAATAATTGTTTTAAGATCCCAAATGGTGGAATTGGATTCTCCCCACTGTATTGAGTATTATGCTGTGTATATAGTAGGATCTAATTCAAGCATTTTTTAAATGAATCATATTAGAGTAGGAAACAAAATCTTGGAGACTTCATTGAATGTAGGTTAATCTTGCTTTGATAATTTAGAGTTCCTTTAGGAACTTGGAATATTCCCAAAAACACGAAGAAAATCAATTACCATTGAATGAGACTATAAATTCTGTTTATTTAAGTTTTCTAGGGTTTTAGACGTATACTAAATGGGATTTACTATAAATAGGAATAGATAAGTAGACCAATTCAGTGTACAACAAATTTATGGGAGAAAGAAAGCAGATCAGTCATTGATGCAAATGGGTATGTTCTGCAGATGAGCTGATGTCAAGCCCTCTAGAAAGATCAAGCTTAGGCAGGATAAGAGCAACCTGGCATGCATCTAGGCACAACATGAGCTCAGAGATGGATGGGCTGGGCTAAGACTGAAGGCTGGCTGTCTACCGCAGTATGGCTGTGCGCGTATATGCTTGTGTTCATTTTATGCTGCTCTAGAAAACTTGAGACTGGGTTATTTAAGGAGAACAGACACTTGTTCTCCAATACTTCTGAAGGAAGTCTAAAATCAGGGCACTGGTGGGTTCATTCTTTGGTTCTGAGTTGGTGCCTCGTTGCTGTGTGCTCCCAAGAGGAGGGACACTGTTGCCAGCAGTTACAGTGTCTATTTAGGGCTCTCCTTTATGACGAGTCTGTCTTAGTGACCTGACCATCTTCCAAAAGTTTCAAAATACCATCACTTTGTGAGTGAGTTAGGATCCCAACATGCAGATTTTGGGGTGATCACATGTACTTAAACTTCATAGTTCCAATACATAATTAAAGAGCTGAAGTAGGAAAGAGGGATGCTAGTCTTTGTGAAGGGAGCCAACATCGTCACCAATAGATGTGAAGTGTGTGAAGCGGCACAGAAAGGGGGGCAGTAAAAGGCTCCATGAAATCTGTGCATGGAAAGAAGTGATACTTTAGAACCACTGTATGATTTCTTAAGATGGGATTTGAAATATAAATGAGTAACTGCATTAATAGTTTTTATAAATAGGTGTTTTCAATTTAATTTACATATCAAAAGGCTTGTGGGTGGATTTATGAGTATGGCTACTTGCACTAACTCAAATTATTTTGCATTTTCATCATTGGGTTAATTGGTCCTTGTATTATACTGTTGGGCTTCTTTATCTGTGGGGTCCATAACCTTGGGTTGGAAAATACTAGAAAAATACTGCGTCTCTAGTGAATGTGTCCACACTAATTTTGGTCTACTTTACACAAGATAGTATGACAGCCATTTATATCCTGTTTGTATTGTATAGGAATTGTGAATCATCTAGTGATGTTCTGGTATATAAAGGAGGATATACGCAGGTTATATGCAGACACCGTGTTCTTTCATTTTTAGTAAAAGACAAACACTCTTGGGTTTTGGTTATCTGCAGGAGGTCCTAGAACCAATACCCATGAATACTGAGGGATGACTATTTTAGGCCTACTTAGCACTCACTCTGGAGCCTTCTTAGATGTCTAGCCCCCTCCTTCTGGTGTACTGTGGTCCCTCATTCCTTTGCTCCTGGAGCTACCTATGCTGCGGCTCTCTGGCCTCTTCCTTTACCACCCTCTTGTCTCTCAAACGCTGGCCTCCCTCCAGTTCTGGGACCCTCTGCACTGCTCTTACTCTCCAGGACAGTGGCCTCTGCCCTCTTCCCACCTAGTGTAAGCACTGTTGTCCTTTCTGCCAGAATATAGTTTATTTTGTTAAAGTGTAACACACACAGTTTAAAAGAAAATCATTATGCCATGTAAAATCACACATTAAAATCACACAGGGCATGTGGGAGAAGAAAATAGAGGCACAGAATTAAAAAACATCCCCAGTGACCCATTAAATGCAAGATAAATTGACACAAAATGGTAGTGTGCTTTTCTACATGTCAGTGGTTAAGGAATGGCAAAATACTTCCAAGATGTGGTACTTTACCTTGCAAGAGATCTGATATTCACTTTGGAATGGACTTCAAACAAGCTGCTGAGCTGGAAGACGGTGGAAAGAAACTTTATCTGACATTAGTTGACGGTGGAAAGAAACTTTATCTGGAAATTTTATCTAAACTTTATTAGTTGAAAAGTTGTAGAAAGTTGAAACACAGGATGGGTGTAGCTTGAGGTGAACCGAGAACCCCAGAGAGGTATTTGTGAATCACTACCTGGCTTTCTTCTGTTGGGTATAGATTTTTGCATGTTCACATAGTGTACCTCACAGATGGAATTGTGGAATAAGCAAACACAAAGTCGTATTTCACTCAAATTGTTCCCTAACAAGTCAATTTTATGTTTTCAAAATGAGCATCATAGCACGACTCACTCCACTCTATTGTGAGCTGCCCCTGAGGGCCATGACTTTCTGTGAATGGCCACCTCTCCCATAGTCCAGATGCCATGAAGCCAGGGCTGCTTTGCCGTTGTTCATTTCCGAGCCCCATTGTACAGTGCACTGCCTAGCAGTGGTAGGCACTTACAAAATTAACAAATGAATTGTCCATCCTCTTCTGCTTTCTCAGTTTTGATTATTTTCAATTCTCTAGGGCAAAACAAGTGTAATCAAAATGGAGTAATCAAAGTGAAAGGGTTAATGGCTGATTATGGAGCTGTGCATCTCTCCACCTAGAGCGCACAATGTTGAGATGATTTATTCATGAATAATCTGCACAGACCTGTATCAAGCAGAGTTAAGTGAGAAAACAAAGTGCATGCCAAGTCCTTCTGCGGAGGAATTTAAGAGGAGTTATTGTTCGAAAGGTATTTTTGAGCCTTGAAAAGCATTAGAGGTTGGTAAGGCCCTTTAGAGCTTAGTGCCGGCAGGATGACGCTGTCCAGCCAAGGGCTTCAGGGACTGATGTAGGAAGCTATATAACTGGGGCCTAGAAGTAGAACGACCAGGAGGACCTGGATCTATGAACAAATCACAGACATTGCTGAAAATTCTGTCCAAAGAGGGAGGGAGACTGTGACAGACCAACAGAGTAAAAACAAAACAAAACAAACAAACAAACAAAACAAGAAAAACCCAACAACAACTCAATAGTTTTGTCTCTCTTTCCACTCTCCTGCAACCAGAAGCCAACAGTGAGAGACAAGTATCTTGCAGGAATTGGCTGCCTGCCCAACAGAGCGGAGCAAGGGGTAAGACAGAGGTCGATGGGGCAAATGATTAGGGTATCTTGTTTCGTTGTCTCTTTGTCTGCAAATCAATTGATCAGTGATGTCCAGTGCTGCCATATGAATCATTTTGCAAAGTCCTCTTCATCAGTTTAGTAAGATACATAGTGGCTGGAGCTTTAATTAGAATTTCCTTGAGAGAATTCACTAGGTCATATATTATTTATGTTCAAATGTGAAGTGTAGGCTGCGTAGATGTAGTCAGCCAGAGGGGTGCGGTTTGTTAAGATGAATTTTTTTCTTCCTAATGAGTCATAATGTAGAGTATTTTTCTTTTTAAAGAGAAGTCTCTGTCCAGCATCCTCACAGCAGCAATGTGGTACACATCACCTTTAACCTGGAAATTATATCCCAGATGAATATTAAAATATTCTCTAGAGCAAAACAAAAGTAATCAAAACAGAGCTTTTATAAATAACAATTCTGAGCACAGATTTTCTGTGAGACTGAGAACATTCTCTTACTTGGGCTGCCTTTTCATTTGGTGCCTTCAATCATTTAGCTCAACAACACTCTACCCCATTGAAATTATTTTTTTAGTAAGATATTCAAGTATGTAGGCCACTGAAAAGATTATATTTACTATTTAGACTCCAGGCTTCACATTTGTTTTTGTGAACTATGTGAACAAGTGAAAATGTAAAATGAAAATATAAAGTTTCCAATAATTTACTCATTCATTCTTTTAGGAGGAAGTATAATCATACTATAAAATGCAATTTAATTTTAATATTGAATGTTTTGAGTTTCCAAAAAAGTTGAATTTTAAAAATCTATAATATTTAGTTTGAATTTGAAAAAAACAAATGCAGGACTTTTTTACAATCTCAGTCTATACAGTTATCACCGTGATGAAATGTTTGTTAGCCTTTCTTCTGTTGAGAGCACTGTGGGGTGCAATTTATAAGACAAGTTACAGTGACATTTAGCTGCTCTGTAAACAAGGATAAATTATTACACCAACTATAAAAATTTTAAGCCACATGGTGAGGAGGGCAAATAGGAAAATTTCACTTTATTTTTCTTGCATGACCATTTATTTTCATAATGCTGTTCAGCCTAATGGCAGCAAAGATAATCTTAGCTACTTGTAGGTTCATAATGTCTCATTTCTTTCACATTCACCTCCATATATTCCTCCCCTTTTCCTTCCCTTGGGAGGCACTTGCTTTGGGAAGAGATTCTGTTTGCCCCTGAGGGGTACATTCCCCTGTTGCCCTAATCTATCAGTAGTGCAAGAAGCCTTCTTCCCTCTGCCCCATGCCTGCTCCCACTGCTCCCCTGTCCTCAGGCGTGGTGGCATGGAGACAGGGAGATGAAGGGGCAGGAGCCATTTATCATTCATGTAAAAAACAAAACAAAACAAAACAAAACAAAAAAAAAAACCTGACAAAGGATCTACAAACTGTGGTACAGGGTTTCAGGTTAAATCCTGAGGGGATTTCACTGACCTTATCAGTTACAAAGGCTACATTTCTTGTTATATAGGTCTTGGTTTATCATCTTAACCATCCAGCAGAAAAGTATGAAAACAAACTATAAAAAGTAAAATCATATTAATATGCTGAGCTGTAAAAGGCTCCAGTCAACAACCTCAAACATTGCCAGTCTTACGGAAAACCCAGTACCATTATGGGCTACTGGACTATATTGGGATATTTTGCTGAATTCATGTACCTACAGTATTTAAATGACAATGGAATGCCCTTCTCTGACAAAAAAAAATAAAACCTAACCAAAATAGTGGGATAAAAATGAACGACCATTTTGTATCGCTATACTCAAAATAGTTAGGATAGATATATAGCTCCATTCTCTTAATTCAATGAATGGAGAGGTTTGTTATAGTAGTGTTTGGGACAGGATATCATGTCTGCATCTTGTACTATGAATAACCACTTAGACAATAATATGCAATGTATTTTTTTTGTAGAACCAGGGATTGAACTCAGGCCCTTGCACTTGCCAGGGAAGTGCTTATTCCACTGAGCCATTTCCCCATCCCTCAAACATTACGAATTGTATTAATTATTGAAAATGTGTTAGTAATCGGTTGTGAAACTGTCTCATTGCTATTTATTTCTCAATAAAATTATTTTAAAAAATTACTACATGTTTTTAGTACATGAAGTGTACATTTATCTTCCAAAGTAGGTACATAATGCAGTTTATTTCCTTTTTCTCATTTCCTTCTTTTTTATGTATTTAGCACAGGGTCTACAGGTCTACAGGGTCTCACTGCATAGATCATACTCATAGTGATTCTCCTGTTTTCAGCCTCCCAAGTGCTGGGATTACAGGTGTATGCCACCATGCCCAGTCTTCATTTCCCTCTTTGAAGACCCAAAAATGAAGATGAGGCTGTTGGGGGTCAGATTGTTCTTCATTCCCTTTCCTAGAGACTCTACATGTAACTTTGTGTCACTTCAAACATTTCTGCTCTGATTTGAACACAGAGATAACACAATTTTTACACTTGAAAATAATCAAAGATTTCTGTTTTCACATTCTCTTAGATTTTCTCTTCTGTTAGCATGCCTTGAGATTGGTTGGGTTGTGGGGACTAAAATTCCAATGAAGAAATTCAGTAATCTGGGCTGAGGACACCTCAATCAACACCTAGTACACTTCTTAAATTCACATTGTGTCACTCTTAGGAGCCTACTACCTTATCTCTCAAAGAGGAATTATACTATGTTACAGGTTTATTAAGATTCAGTTTGATAGATTAGTCCAGTGACCAGTCAGAGTAAACTAGTCCTTCTCCCTCCTCTTGTCCCTTTTCCCTTGCAATATAAGGAAGAAAATAAAGGTTAACTGAAGTAGATATACATGGATAAAATAAAACCAGAAAACCAACTCAAGGCTGGAATTGAGGTACTACGCACATAATCATGTTGAGGTAAAGCTGTTAAGTAGTCTTGTGCTGTAAAAGCAGTACACATGTAGAGAGAATTAGACAACACTGACCAGCCAAAAAATGAGAAAAGTCATCGCATTGCAACATGTAGAGCTTACTACTAGTAATAGTTTAGTGTGTATCTTCAAAAAAAATCTTTGTCTGCATGTATATGTTTAATAATTTTATAAATTCTCATTTTGTAACAAGGAATATCTGAAATTTCCCAGTTGTCCTCAAAATGTCTTTCCCTATTGTTTATCTCAACTATTTTCCAAAAGAGTATCACAGTTTTCTTCTCTGTTATGTAGTGCTGTTTTTTTTTTTTTAAACTGAGAGATGTCTATGTTGTTAAAAATAATTTTGGCTTGTTGAAAAGTCCTGTCCAGTTATCCTGTCAAATGTCTCACTTTCTGGATTTGTCAGATGTTTCTTCCAGGTAGTCTTTGATTTCTCTCTCTCGTACTCTCTCCTCTCTGCTAGGCAGATATTTTATCTAAAATGTTTATTATCAAATACTTTGGGCTTGAAATGGTGCACTGGTAACTTCTTATATTTCAGATTGCATCAAATTGGAAGACACACCATGCTTATAGATGCTAAAATTTATGGCTGCTTCAGAGTAATGATTCATACTTCCAGAATGTGTGTGATTATTTTAACTTGATATGAATGTCTGATTTCTGTTCAACCATTTTACCTAGTAGTTTTAGACCCATACCAATAAAGCTTGTTTCAGTCAAAAGAAATGGTTATGTTGGGCTGGGGAGAGAGCTTGATGGTCTAAGTACCTGCTTGGCAAGAGCAAGAACCAGAGTTTAATCTCATGTGCTATAGACTGTGTCAGCTACCGAAACTGGGTGCAGTGGCACATGCCTGTAATATCATCCCTGGGGAGGCCAAGACAGTAGGATCTCTGTGAGCCTGAACTGTGTAGTGAGACCCTACTTTTTAAAAAAAAAGAGAGAGGAAAAAAATACATATGTTGTAGGATGGAGATTGGCATGACACCTTGTAGAAAGGGGGCAATCTCAGCTTTCTCTGTTTACATAGGAGAATGGTCAGATTTTAGTAGACTTGCATGAGACATGTCTTGGTGGCCAAGGCACACAGGATTGCTGGAAATATTACTTATTGAACCTAAAATTGAGAAGAAAGAATTGGGTGATTTTAACCATAGACTTTATGCAATTTGTGTCTCTGGTGAGCAGGAAGGGCAAGGTCAAAGTTCAGAAGATGATGCAGTTCATACCCCAACATTATTTAAAATTTTAAGCACCTTAAAAATTAAATCCAAAAACCTTTTAAAAAATGATGTTAAAATGACTTTTTTTCCCAAGGGAAGTCTTGAGCTGGAATATATTTCTGTATATCTGTATAAGAGTCTGCTTTTGATTACTGGAATTTTATGAGCTCTGACAACTTTTTCATAAGCCCTGTCTTTTCAACTCTTTGGGTGTAAATTATTCTTTTCTGTTTTCTAGGAGTAAATTACCCTGTGCTCTGGCATAGGGACTATTTCTGAGGCTGCTGGAGGGTGTTATGATTGTGGAGTTTTGAGTTTCAAGACCTGGATTTTAAGAATAGGCTGCTTTGTAAAATGTGCCAATGTATGAACTTGTCAGAGAAATCTTTTTGGTTGGTCTTTAATCCTCTTGGATGGCAAAACTCAAAATCCTTTGGAGATTTTGACTTCTCTATAGCAAATATAAAACTTGTGATTTTAGATTGCATTAAAGTATTATGATTATTATTATTTGAGAAATGGATTGCTGTCCTTTTTTCCAGGTACCTCCCATTCATTACTTAGTGATGAGATTTGCTCAGACTAAGGAAATGTGAGAAGAATTTGAGTGCTCCTTCCAAGTAGTAGTTTTATGCCTCATTGTGTAGTTTCACCTGTGCTTTCTACCATCTTCCCAAGACTGGCAAGTGCCTAGCAGAAGCTGCTCTTTCAGTCTGCCTCTCAAATCTGGGGTATGAAACACGTGTGAGAACTGACTCTTAGGGTTAAAGGCCATGACAATTTTGGTGTCTTTGTTAATGCAGCATAACCTAGCCTAACCTGACCCATACAGAGGAGAAATAAAATGTGTGAATATCACACAGGGTTGTGCTTGAATTGAAGAGAGGACAAGACTGGAAAGTTTTGTCAGTAGCCAGCTCTACATAGCTAACTTGAAGGCATCTGACTTTTCCTGTGAATTCTAGGATCCAATGAATTATTCTACCATCCTAGAGTAACTTTAAAGCTCCCTCTGGGAGACACCAAAAGCTACTAAACTCTATAGAACACTACAAATCACAACTGTGTGCAAGAAAGACAAAGGATTTCCTCTGGCTGGAGCATGATTCTAGCTTGTGGTTAACACTGGTAGTCTATTGGAGCACTGAACCAAGTGTGAACTGGGACTTTTCAATTATTTTTCATTTGGATATGCTATTTGAGATCGTTACTCTTGCAGTGTCACATGGTGAAATAACACAATCTGTTGCTTTTATAGTCACACAAATTAATTTTTAAATGAAATATAAATGTCAGATGATGTGTCTTCTTGATTTAAGAAAAAAATCTTTTGTATTTGAGTTTTTTTTCTTTAGGAGCAAATGTCTTACAGTAAACTCTGAGAGTTATGAATTGAGAAGAGAAACTATTCTCTCTTCATTTCAAATTAATTTCTCAGAACTGAGAAAGGATAAACAGTACTGCTCAAGTGTGCGCCTTAATTATAAATCTTAAGGCTCTTAAGTTTTATGGTTTAGTTTAGTTGTCTATGCTTGTGCAGCATGCCATAAGTTAGCCAAGTTACCAGCTAGGTGGTTTAAATCATCCTTTTACCTAAGGAGAGTTATATAAAGATTAAGAATTAGAGACACATCTTATTTCACCCCACCTAACTGAATGAAGCTGATCTTCAAAAGGATGTCCTTTTCAGCAGCTCATTTTGCTGGATGTTGGAAATTTCCACATATAGGTTTTTCAGACAATCATGAAGCAGAGATTAGGCTCTATAATTCATAATTGAAATTTAGCCTTTAGATTAACTTCATTAGTATGCAGTTGATAGGAGGTATGTGTTTATTAAATGAAATGACCTCTAGATTTGCATATTCAGTAGAAAATTAGATTCTTGGAGGCACAAGGATATTTAAAGTTACTATTTAAAGGGGGTATTACTGCCAAGATTGAATAATTAAAATTATAACAGTTTTTAAAGTTTTTGAAATTGCTTCCAGGCCATTTCTTTCAACACTTCTGGCCTCAGCAAAAAAAAATTCTGTTTTAAACATATAAAAAGATGAATGCCTATTTCCCCATGCTAAAAAACTGATGATTACTAGTACAAAATAATTTCAGTTCAAGGACTGTACTTTACAGCTTTTTCCACTATGACCGCATATTGGCAGTGGTAAAGATGTTAGTAGGACCTCTAAGTTTCCATTGGTTAGGGTAGCTACCCCAACCCAAATGAACCCATACATATTTCAGAGAAGAAATAAAGATCAACAAAGGGATCAAGTAAACCACAGCACAAAAGGAGACAGCAAGGGCATTTACAAGCTTCAGATTACCTCTGAACAGACACCTAAGTGCAGAAGAGAAAACTTAGGAAAGTGGCTCGGAGGGCAAAAGTGTTGATGAAAATACAGGAAGTACTACCTCGCAGAAGAAAAGATGCTGTCTAGATTGGAGGAGCTCTAGGGTCATAAGTACTACTTCTTCCTTAGGAGGAAGTCTAATACGTGGTGCCGTTGGACTGTTGGCTGCCCAGGAATTGTTATCATTTTGATTTGTATTACCCTCCAAAGCTAATGTACAAAGCATTTGATTTCCAGCTCATAGACTTTTTGGTAAATGATTGGATATAAGAACTTGAATGTCAGCAAGTGAATTAGTTGAAGCCTAGTTGAAGGGAAACCCTATTCCTTTCATGGGTGCGTGATCTTGGGGACAATGTCTCCACCCCAGGTACTTCCTCTCAGGCTTTTCCACTTTCTCTGTTTCCTGGCTGCCTTAAGGTAAACAGCTTTCTGTGCCTTTCCTCCATATTACTGCCTTACTATAGCCCTAAAATAAATGAAGCCAGCTGACCAGGGATTGAAACCTCTGAAATAAACCTTTCTACCTCTAAACTGATTTTATTAGGTATTTCATCACAGTGAGAGAAAGTGGAATAATGTGGAGATTAAGAGGCAATAATTAGCATGAGTGTTTGATCTGCCATGACCACTGGAGAGGATGCTCTGTGGGGTGGAGAAGTGACATGGCACCAGGGCCTCTACTGGGGACAGCTGATGATGACTGATGATGATGGTAAAGAGAAAGGAAAGAGGGAAAGTTATAAATCTTAACAAAAATGGACAATAAAATCCTAAGACTTAGCAACTTCTAGGACCCTACTCCTCCCTCTACAGTAGTGCACTTCTTTATGCTAATAGTGCCCTTGAGCAAAGAAATCTAGTAAGGTCTAGTATGTAATCATCTTTATAATGAGTTTATTTTAGCTGCATTACAGCAATTGGGTTTTTTTTTTTAAAGCAGCAACTTTATAGAGATATAATTTAAACTCCATAGTTTATCTATTTAAAGTGTATAATTAGTATTTTCAGTGTATTCACTAAGTTGTATAGTAAATAAATTTTAATAGTCACTATCCCATTCCCACTCTTCTCCCCTCCTCAGCCTCAGGGAACCCTAATGTTTCTGGCTTTAGTGTCAATTATGTCATATGAAGTCTTGTGTGATTGGTTTCTTTCACGTAATGTAATATTTTCAAAGTTCACTTGTGTTCACCAATATGTACCAGTGCTTCATTTCTTTTTATCATCTAATGATATTCCATTGCATGGTTATACTACTTTTTATTCATTGACAGATGGACATTTGGGTCTTTCTACTTTTAGCTATAATGAATACTACCACTGTAAACATTCATGAGCAGGCCTTGGTGTGGACAAGGTTTTGTTTCTGTTGTGTATATAACTAGGAGTGGAATTGCTAGATCATATGTAACTCCATGCCGAACTTTTTGAAGACCTGTCAGGCTGCTTTTCATGGAACCATTTTGTATTTCCTCTAGAAATACATGACAATTTCAATTTCTCTTTATCATCACCAACCGTTATTATCTATCCTTTTGATCCTACTGGTAATGAAATGGTATCTCATTGAGGTTTTTATTTGTATTTGTATGTGGAACATCTTTTCCTTCCACATGCCAAGGTCAAACCACTTTTAAAAACTTATTTTGGGAGAGGTTTAAATGTATATGTCTAAAATAAAGAAGCCAGTCTGAAAAGGCAGCATATTGAATAATGCCAGACATATCATATCGTGAAAAAAAACACCTAGGGAGACACTAAATAGATCAGTTTCTTCTAAGGGCTAGGGAGGAAGGGAGAGGTCAGTTTCTGGGACATAGAGAATTCTGAGTGGCAGTGAAACTGTCCTGCCTGATAATGTACCAATAGATACATGCAGAGTGTATTTGTCAAAACCCATAAAACATACAACTCCAAGTATTAGTCCTGAGGTATTCCTCAGGCCTAATATAAACTATGGAGTAATAATAATATGTTGATGAAAATTCCTTGATTGCAACCAATTGTCATACTCTGTTTTCTGTTGCTATAACTGAGTACCCAAGAGTGATTTATGTATCTGTATATCTATATATATTATAACTATAAGAAATAAATGTATATATATATATATATATATATATATATATGTATGTTTATTTCATATAGTTCTAGCGAATAATGCATCCATGGGTATGAGATGATGCTGATATCTGCTTAGCATCTGGTGGAGGAATGCTTGTTAGATAATAATATAATGAAAGGCATAACAGTGAGACAGAGCAAGTGTGAAGCTCTGGTCTCTTTCTCTCTTTATAAAACTACTAATATCGTTGTAGGTAGAATATTCCCAAGGCCTCACCTAGTCCCAGTTAGTTCTTCAAAGCCCTATGACCAAACACAATTTCTATTTTCCTTTAGGGATTAAGCTTTCAACATGAAAATTTTGGGAATGCATTCAAACCATAGCACAAATGTACTAGTATGGTATGGGATGTAGCTATTGGGAAAGCCTTTGTATGTGTGGAAGCAGAGGGTATATTGGAAATCTGAATATTCCTCTCAGTTTTGCTTAAAGCAGCACTAAAAATAAAGTCTGTTTAAAAATCCCTTTGTGATTATTCTTCCCCTTAATCTCCACTTGTGGTTATACTTCCCCATTTCAAACCTAAGCAGCCATTGATCTCCTTAGCACTATAGTAATACTGCTTATCATAACATTATGCAGATACAATCAGAGGAACCACAGCATTTTGTATTTGGCTTCTTTCACTTTCAGGATATTTTTGAAAACCTTCCATAGTATTTCATATTGCATCAGCTAATTCTTTTTTTTCTGAGTATCATTCTATTTTATCATTGTATTGAGATGTTACATATTCGTCATGCTGTTACTATTGGAAATTCATTTGGGTTGTTTCCAGTTTGGGGGTTAGGGTGGATTAACTAATGGCCAACTTCAGTGCGAACACCCAGTGAACTGGATCAGCATGGTTTTGGGTATAGAAGACCCACCTTCAGATTTTTATATTTTGCTTATTTTTATTAATTTCATTGACAAATAGCAATGAGACAGTTTAAAACCAGGTTAGTAGGACAGTTACAATAACTAATACATTGCATATTGTTGTATTCACAGTAGTTATTTGTAGTACAAGATGCAGACATGATATCTTGTCCAAACACTATTAGTACAAATCTTTCTTCTCATTGAATTAAGAGAAAGTAGTTGTATATCTATCCTAACTATTTTGTATATACAGATACAAAATGGTCCTTCATTTATATCCCCTTTTTTGTTTAGTTTTCTCAGAGATGGGTATTCCCTTGCCATTTAAATATTGTAGGTGCATGAATTCAGCAAAAACAGTTCAATATAATCCAGTAGTTGATAATAGTAGTGGATTATCCATAGGACAGCCAATGTCAGAAGTTGTTGATTTGAGCCTTTTACAGCTCAACATATTAATATGGCTTTATTTTTATACTTTTCTGCTGGATGGTTAAGACCAAGATAAAGATAGCTCTTTTACAAATGGTGCTGGAAAAACTGGCTCTCTATACGCTAAAAACTAAAACTTGACCCAGGTCTATCACCATGCACTAAGCTAAAGTCAAAGTGGATTAAAGATCTAAACATTAAAACAGAAACATTAAATCTCCTGGAAGAGAAAGGAGGAGGAACTCTTGAAGACATAGGGGTAGATAAAAAGTTAATGAAGAAAAATAAAATCACATGGATAATAATTGAAAAAATTAACAACTGGGACCTCCCCTTATTGAGAAGTTTTTGCACATCAAAAGAAATTACCAACAAAGTGAAAAGATTACACACAAATTGGGAAAATATCTTAACTAATAAGCACTCAGACTAAGGTCTTCTTGGTAGAATTTATGAAGAAATAAAAAACATGATGGCCCCAAAATTTAAAGAGCCAATCTAGCAATGGGCATCCGAGATGAACACACACTTCTCAGAGAATGAAATTATAGAAGCAAATAAATATATGAAAAAAATACTTCACATCACTAGCTGTCCTTGAAATGCAAATTAAGACAACACTGAAATACCATCTCATCCCAGAAAGAATGGCTATTGCAAAGAAACCAACCAACCACAAATATTGGAGAGGTTATAGGGAAAAAAGATTTTTATTTTTGCCAATGCTATAAAGAACTAGATGGGTAAGATTATACACTGTTGATCATCGTGGAGAAACTTGCAATGTCTGTTTTTCTTGATGAGAGCTCAGCATCAGCAGAGATCCTGTTCTTGCTGTTACAAGGAATGGCTGTTGTTCCCTTTCAGGGTGCTCTGGTCTTTCCTGAGTGTTTTTCTGGCTGCAGTACAGATCCCTGGGACTTCTTTTTTTTTCTTTTTTGTGGAACCAGGGATTGAACTCAGGCCCTTGCACTTGCCAGGCAAGTGCTTAAATTCTACTGAGTCATCTCCCCGGCCCCTACCAGGGCCTTCTTGCAAAGATCTTTCACCTGTCTTTTTTTTTTTTTAATTTTTTTATTTATTTGAGAGAGAGAGAGAGAGAGAGAGAGAGAGAGAGAGAGAGAGAGAGA